>NC_068340.1:3520119-4120119 GCF_014633365.1 Diospyros lotus
TTTGAGCGAGCGAGAACAATAATTATATTATAAAGAAAATGTAACAACATCATCATTTAATGTAAAAGTTTTCTAATTATGATTGTAAAATTTGACAATTAATTTTTTATGACATCCAAAGATGGGAAACCATTTACTTTTATTGTTATATTTGAACAACAAAGCAATAATATTATAAATAAAATGTAATAAAGGCATCTATTAATGTAAAAGATTTTTTTCTGATGTAAAATTTGACAATTAAATTATTATGATATACAAAGATGGGAATGGATTGAAACAAACACATTAGAACTATTATCACACGCACTTCCCATGAACTAGCAAAATGGCACGCACACACATGCACACAGATATCAGGTTGGTGAACTTTCTATTTATGTGGTCGTTTTTTTTTTTTTTTTAGATTATGTCTCAGGCGTCTTCAACCATCACGCTCCTAAAATTACACTGAGGAGGTAAATCGAGAGATGTGTCCGAGTGATCAGGGTGGTAGATCTTGGCACCACTAATGTTATTTCCAAAGTCTTTCTCCAGAAAAAAGTATTCTACTTCTCTCAAAAATCAAATCCATGCTGAGAACCCCATATAAGTTTCAGCCTGGACTTTTACACTAGACTTATCCCTGGGTGATTTCTCCGTCCATTATCTCTGGTTCAACAATCTCAGGAGCTGTCCCCCATTTCTTCTTGGGGGTGGCCCCATTGCAAAAGGTTGGTCGGAGATTCTGCCAATTCCCCAGGATGTGTCTGTTTCCTATGGGGTTCTTCTTTCTTTAATGCCCATTTCTTCCCTCTCTTAATGGGTCGAAAAAAAAGCTTAATGTGATTGTAAAGGAGGTAGGTCTGACGGTGGAAGAGGTCTTTAAGACCTTTGAAGTTTAGGTTCCTGCTAGAAAACCGTCATCAAGTAAGCCTAATGCATGTGCCGACAAAAATATTTCTGAAGACAAAGTCTCCATGACTGGTGAAAAGAAGTCAAAGAAAGCCTTGGATCAAATCTGTCAAGATGGTCCCCTCCCCTCCTTAAAGGCCCCGGATACCTCTCAGTTGCACAGGTCTAATTGCAGTGATGAGGTTACTTCCCCTAGTGTCTCACGAACCCTGGGTGAAAAATGATACTTCTTCCAATACAAAAAATCAGTAAATTAGTGATGAATTTAGTAACCAACTTTTTCTGTCACTAAATAGAAAAATTTTCGTCACATTTTTTAATTTTTTTATTATTTAGTGACAGAATTAGAGACGAAAAATTTTATCACTAAATAATTTTTATTATTTTTTATTAAATTTTTAAATTTAGCGACAAATATTCTGTCGCTAAAAATAATTAAAAAAATTAAATTAAAATTAAAATTAGCGACGGAATATTCCGTCACTAAATAATCTTAAATTAATTTTTTTAATTTATTTTTATTTTCTAGCGACAGGGTTATTCCGTAGCTAAATTTGACTTTTTTTATTTAATTTATTTTTATTTTTTAGCGACGGGGCTATCTCGTCGCTAAATTTTGTATTTTTTATTTAATTTATTTTTATTTTTTAGTTACAAGGGCTATCCCATCGCTAAATTTTATATTTTTTATTTAATTTATTTTTATTTTTTAGGGACGGGTGTGACCCAGTCGCTAAATTTTAATTTTTAATTTAATTTATTTTTATTTTTTAGAGATAAAATATTCCATCGCTAATTAATAAAAAAATTAAATAAATAATAAAAAAATTAAATGTAAATTAAATATATTTAGCGAAGGAATATTTCGTAGCTAAATAATTAAAAAATTTAGTCAGTCACTAAAAAAGAAAAAAATTAAATTAAAAAAATAAAATTTATTAATTATTTATTAAACAAAGATTAAATAAATATTAAAATATGTTAAATGCATATTTTATGTATTTTATTTACAAACCAAAAATATGTAAATTGATATGATATTGTAAAATTTATAATAACAAATATGTATTAAACTAATTTTTATTCAAATAAAACTTAAATATTTAAGAGATTAATTAATTACAACATTTAAGTGGTACATTAATTAAGTTAAAATTTACAACATTTATTTTTTTAAGTATTAATTTATGAATTTAATAGATTTAAAATTTAAAATCTTAATTTAAAATAAAATTAAAACGGCTGTCAGCTAAGTATAATATATAGTTAATATGTGCAGTGTATATATTAAGAAGGGTTCTAGCTTGGATGATCGCAGGCGCTCGCGTGCACACGGGGGACCAAGGATCGAAACTGAGGAAGAGAAGAAAGGAGTGCGTTGGGAAATTATCCCAACGCTACACGTGGCGGCAAAAGGCAACGCCATCTAGCACCCGCAAGGCATGGAGCATGCACGCGTCTTTCCAGCATGGGCTATTATTTTTTTTTTTTTAAATTAAAGTCAACGACAGAATTGTTTTCGTTGTTGATTTTAATTTATTTTAATTTTTTAAATATTCTAATTTTTATTGTGTATTAGCGATGGAAAGTTTTTCGTCACTATTCAGCGATAAAACGTTTTTTCGTCGCTAAAATAATATTTAATTTTTTAAATATTTTTTATTTTTTATTTTATAATCAGCGATAGAAATTTCCATCACTAATTCCGTCGCTGATTTGTGTCGTCGCTAAAATTTAGTGACGAGAAGCTTCATTTTGCTAAATTCATCGTTAAATTTTGATGTTTTCGAATTTGTTATTTTAGCGAAGGAAAAACTCGTCGCTAAATGTGATTTTTCTTGTACTGTTCAAAGGTTTCACCGGAAGAGTTGGTTCGTGCTGATAGCCCCCTAAAGTGGAAGATGCGGTGAAAGCCCCTTGGGTTGATTTGTTTAAAGAAAATAGGAACCTGTCGAACGGTGTTTCCCTTCAGTTTCTGGATAACCTTCCTGAGATCCCGCAGCTCCAGAGCGAACATGTCATCGATATTCGGACAACGAGGGGATTAGGACTTATTGGCTATTTTGCAGGTCGGTTCCCTTGTAAGTTGGCCCTCTTAAAACTCTGCGACTCATGGAAAGTTAAGTATAAATATTATACACATCCTAGCGGTTGGCTGATTTTTAAACTTGAGAATGAATCCTCCACAGACCAAGTTCTCTCAGGAGGTCCTTATTCTGTTTTCGGAAGACCCTTGATGTTAAAACTAATGCCTCCTTTCTTTGAGTTCGATGATCAGTATGTTAGTCTCATGCCAGTCTGGGTCAATCTTCCAAATCTTCCATTAGAGAGCTGGAGTGCACCAGGGTTGAATATTATTTGTTCAAAAATTGGAAGGCCCATATCGACTGACAGTGTAACAGCCTCTATGGAGTAGATTTCTTATGCTAGAGTGCTGATTGAGATTGATGCATCTAAGGAATTAGTCAGATTAATCAGCTTTAAGCTTCCCATAGGAAAACTAAGATCTCAGCCAGTCGTGTATGAATTCGAACCCAAGTTCTGCACTCAATGCAAAGTGTTTGGCCATTCATCTGCAGGTTGTCAAGTTAACAAGCCAACCTCCCCTGATAAGTCTACAGAAATTTTGGTTCCTGATCGGCCTGTCCCTCAATCAGATTTGGCTACTACGGAACAACCTACTGTTGATGTTAGTAAGGATTTTACGGAACAATCTACGGAGCAGCCTATGGACCAACCTTTAGTTCCTGTTATTAACAATGCCCAATGGGCACAGCTTCATCTTCCCGTTAGATTAATAGTGTGAGTCCGGATGACCCGCCCCAGGGGGTTATCCAGGAGGAAGATCCCTTTCAACCGATTGTCTCAAGGAAGAAGAAAGGTAGTAAACAGGTGCCCCAGGAGCATGTTCTTGATACGAATGAGATGTTTGTCAAACAGAAGAACAATCTCAAAAGTAAACGAGATGTTGAAGAGAGGGTCAAAACAAACTCAAAGAAAGTGATTAAGAAGGGCAATGCCCTTCCTTTATCACCATGATTTGTGCGAGCTAGAACATTAGGGGCTTTTCATTGCCCCCGAAACACAATGGGCTCAGATACCTCATTAGGCATCATTGTATTGATGTTTTGGCTATTTTGGAGTCCAAGCTTAGTGTACCCAAGCTGGCATGGGGTAATGAGGGTTAAATTCCCAGGTTGGATGCAGATTAATAATTTTGATTTGCATGATGGTGGAAGAATCTTGGTCATGTGGAATCCTGCTAAGGTGGTTCTTGAGCCACTAGAATTTCCCCCCCAAGCCATTCACAGTAATCTTACTTGTAAGATTTCTTTGAAAACTTTTAATGTGAGTTTTATTTATGGCTTTAATTCCATTGTCAGTAGTAGACTCCTTTGGAGCAACATCCTAGAGTTTGGCTCTCAATGCTCTATTCCGCGGCTGTTGTTTGGGGATTTCAATTATGTGCTTAAAGCGGATGAAAAATTCAATGGTACAGATGTGACCCCTTATGAAACGAAGGACTTTCAAGAATGTTGCCTTTTTTCAGGTCTATCTGATCTTCAATCTATGGATTGTTTCTTCACATAGTCAAATAATTCAGTGTGGTCAAAGCTTGATAGAGCCTTGGTTAATCCATTGTGGTGGAGTAAGGGTTTCTCGGGTCTAGCCCATTTTCTCCCCCATGGTTGTCTGTCAGACCATTCGGCTACTATTGTTTCTTTGTTCAATCAAGAGCTTGGCAAGAGTAGACCTTTTAAGTTTTTCAATATGTCGTTAGAGCACGGGGAATTTTAGCCCACTGTAGGCTCAATTTTGAGGCAAAGTATCTATGGTACAAATCAGTTTCCATTATGTAAGAAGTTACACCTTAAAAAGCCCTTATAAAGAAGCTTAATGAGAGGCATAACAGCCATATTTTGGAGCGGGCAAATCGTGCATCTAAAGCTCTGAAGGAGCTCCAGTTACAGATCCTTGTTCATCCCAACAATCAAGATCTTCAGGGGAGAATGGAAGGCTTGCGTAAGGAAGCTAGGGTGCTTGCTGAGGCTGAACGTCAATTCTATGCCTAGAAAGCTAAGTTCATTTTTTCTCAAAAATAGTGATCGATGCACTAAATTTTTTCATGGTTTGGTTAAACGGAATGGGAAGAGAAATTTTATTTCTGTTGTGTATAAGGAAGACGGGGTTCCTACTTCTTCTTTACAGCAAGTCGAGGATGAGTTCACTCGCTACCATGAAAGACTCTTGGCACTTCAGTGCACTGCTAGCAAATTGATCCTACGGTTATTAATTCGGGGTGTTGTGTTTCTAGCAAGCAAGACCAATTGTTAACTAGAAGTGTCTCCCCTCAAGAAATTAAAGAAGCTCTGTTTAGCATTAGGGATAATAAATCCCCGAGGCCAGATGGGTATTCTTCTCATTTCTTTAAGAAAGCGTGGAGTATTGTGGGTGACCAATTCTGTAAAGTTGTTCAAGAGTTTTTCAGTTCTGGCAGATTGGTTAAGCAGGTTAATCACACTGCCCTAGCGCTGATCCCTAAGTCTAGCCATGTCTCGTCGGTGGACGATTATAGACCAATTTCATGCTGCAATGTCACATATAAGGTTATTTCTAAAATCTTAGCTACTATGCTAGCTTTGACGCTGGATTCCCTCATAGATCAAGCTCAGTCAGCTTTCGCTCAAGCTAGAAGCATGGCTGAGAATATTCATTTCGCCCAAGAAATCCTGCAGAAATACAATAGGAAAAGGATCTCTCCTAGATGTGTTATCAAAGTTGATTTGAGGAAGGCTTATTGTTGTACTTTGATGAAGCTTCAAAACGCTGCATTTGGCATAGGGGCTGGAGGGTCTTTTCAACAACCCTCAGAGCCGCCCAAAATGGTAGCGTTTTGGGCCTCTGAGTGGATGGCTGAAACGGCAACCAGCTGTGCCGTTTTGCTTGGCGTACTTCATTGTCGCCTTGCCTGCTGCGTGCCCGATCGTTGATGGTCTGTTGTGCCTTTATTCATCCCGATTGCCACCGTTGCATCCTTCTATATATCTTCTACAGTGGCCTCGAAATCAGCAGCGCGCACAGCCTCCGATTATCTTCCTCTTGCTTGGTTTGATCTGTTTATTCTCTGTATTTTCTTCTCTCTCTTTGTATAGTTTATGTATGTTTTCTCTCTAGGGTTTGGCCTCTAACCTTTAGTTTCTATGGTTATGGGGCCGATTTAAAAGGTGAGAATCGTTTTGTACAGTGAGGGTTGAGAGTTAATCTGTGTAAACCGAGGTTGTAATCGTTTTGAATATTATGAGGTTGTGTGTTTGATTTATTCTTGATTATCTGCATGCTTACAGTATTGAATATTATGTGTCTTCCGCTTTGAGTATTTGGTTGAGGCTTATCCTTTTGTAATAGTGGTATCAGAGCCATTTCTCTGGTATTCGCCGTTAGGGTTTTCGGAGCCTGTGCTATTTCATCTTCCGAGTCATATTCCTCTTTTACTTGTGTTGGTCTAAGGCTCTAGGGTTTGTTGTGAGTCTCTGTCAGTCAAGGGTTTGATGTGTGAGTCTCTGTCAGCGTCTAGGATTTTAGGGTTCCTTCGTGCAAAGCGAAGATGACATCAACCCGATATGATATCGGTACATTTGACAGGAAAAATGACTTCGGTAGTTGGAAAAAGAAGATGAGAGTCCTGCTCTCTCATCACAAAGTGCTTATTGCACTTGAGCCTGACGACAGAAAGTGGTCAGCAGATCAGTTGGCTAGAACTGATGAGGTAAGTGATGTTTTACATTTGATATAATTTTGATGATGAAAAACAATTGTATTTTGATGATGAAATAAAGTTATGACTTATGAGATTTCAATGTTAAAGAATTTTATGATTCAAAATATTCTTTTTCATGTTATCATTTATCGTTTCAATTTTTATAAAAAGAATAGTCGACTATGTGTTTATGTTCTGTTGACTATGTTTGTGGATAGTTAACTATGTGGTTTAGTGCTGTCGACTATGTCTGAAAATAGTCGACTATGCTGATTTGATCTGTCGACTATTTAAGGCTTCTGTCGACTATGGCTTTTCATCTGTCGACTATTTTTGTTCATAAAATTCAAAATTTTCTTCACATTTTTTCAATAGTCGACTGTGCATATGTATCTGTCGACTATGGGATTTTTGTGTTATAAGATAGTTAACTATGCGTTTTTGTCTGTCGACTATGTTCTGTTTTATTTGTAAACATAGTCAACTATGCATTTTCTTCTGTCGACTATATCTTTTACAGAAAGCTTCCAACGGCTAGTTTTTTAACTCCAACGGTCACAAACGGCTACATTTCTCTTCAATCTTTTGGGAAGCCTATAAATACAAGTCATGGATGATCAAGAGAAGACTAATGGATGGAAAGAAAATTATTTGAACTTACATCATATACACATTTGTATTTATATTGACTGTGCTTTAATTTTCTCTCTTCAAGGCTTTGATCTTCACTTGTAATTATTTATTTCAAGCCTTGTATCATTTTTGAGAGATATTGTAACTAAGATATTCATCTCTTAGATTCTCTCCAATTGTATACTTCTTATTTTTCCTAGCTTGTGTAGCTAGAGGGCCTACTTGGTTTAAGTAAGAGGTTGTATTTCCTAGCTTGTGTAGCTAGAGCGCCTACTTGTGTAAGTAGGAGGTTTTAGTGAATTGGTTTAAAATCCTTAGTGGGAGCTAAGGTAGTGGATTAGACTTGGTTTAAGCCGAACCACTATAAATCCTTTGTCTCATTTATTCTTCTCGCTTTACATTTGTCATTTTATATGTTCTATGTTTTAAATCACTAAAACCTCAATTGGGTCAAAAAGTTTTCAAGTTCTATCAAGATTTTTAAAATATCCAATTCACCCCCCTCTTGGTGTGTGCCATAGCACCTCTTGTTCTAACAATTGGTATCAGAGCTTTGTTCCCACTGTTTTTCATTGGTTTAACAACCTAGGGAAAAAGATCTTGTCAAATGACACATATTTTCGGCTCATCAATAGTTGAGGGTCAAAGTACCACTCGTCCACCTTTCTTTAATGGTACTAACTTTAATTTTTGGAAAACAAAAATGCTCATCTATCTTATGCAGGATACAAGCCTTGTGCAAGTGATTAAGAAAGGGGTTACGTTGGCCAATATGGAAAATATGGAGACTTGGACAGTAAAGGAAAGAAGAGATATGGAGATAAATGCAAGAGCCATGAACACTTTGTTTTGTGCTCTTTGTGTCGAAGAGTTTAACCGAGTCTCAACATGCAAAACGGCCAAGGAGATTTGGGACAAATTAGAGGTCACTCATGAAGGCACCAGTCAAGTCAAGGAATCAAAGGTAAATCTACTAATTCATGAGTATGAACTTTTTTCTATGAAATCTTGGGAACCTATTAATGAGATGTTTACTAGGTTTAATAATATTGTCACAAATTTAGAGGCCTTAGGTAAAACATTTACAAATGGAGAAAGAGTTAGAAAAATTCTAAGAAGTTTACCTAGATCGTGGGAATCCAAAGTCACTACCATAACAGAAGCTAAAGACTTAGATAACTTATCTTTTGATGATTTGGTTGGATCTCTCATGACTCACGAGATCATGTTGAAGAGAGATAATGATGAGATAAATAGAGATAAGAATCTTCTGTTCAAAGTTTCACACTCATCTAGTGATGATGATGATGATGATGATTTGATGATAATTACTAGGAAATTCAAAAAGTTTCTTAGTAGAAAAATGTTGAAAGAATTGGAAAGAAGAAACCTAAGGAAGAAGAAAGATAAGCTTGAGGGGGAGAAATATAGAAATGCAATTAAATATTATGGATGTCAAAAGTATGGGCATATCATATCCGAGTGTCCATCATTTAAGAGGTATGGAAAGAAGTTCAAGAAGAAAACATATGATTCATCCTCTAGTGGCAAATCTCAAGTGGAGGAAGTGGTCAACCTATGTCTTATGACCAACATAGAAGAGAATCCTTCCCATTCTAGTGATTTAATTTTAAGTTTTACTCTTGATGAATTGTATGATGCATTCAATGATTTGATGAATGAATTTAAAAATATTAGTATGAAAAACAATGTCTTAAAGAAGAAATTAAAAACTTTAGATAAAGAATTAAACTTATTGAAAGAAGAAAAAGATTCTTGGAATAATGAGAAGAAAATGTTGAAAGCTCAAAATGATGAACTTCAAGAGAAACATAAATATTTAAAATTATCTATTGAAAAAGCTAACAAAGAGAAAAAGGAATTGAAAAATGCTCTTGAGATTCAAAGAAAAGATTTTCATAAAAGAAGAAAAGGGCAAAGTGGCTTTGTGAAAAGAAAACAAAATTTTGCCTCACATTCTAAAATCACTTGTCATTGTTGTGGTCAATGTGGGTATTATGTAAACAAATGCTTTATAAGAAACCATCCTACAAGATATAAACAAATATGGGTTCCAAAAAGAATTTTCAATGCTAACTATGGTGACCCCAAAGTGGTTTGGGCACCAAAAGCTTGTGGATGATTTATCTTTGCAGGTTGCTTGTCATTCAAATGAAATTCAAGGAAAAATCTTTATGAATGAATCAAGCATGAAGAAAAGAGGAAGTGAACAAGAAGATCATTCCTCATTCTACCAACCAAGAGTAAGAGAGTTTGCTAAATTTAATCTTGGTGGTATATTTTCTATCCCTAAACTCTATGTGTTTATAAGTTTTGATGATCTTGAGTTATAAGTGTGGCTTTATGATTTTGTTGAAAACTTATATTGGTTTCTAAAATTAAGGGGGAGAATAAATCTTTTTGATATGTGTTATTAAGGGGGAGTTTGTAAAAATTTATCTTTTCTCACATGTACTCTTACCCCATTGATGTTTTTCCCAATCCCCTCTTAATCTTGTGTTAAAATTCTTTCAAATATATCCTTTTTAATTTATGACAAAAAGGGGGAGATTGATGTTTTACATTTGATATAATTTTGATGATGAAAAACAATTGTATTTTGATGATGAAATAAAGTTATGAGATTTCAATGTTAAAGAATTTTATGATTCAAAATATTCTTTTTCATGTTATCATTTATCGTTTCAGTTTTTATAAAAAGAATAGTTGACTATGTGTTTATGTTCTGTTGACTATGTTTGTGGATAGTCGACTTTGTGATTTAGTGCTGTCGACTATGTCTGAAAATAGTCGACTATGCTGATTTGATCTGTCGACTATTTAAGGCTTCTGTCGACTATTTTTTCATCTGTTGACTATCAAGTAAGGATAGTCGACTATGGCTTTTCATCTGTCGACTATTTTTGTTCATAAAATTCAAAATTTTCTTCACATTTTTGCAATAGTCGACTGTGCATATGTATCTGTCGACTATGGAATTTTTGTGTTATAAGATAGTTGACTATGCGTTTTTGTCTGTCGACTATGTTCTATTTTATTTGTAAAAATAGTCAACTATGCATTTTCTTCTGTCGACTATATCTTTTACAGAAATCTTCCAACGGCTAGTTTTTCAACTAAAAACGGTCACAAACGACTACATTTCTCTTCAATCTTTTGGGAAGCCTATAAATACAAGTCATGGATGATCAAGAGAAGACTAATGGATGGAAAGAAAATTATTTGAGCTTACATAATATACACATTTGTATTTATATTGACTATGCTTTAATTTTCTCTCTTCAAGGTTTTGATCTTCACTTGTAATTATTTATTTCAAGCCTTGTATCATTTTTGAGAGACATTGTAACTAAGAGATTCATCTCTTAGATTCTCTCCAATTGTATACTTCTTATTTTTCCTAGCTTGTGTAGCTAGAAGGCCTACTTGGTTTAAGTAGGAGGTTGTATTTCCTAGCTTGTGTAGCTAGAGGGCCTACTTTTGTAAGTAGGAGGTTTTAGTGAATTGGTTTAAAATCCTTAGTGGGAGCTAAGGTAGTGGATTAGACTTGGTTTAAGCCGAACCACTATAAATCCTTTATCTCATTTATTCTTCTCGCTTTACATTTGTCATTTTATATGTTCTATGTTTTAAATCACTAAAACCTCAATTGGGTCAAAAAGTTTTCAAGTTCTATCAAGATTTTTAAAATATCCAATTCACCCCCCCTCTTGGTGTGTGCCATAGCACCTCTCGTTCTAACAGTAAGAGAAGAAGTTTTTAATCTTATTTTCTTACACCTTGGTGATAGTGTTATTCGTAAAGTTGATGGCATAAATTCCCCTATTGAATTGTGGAACAAATTGGAATCATTATATTCTTTTTTATCTGCTCCTAATGTAGTTTATTTAAGGGGAATGTTATTCAATTTTAAAATGAATGTTTCTAAATCTATGGATGAAAACATAAATGAGTTCACCAAGCTTACTCTATTATTGAGAGGAACAGATCAAGCCCTGGGTGATACCAGTGAGGCTATGATTCTTTTAAACTCATTGCCAAAAGAATATAATGTAGTCAAGCATGCTCTTCAATATACTGGAATTGTACCTAGTCTAGATTTAGTCATATCTGGAATTAAAGCTAGGGAACTTGAATTGAATACATCCAAGAATCCTGCTAATAACTTATTTGTAAAAGGCAAATTAGAAAAGAAAATCAACTCGGGTAATGGAGATCAATCTGGGAGTTCTGGGAATAGGGGTAAAAATAAAGAAAAGAAGGGCAAACAAAAACCTAAGTGGAAATGCTATCATTGTGGGAAAGAGGGATATATTAAAAAATATTGCTATGATTTTTTACGAAAATAGAAACAAGGAGGTAATGCAACCATAGCTGCAAGTAATTTAAATACCTTAGCTGAAGTTTTGACTGTGTCTGATGAAACTGTAACTAGTGAATGGATTATGGACTCTGGGTGTTCTTTCCACATGTGTCCTAATATTGCATGGTTTCAAAACTTTAGTGACAAAGAATCTGGAACTGTTTATATGGGCAATGACCAATCTTGTAGTATAAAAGGAATAGGAGACATAACCCTTAAAATGCATGATAACAAAGTCAGAATGCTCACTAAGGTCAGATATGTGCCTGGTCTAAAACGAAATTTAATTTCTCTTGGTACTCTGGATGAATTAGGCTATTCTTATACTGCTGAAAATGGTTTCATGCATGTGTTTAAAAATAATAACCTAATCTTAACTGGTACCAAAAGGCATGGCTTGTATGTGTTAAATGGTTGTTCTTTTTATCCTGTTTCATCTGCATGTACTGTTCAAACTGATAAGACAGATCTCTGGCATTTGAGACTTGGTCACATGAGCCAGAAAGGTCTACAGGCACTGTCTTCTCAAGGTTATCTTGATTCAGTGTCTGCAGAGTCCCTAAACTTTTGCGAGCCTTGTACCCTTGGCAAGCAACATAGGCAGAGCTTCCATAAAGGAACTCACCTGGCGAAGGTATGCCTAGAGTACTTGCATGCAGACCTGTGGGGTCCCTCTCAAACACCAACTCTTGGTGGCAACAGGTATTTTTTATCCATTGTTGATGATTATGCTAGAAAAGTTTGGGTATTTCCTCTTAGGACTAAAGACCAAACCTTAGAAAAATTTAAGGTATGGAAGACCTTAGTAGAAAATTAGATAGATAAGAGGGTTAAATTTTTAAGAACAGACAATGGATTAGAATTTTGTAATAGAGATTTCGATGAATTCTGTAATTCTCAAGGCATCACCAGACACAAGACTGTTAAGAACACACCCCAACAAAATGGGGTAGCTGAAAGAATGAATAGGACTCTCCTAGAGAAGGTCAGGTGTCTAATGTTTACTGCTGGTATGCCTAAAACCCTTTGGGGAGAAGCCCTGTCCACTGCCACCTATTTGATCAATAGGAGCCCTTCAACTGTTTTAAATTTCATATGCCCTGAAGAAAAATGGCTAGGCAGAAAATTGAATTTGAATCATTTAAAGGTCTTTGGGTGTTAAGCCTATGTTCATCAATCAATAGGAAAGCTAGATCCTCGATCCTCAAAGTGTGTCTTTGTAGGATATCAAGAAGGAACTAAAGGCTATAGGCTATGGGACAAGAGTTCTGGAGAAATTAAAATAATCATAAGCAGGGATGTTATATTTAATGAAAATGTTTTCCCTTGCAAATTAGAGAATACAGAAACTGAACCTAAACCTAGTATCACAGAAGACTTTGTGATAGGATCTAATACCCACTTTCAGGTGGAGCTGCCATCAGGAATGCCTGATGTGCCAGCTGCCTCAACCCCTGTTAATCCTAACCCCAGTAGTGACTCATCATCTGATCATGAAAGTGATCAGGAGGAACCCACTGAAGTCCCTGAGGCTGAGGTGGAGCATCATGACTCCCCCTAGCAAAACTTAAGGGACTATCAGTTGGCTCGAGATAGGAGTAGGAGGTCAATTAGACCTCCTGCTAGGTATGCCTATTCAGACCTTGTTTATTGTGCCTTGGTGGCAAGCATGGATTTGAGAGGCAGTGAGCCTACCTCTTATGAGGAGGCTATCAGCTCTCAAGATAGCTTTAAGTGGCAGTGTGCTATGGATGAAGAAATGGCATCCTTAATAACCAACAACACTTGGGAACTGGTCCCAAGACCTCGGAAACAAAAGCTAGTGAAGTGTAAGTGGCTGTTCAAAATCAAAGAAGGGATGTTACCCTCTGATCCCCTTAGATTTAAAGCTAGATTAGTTGCAAAAGGTTTTAGTCAGAGGGAAGGCATTGATTATACTGAAATCTTTTCGCCTGTTGTCAAGTTTAAAACCATTCGTTTAATGCTTGCTATAGTAGTTCAATATGATCTAGAATTAGAACAGATTGATGTTAAAACTGCCTTCTTACATGGAGATTTAGAAGAGATCATCTATATGGAACAGCCAGTTGGTTATGTTAATAAAAACCATCCAGATTTTGTTTGTTTGCTGAAAAAGTCTTTATATGGTTTAAAACAATTCCCACGACAATGGTATAAGAAATTTGATAATTTCATAATTGGGATTGTTTTTGTGAGGAGTGAATATGATAATTGCCTTTACTACATTCACTCTGATATACCCGTATATTTGCTACTGTATGTTGATGACATTTTATTGATTAGAAAATCTAAATCTAAGATTAATGAACTAAAATCAATGTTGAACACAAACTTTGATATGAAAGATTTAGGACCTGCCAGGAAAGTTTTAGGGATGGTAATTGAGAGAAATAGAAGTAAAAGTTGTCTAAAGATTCACCAACATGATTATTTATTAAAGGCTGTACAGAAATTTGGAATGTCAAATTGCAAACCTGTTAATACACCCTTAGGACATCACTTCATTTTGTCTAAAGCCCAATGTCCAACATCAGATTCTGAAAGGTTAAAAATGGAATCCATTCCTCATGCCAATGTAATTGGAACCATCATGTATTCCATGATCAGTACCAGGCCAAACCTTGCTTTTTCAATCTCTTTACTTAGTAGATATATGTCTAACCCTGGGAAGCTTCATTGGGAAGCCCTAAAATTTTTACTGAGGTATATTAATGGTACCTTAAATGTTGGCTTGAATTACATGAAAAGAACTGATACTCTTGATTTGGTAGGGTTTGTAGACTCTGATTTTGCAGGTGACCGAGACTCTAGGAAGTCTACTACAGCCTATTACTTTACCCTAAGTGGTAATTGTATAAGTTGGAAGTCTCAATTACACCCGCTGGTGGCTCTGTCCTCTACTGAGGCTGAGTATGTTGCTGTAACTGACGCCTTCAAGGAAGCCATCTGGCTTCAAGGTATCCTTACAGAAATCCAGATGTTACAAGGTAAGGTGATAGTTTTTTCAGATAGCCAAAGTACTATACATTTATGTAAGAATCCTGTTTATCATGAAAGGACAAAACATGTAGATGTAAAATACCATTATGTAAGGGACCAAGTGGCCAAGAGAAAGGTATTTATCCAAAAGGTCCCTACAGAAAATAACCCAGCTGATATGGGTACAAAAATTGTGACTGCAGCCAAGTTTAGACACTGTCTGAGTTTGCTGCATGTCACGGTTGGTTGAAGGAACAACCAACAAGAGCTATGATGGCAAAGGTTCTAGCATGCTCCATTGTTGTGGTCTTGTCCCTAAAATGCTGAAGCTTCAAGGTGGAGATTGTTGTACTTTGATGAAGCTTCAAAACGCTGCGTTTGGCATAGGGGCTGGAGGGTCTTTTTAGCAACCCTCAGAGCTGCCCAAAACGGTAGCGTTTTGGGCCTCTGAGTGGAGGGCTGAAACGGCAACCAGCTGTGCCGTTTTGCTTGGCGTACTTCATTGTCGCCTTGCCTGCTGCGTGCCCGATCGTTGATGGTCTGCTGTGCCTTTATTCATCCCAATCGTCACCGTTACATCCTTCTATATATCTTCTACACTGGCCTCGAGACCAGCAGCGCTCACAGCCTCCGATTACCTTCCTCTTGCTTGGTTTGATCTGTTTATTCTCTGTACTTTCTTCTCTCTCTATATATAGTTTATGTATGTTTTCTCTCTAGGGTTTGGCCTCTGACCTTTAGTTTCTGTGATTATGGGACCGATTTAAAAGGTGAGAATCGTTTTATACAGTAAGGGTTGAGAGTTAATCTGTGTAAACCGAGGTTGTAATCGTTTTGATCTGATAGTAGAGTGAGCTTTCTTTGCCAGAGTTCAACGTGGATGTAGCCCTCATTAACGGGTGAACCATGGTAAATCTTTGATGTTTGTGTGTTTGATTTATTTTTGATTATCTGCATGCTTACAGTATTGAATATTATGTGTCTTCCGCTTTGAGTGTTTGGTCGAGACTTATCCTTTTGTAACACTTATGACTCCATCAACTGGAATTTTCTTTACTCTATTCTTTATGCTTTTGGTTATCCAACGAAATTTATTCATTGGCTCATGGAATGTGTTTCGTCCCCATCCTTCTCCATCATGGTAGATGGCAGTCTTTGCGGCTTTTTTAAGGGTAAGAGAGGTCTAAGACATGGTGACCCCTTATCCCCATTCCTTTTTGTTCTCTATTTGGAATATTTCTCTAGATTATTGCGTATTAATACTGATGCGCTGGGATTCAATTTCCACCCTAAATGCGGCCGTTTAAAGATTACACATTTAGCGTTTGCTGATGATTTAATGCTTATGGCAAGGGGGGATTTTCTTTTTGTCAAAATTCTGATGGATAGCTTACGTCAATTTGCTGATTGCTCAGGTCTCCATGTTAATGAGCTTAAGTCAAATATTTTTACAGCTGGTATTGAAAGCCCTGATTTGGATAATATCTTGGTGCTTACCAATTTTCCCAAGGGATCCATGCCTTTTAGATATTTGGGCATCCCCTTGCGGCTAAGAAGCTGAAGGTTATGCATTTTTCGCCTCTCACGGATAAGATTGAGGCTTATGTTAACGCTTGGTCCAGTTCTTTTTTGTCTTTTGCGGGAAGGGTCGAGCTTATTAGGGCTAGGGGTGGCAATAGGGGTTCACAGTGCGATTTTGTTCACCCCTTTAACGGGGTGAACATAATCCCGTCAGTGGGGTTAAAAAAATAACTCCTTAATTAAAAAAAAATTACAAAATTATTTCAAAAAAATTAATTATGTTTCAAAAAAAAATTTGTTTATAAAATTTAACTGAAAATGTGACAGGATCAAA
Organism: Diospyros lotus; assembly: GCF_014633365.1. NCBI lineage: Eukaryota > Viridiplantae > Streptophyta > Magnoliopsida > Ericales > Ebenaceae > Diospyros > Diospyros lotus. Next base: position 3,536,644 of record NC_068340.1, read on the forward strand.
ATTGGATGAATTAGAACTTATAAAAAAATGACAAACTTACAAAAATAATTGACAGGGTTAAAACTGGAAAGTGTCTGTTTTCAGTAATTAATTTATTAGAGTGGTTGAAAATGATTTTTTTCAAAAAAATAACTAAAAATAATTTTTTTTTTAAACATGATTATTTTTTTAACCCTCACTGACGGGGATTACATTCACCCCTGTTAAAGAGGGTGAACAAAATCGCACTCGAGGTTGACAGGTTATAATCATGTCGTATTGAGACACACGTATAATACGTGTCAGGCTAATCCAAACACGACCCGTTTAATAATCGTGCCAAATTTCTTAAACCCGAACATGACACGTTTATTAAACATGTAACACAAAACAACCCGTTTAACTAAACGTGTCGTGTTGTGTCACCTGTTAACCTGTTTAACCCGTTTAATTTAAACAGGTCGTGTTGTGTCACCTGTTAAACGTGTTATTTCGTATATAATCGTGTTAACATGGTCAGATCAACTCACTAACCCTTTTAATTAAACGTGTCATTTCGTATATAATCGTGTTAACGTGTTCGGGTCAACCCGTTAATACGTTTAATTAAACGTGTTATTACGTGTTTAAATGGGTTAGACGGGTTAACTCACTAAGACACGAAAATAATTGTCATAAACAGGTTGACTGTTTATGACCCAAACCCGATTAACCTAACCCTAACCCGCTTAACACTGTACCGTGTCATATAATTGGATCGTGTCCAAAATTACCAGCCCTAATTAGGGCCATTCTTCAAGGTGTGCAATGCTTTTGGTTATCAATTCTTTCGGTCTAGCTGTTGTTATTGATAAGGTCATCGGGCTATGCAGGAGTTTCCTTTGGAACAGTAAACAACCCCTTGTCGCTTGGTAGGAGGTATGCATGCCCAAAGCTGACGGTGGCCTCAGTTTTAAGGACATTAAATGGTGGAATTTTGGCCTCCTATCTAAGACTCTTTGGAACATTCACAGAACAAAAGTTACGTTGTGGGTCCGCTGGATTCATCATTCTTACCTTCAGCAGATTCCGATTTCAGAGTGGTCCTCGAGAAAGGATGATTCCCTTCTGTTAAAGAAAATTGTAGCCATTAGGGACATTTTATGCCAGAAAGAAAGACCGCATGTTGTTGCCATTCGGAGACTGTCTAGCTGGGAGAAAGGCCAGGCTATTGATATTTCTTTGGCTTATGATTATTTTCGTTCTAGGAGTCCTACTCGGGTATGGGCATCACAAGTTTGGGCCTCATGCATCACGCCTAAGCATCCTTTTATTTTGTGGCTTGCTGTTAACTCCAAGCATTTAACGAAAGACAAGTTATCCCTTTTGGACATTGATCAGTGTTGTGTGTTTTGTAACTCAACTGAGGAATCTCACAGTCATCTGTTATTTCAATGCCAGTTTTGTTCTAATATTTGGGGCCACATGAAATCATGGCTGGGCATTACTCGCGCTATGTCCACTGTTCACAGCCCTTTGAAGTGGTTGAAAAATGAGGGGCGTGGGTCCTCATGGCAAAGTAAAGCAAAGAAAGTCGTTTTTGCGTGCATAGTTTATCACATTTGGAATGCGAGAAATCGATTCATTTTTGAAGGCAAGCGTCCGGTTCTTGAAAATATTATTAAAAAAATCAAAACACATGCATGCAGAGTTTTATTTTCTTTGTATCCTTATGTTTTGATCTATCTCGAATTACCGGACGTTAGTCATTGATTTTGTTCCTTCTTTATTTGCCTGGGAGTGCCCAGTGTATCTATACAGTTCATTTTTTATCAATATATATTTTATTTACTGATAAAAAAAATATATCAGGTTGATTCCGCTTGTTTTGAGTAGTGGGCGTCGAAACCTACATTTTCTATTCAGCAGTAAGGTAAGGATTTATATTATAAATTAAAGAATTTCAAAATTAATCATTCTAAATTTGGTTTACATTATCATTTCATTTCATATTGCTATACATACTATCATATTATTTTTATTAGCTTTAATAATTTTCTGTAAATTTCTTTTTATTGAATGCATGCACTGCACCGCACTGCCCTGCCCTGCCCTGCCCTGCCCCTCTTCATCAGCGTAGACAAATAGGCAACTCAATTAAGCAGTGGTACCACTATTTTTATAACAAAATGAATAATATAGGGGCCATCTTAATAAAACCTCAACCTACTATCCATAGATCAATCTTCATATGATAATATTAGTGCTGAAAAGACATATTTTTGGTATTGTTTTATTTGCAAATTCTAAACATTTTTTATTAATTATTAACAAATATATTTTATTTTCAGATAAAATATAAATAGAGTGTTTGGAGCATTAATAAAAGGGACACATTATGGGAAATAAAATCGTATTTAGCTTCAAGTTCAAAGTACCTCTGGTGATCGGCCCATTTTTTTTCCATGCAACCAAACAGCCTTGCAAGAGAGAAAATAATGACATGACCTGTATATATGTACATACACCAAACAGCAGGAATAAACAAAGTCCAGGACTGATTCGCCCAACCAGTGTATAAAATGCTTGTTTGGTTGGAGGCTGGTTTGTAGAAGTTATCGCGCCATATTCATGAGCTGAAAAATGGCATAAGGAATTGAAACCTACTCACCCTCACGCAAGAAGAAACCCACAAATATCACTTGATGAACCGCCTTCCTCTCCATTAGTTTCACCCACCTCTCTTCCTTATTGCATACGCATCTCTATATGCTCATACATACATACATACATACATACATACATACATACATATATATATATATGCCGAGCCAGAGAGAGGAAGAAGAAAGAAGATTGCCTAAGCCCCGGGCTTGATATTAATTAGTAACTAAGAGTCTAACACTGGAGAGAGAGAGAGAGAGAGAGAAGGAAAGCAAGGGTTTGTCTTGCTCACTGCCCTTGCCATATTGCCGACGGTGTGGCTGAGGAGCTTGGCCCTGCTGGCTTACCTCTCTGCCGAAGGGGTGTTGGCCTATGTGGCTCTGGTTGGCTGTGTTGCCTGGGTCAGTGCTGCTGATAGTGTGGGATTTCATGAGAATGGGATCCTCTGGAAATGGACTGGGCTGACTACTGCCATAAACATGTACGCCTTTTGCTACGGTGGCCATGCTGTTTTGCCCACTCTCCGCATCTCCATTAGGGAAAGAAGCCAATTCCCGCAGGTTGCTTAAATTCACAACCATAATTGTCCCTCTATTTTTTTTAAGCCCAAAAATGCATCATAAGTTCATAACATTTTGTTGAATTGTTTGTCAAAGCAGGTTTTGTGCATTTGCTTCCTAGTAAGCACCATCATTTATGGATCAATGGTGGTTATTGGATACCTAATGTATGGGCAAGATTTGATGTCTCAAGTGACACTAAACCTTCCAGTCAACAATCTTAGCCCAAAAATAGCAATCTATACCACACTAATCAATCCAATAACAAAGTATGCTCTAATTGTTTCGCCCATTGCCACATCCCTTGAAGAGAGACTTCTGCTCCAAAACAGCAGATTGATCAGCTTGCTCCTCAGAACAGGCTTGGTGATCAGCAATGTTGAGGTGGCACTAACAGTCCCTTTTTCCGGCTATGTCATGTCTTTTATAGGCCCATTTTTTATTGTTAGCCTAAATATCTTGTTCCCATGCCTCTGTTACCTGAAGATTTACAGAGCTTCTCAAAGTTTTGGTGCCGAATTGATGTTATTGGGGCAATCATAGTGATGGGAGCTTCTGTGGTTGTACCAGGTACATGCACTTCAGTGTGACAAATTGTTAAACACCTGCATAGAGTTTGAATCATACATTTCTATTAAGCAGGGAGTTCAGAGGGCGATTTGGGATACTCTTTGAGTTTATATGCAGCACAAGATCGCATATCAAAGAAGCTCCGTGAATAATGGCACATTTTTACAAATTTTAGGTCTCCCACACATCATGTAGAGAAGGGAAATCAAGTTGTGGATTATTTGGCAAAATAGGCTGTCACTCTCAGTGTTGTTGCATGAATTTTCTATTGGGATCTAGCTATGATTGCTTCATACGATCTTCTTGCTTGAATGCTATGCAATGAAGAAAAGCATTACTACTATCATTACTACACGATATGTTATCCATTTTAACTAAAGAGTTGCATGGACATGAATATATAGTTTTGTTGTGAAAAAGATTCACACGTTAAAAAAAATAAATAAATAGCCCCTTACTTATAAGTCACAACTTAGGTTAAACTCACATTAATATAGAATTGTTCATCGCAACAGTCTTATTATAGTTCTAAAAGATTAATTAAAAGAGAGTTGGACCATTGAGTCAATCCATGATTTAGGGGTGAGCATTTTGTCAGTTTAATTACATTGCTTAAATTGAACAAATCAAACATTTTCTAGAAACCGAACCAAACCCGCCGAATAGTTGCTCAAACTGAAAAAATTGAAAAATTGAAAAAAAAACCAAAAACAAAAAAATTTAAATATTACTCAAATAAAAATAAGTGTTACTCAAGTAAAATGAATATTACTCGATTAAGAATAACTTTTACTCGATAACTTTTGTAAGCAGATTTTAGTTTAGAAATATTACTCGATTAAAAAGATTTGTTACTCAAGTAAAAATGATATTACTTGATTAAAAAGATTTATTAATCGAGTAAAAATGAAATTTTGATCGATTTAATTATTTCATTTTTTTTAAAGAGGATAGCGAATCGAACCAAAATAACTGAAAAACTTAAATTTAGAAACTGAATTGAACCGATCTACAAACCGAACCAAACTGAACCGCCAATTTCAACCAATTCAATTTCATTATTTCAGCTCACCAAAATTTTATTCACCTCTATCTGTATTAATCACATGCTAAAATAGGTCTGCTTTTGGCCAGCTAGTGTGACCACATATCCCATTTCATTGGAATCCTATTAAATTGACTAATTTGTTTGGCATTTATTGCTTATATACAATGCATCCACCAAATTGGTTGTCTTTGTTGGTCTCTTGACACACAATGGACACTCAAGAGGGGTGAATTGAGTGTTAAAAACTTATTAAACCAAATTCTTTCTTTTTGAAAACTCTTGAACTTTTCTTATACAAAGAAAATACTTGTTATAAATTTATATGTTGTTTGAAAATGATAGTATTATAAATATGCAAACAACAATAACAACACAAGAATATATAGTGGTTCGGTGTCTCCAACACCTACTCTACTTTCTCAAGATCAACCCGATACTTGAGCTTCCACTATAACTACAACACTAGGTTTCCACACAAGATCACCTAGCAAATTTGTACACCCTGAGATTTTCCCCTTAACTCACCCCGAAAACTAATACAATATACCTAGATTACTTGAGCTCTAAGAAGTTACTCACAATCCTTAATTAATACAAATGAACAATCATATGTCCAACAAACTTGGACCAATGTAGATATGATGAATACAATGAAAATATACAAGGCAAATAAACAAATGATACACTACAAAAAAATTGATTTTTTCGCGGCGATTTTTTAAAATTTTGCAGTGATTTCATAAAATCGCCCCAAAACTCAATAAAACATTTAATTTTGCGACGATTTTTAAAGAATCGTCGCTAAATTTAAAAAATAATTAAATAATTAAATTCAATTTCGGGACGGTTTTGAGAAACCACAGTTAAATTTAAAAAATTAAATAATTCAAAATTCAAATTAAAATAATATTTGCGGCGGTTTTCAAAAATCGCCGCAAAATTCATTAAAAATTAAATTTCGCGACAGTTTTTGAAAATTGCCGCTAAATATTATAAAAATCACCGCAAAATTCATTAAAAAAATTAAATTTTACTTAAGAAAATAATTAAAAATAAATTTAATTGATTAAAAATAAAAATAAGATTTTAAAAAATCAATTAATAAATGTTTTTAATATATATTAAAAAATATAAAATATAATTCTACAAATTAGTTGTTAGATTAGTATATAATATATATATGCGCATATATGTCAAGGGGGCTTCGCAGATCAGGCAGTTCGCGCGCGCGCGTAGTTGAGATCCAGGGTTCGAAACTTGGGGAGAGGAAGATTGGGATTTAATTTCCAGTATCGCTACGTGGCGCGCAAAGGCCAGGCTCGCACACGAGCCAAGGCGTAAACGCGGGCTAGGCTCGGGCGCGAGTCCGATTGGCCGCGCTTGCGCTCGGGCTTGGCAATTAAAAAATTAATTTTTATTAATTTTTGTGGCAGTTTTGAAACCGTCGCTAAAATTAAAATTTTTTTTTTTATTAATTTTCACAGCGATTTTGAAACCCCGCTAAAATAAAAATTTAATTTGTTTTTATTTTTTTGCAGTGGTTTCAAAACCGCCGCTAAATATGATAAAAATCGCCACTAAATCACTTATTTTGCGGCAATTTTTTAAACCGCCGCAAAAAATATAATTAGCAGCGGTTACTCCAACAGTTACTGAAAATCGTCGTTAAAAGCTCCACGACGGTTGATTTAGTGGCGGTTTTGAAAACTGCCGCTAAATTACTTAGCGGACCGCCACTAAATGCCAATTTTTTTGTAGTGATACAAGAATTACCAACAAGAATAAAACTTCTTCTTCTTTGCCTTGGGCTCCAAATTGATTGAACTTTAAGCTTGAGTCTTGGATTGCTTTGAAATGGATGCTTGAGAGCTTGGATGTGCTTTGGAATGATAGGTCTTGATAGAGCATTAGTCTTCTCCAAAAATCTCTTCTTGATATATATAGTGGAGCTTCCAACGGATCTGTAACGGCTAGGAAAATCTGACCGTTAATTGGAGTCTGGGAGTCGACTTCTCTAATGCTAGAGTCGATTCTTCGAAAAACACTAATGGTGCTAGGTCGACTCTGCATAACATGCTCTCGGTTGAGCCGACTTTAGTTTTATAAGAGTCGACTTCAATTTAAGGGAGTTGACTCCATTGAACCAGGAGTCGACTTTTGAGGTCAATTTTATAGAAAATGAATTTTATACATATAGCATGTATACATTACAAGTAAATGCCCTCATTTTCTTTAATTTATATTTTACCTTCTATTTACTTTAATACATAAATATAAATAAAAAAGTACCCCCATTTAGATTTAATAAAAATATCTAAAAAATTAAAATCTAAAACAATAAGAAAGTAGAATTTTAGTTTTAGTACAAATTCAAGATTTAGCAATTTTACCACCTATAAAATACATACATTCTATTTCTTGAAAAAATTCATTAAAAATTATTTTAACAATAATGAATGTTAACTATTGAAATACAGGGAGATAGTTTTTCAAAATAAAAATATTTTCTTCTATGTTCCCTTATAACGTGTTAATCTTTCAGACTTAGAGAAATAACATTTCTTAATTCATTTTGATACTCAAAATACTATAATACTTAAGACATATCAAAAATCCATTAGGGGTTTTAAATATACCAAAAATAGTTTTACTAATATTATGTTTTGTCAAATCTCAAAATACACAATAGATTGATTAGAGCAATTTGGCTACAGAGTTTTTATATGTACCCACTTTTGTAATACTCCAGCCCATTTTTACGTGATCGTTTAGTCTCCTCATCAACAAGTTTTCCCTTAGCTCTAGTTCGCCTTGCCATCACTCCTTCTCGTCGCTTCATTGATAAGTCCCATCGTCGAATATTCAACAATTCCTATTAAAAGAGAAAGGAAGAGGATAAGAGAAGGGGAAGGAGAGCAAAAGGAAAGGATTGATCAAAATGACATATTTTAATTAGTTTAGACTATAAAATAAATTATAGTTTGGACTAATTTTAGGTATTATGTTTTAGGCATATATATATATATATAAATTGAAATTGCATATTTAGTAACATAATCCACTAAAGTTGGAATGTTTTGGTTTTGTAATTGATATGTCATGCTACAAAATTAGTAATAATAAAAATAAAAATAAAAATAAAGAAGCTAGGCTAACCTGGAAAATTGGGTCAACCCAAAAACCCATGATAGGGTGCCATTCTCGTCCCCCAAAAACAGTTAAACTGCTAGACAATTTTTCCTGTATGCATGCATGCTGGGGGGAGGGGGGTCCCATGCAACGTACAAATTGGATAAACTCTAACATTTAAAAACCCTCTGAAGGCACTATATATAGAAAGGATATACATTATCCATAAAGAATTATAATCTAAATAAAACCTCGGTACAAAAAGAATGAGAATTACTTATAAAGGATTTTAATCCTCATCAAATATCAGATTATTGGGATCAAAATCATCTAAAAGAATCCTAATCTTAGGAGATTGAAGATTGCTTCTTTCTCCTCTATAAATAACCAGGCCTTCATTGTTAAAAATGTACATTTTTAATACTTGTGGGAATATAATTAATCTCAAGCCTTCATCATTATTAATGTTTTGCTTTAAATATTGGAGTGTTTGCATGGAGACTTCTTTATTCTCTCTGACAATTCACTTCCTTGCAGGCTCAGACGATTTAACAATGATATTTTCAAATAATAAATTTATTATAGTGTTCGAGTGAGCAAGAACAATAATAATATCATAAAGAAAATGTAGTAAGATTGTCATTTAATGCAAAAGATTTCCTTATGATTTTAAAATTTGACAATTAAATTATTATGACATCCAAAGATGGGAACAATTTTACTTTTATTGTTATGTTCGAACTACAACAACAATAATATTATAAACAAAATGTAATAATGGGATCTATTAATGCAAAAGATTTCCTTATGATTGTAAAATTTGACAATTAAATTATTATGGCATCCAAAGATAGGAAACGGTTTTACTTTTATAGTTATGTTACAACAACAACAATAATATCACAAACAAAATGTAATAACGACATCTATTAATGTAAAAGATTTTCTTATGATGCAAAATTTGACAATAAAATTATGACATGCAAAGATGGGAAACTGTTTTACATACTTTTATTTCTATGTTGGAACAACATTAGCAATAATATCATGAACAAAAAGTAATAAGGGCATCTATTAATGTAAAAGATTTTCTTATGATGTAAAATTATACAAATTAAATTATTATGACATGCAAAATGGGGAACGGTTGTACCACACAAATTAGAACTATTCTCACGCTCTTTTCATGAACTGAAAAATGGTCGACACGCATTCAATACAGGTGGAAGATGCTCTGAGGCATGGATGTTCCCTCATTCAATACAGGTTGAAGATGCTCTGAGGCATGGATGTACCCTCCTCATTCAATACAGCTTGAAGATGCTGTGACCTCCTCATTCAATACAGGTTGAAGATGTTGTGAGGCATGGATGTACCCTCCTCATTCTGTCTCAGATGTCAATTAATCAGTTCTCCCTTGTGCTGGGTTCATCCTCTGTTTTACAGGAAACGAAGGGACACAAAGATAGCACTTTTTTTGGGGTGTTGGGGGATTCAGCTAAGCTTAAAATGAAAGTGATGTCCTCTTTGCATTCACCTATATTTGTTGTCTTGTTTCTGTAACGAAATTAAATAGAAGAAACCAAACACTTGCACGTAGCAGATGATATGTGGTACTAAATAACTCCAAAACATTAATTAACATAACAAGCTAATCAGCAGAGCAAATCAAATTATCTAATTAATTTAGACGATGATAAACAACCCACTTCAGGGCTTGTCAAATTAAGTAGATGTTCCGTGAGCGTTCAGGCAAGAAGAGCAAAGGGTAATTAATTTTGAACTTGTGGTGTAATTAGTTTGTTCAGGATCAAGATTTGAAGACTAAAGTTGATGTTTTTTTTATATCTATTTTGAATGGAATATTAAACACTATAAATTATTTTTTATTTTTTATATATTTTATTAAACATTTTCCATCGCTAATCTTATTCTTCTTATATTTTTCATTTTTATGCATTAAATTATTTTTGTGACATTTTTATTTAATATTTGTTTAAATACCAAAAAAATATAAAAAAATAAAAGATTAAATCCCTACCCAATTTATAATTTCTAAAATCCCTCTTTTGCTTATCAAGCTCTTTTGCCCATCAGCTCATTTCTAAAATTCTTAAAATTTTAATAAATACACAGTATCATTAACCTCATAAGAAGTTCCTATAAAAATAGACACAAAGTTGCGAAACTCTGGACCTTTACTCTAGATCTTTTCCCGTCCTTTGCAACGTTTCTCATACAGATTTTTTTAGTCTATCTCGATCTCTTTTAACCTTTTTTATGATCCCATCTCATCTCTTCTCTTCTCTTATCTTCTTTCTCTTCTCTATTTTTTTTTTTTTTGTGTTTAGGGTTATATTTACAGTTTTTTTATTGAATCTATTTTCATTAATTCTAATTAGAAAAGAATTATTAAGATTTAACTAATACTATTATAAGAAATTCTTAATATAATTCTATAAATACACGAATATAATTATTAAGCTATTATATTTGAATAAACATTAATTATTTATTGATAATACAATATATTAAAAATTACGAACTTATTAAAAAAAATACAATATATCAAACTAATTTATTATAATTATTAGATTTATTATACAATTAAATTTTTAATAAATATTAATTTGATACAATAATTTAAATTATTTTATTATCATGTTTTAGATGATTTTCATAAATTATAATTTAAATTATTTAATAATTTCCATAATTTAAATAATTTTATCAGTTATCATAATATTAAATTATTTTATTTTTATCAATTAAATAATTATTAATATTATTTTTATAAATTATTTTATTCTTTATTTAATAACTAAATATTTCAAAAAAAATAAAAAACTATTTCCCTCCACAAATTCCCATTTTCATCTTATCTTTGGCCAAAACCCTAACTCTCCCCCTCTTCTGCCCCCCCTCCCTCTCTCTGAACTCTTACTGTCGACCCCTCTATCTCCGATCTTCGTCATCACCTCAAGATCTGCTACTGGTTATCATTGTCGCCTCCAAATCGGCCTCCGGTCGTTGTCGTCACTCCACAAGGTCTGGTTCTCTCTCTCTCTCAAGCATTCTTTTCTGTTTTGGTTTGCACCTAGGAGTTTTTTGCAGGGATTGTTCTTTTGACTGTTTTATGTTTGTCGTGTGAGTTCTTGGTGCTCAGTGCAGTTAGTTTTGGTGTAATTTTTATTTGTGCTATCGTGGATAGAGTTTCCATTTTGTCTTGTTTTGTGTTTGCTACTTCAAAGCTGTGTTGTTTGGGTTTGCCTTCTTTCTCTGTTTGGGTTTGCTACTTCAAAATTACTTGTTATTTATTTGGACTTTAGAATTAGTTATTATTTATTTGGGTATATTTGTAGTATTTTTTATATAATTTGGTTAATGGTTATACTATGAAAAGTTATTTAAATTAATTTGAGTTTTATTTTATTATTAGTTTAAACTCGAGCTCATAAACGAGCTCGAGCTTTTAACGATCCAATCTCGAGTATAATTCGGGAACAAGATTAACAAACCGAGCTTGAACTTGGCTCGTGTACGGATGTAAACGAATTTTAAGCTAGTCGAGCTCAAGCTTGTGAAGAATAAAATGAACCAGAGCTTGAACAAGATTTTGAGCTCGAGCTCCAAAAAAATAGACCTAGCCAAGCCTGAGCAATGCTAAACTCAACTCGGCTCAGTTCGATTAGAGTTGTAACATAGTCGCAGTCTTCAAAGAGAAAACAATGCATGTTAATTAGTTAGCATTTGACAATATGCAATTAAGAAATTAATCATAGTTTGTTTTTGACTTAATATCTATAATGTTGTTTGTTTTCTAATTTTATATCAATTTAATATATATAAATATAATATTTTCATAAAAATATATTTATAAAAAATTATAGTTGATGGTGGTATTTGAAACCGATCACTTGCTCTACCATCAGATCTTGCTAGAAGAGCAAGGGATGGATCTCTTAGTTTAACTTTTGATGCTTAAGTGAATAATGACACTTAGAAAAGTAAATATATAGATTGTAGAAGACAAGAAATTTGGAGTTGTTCTTAAAATTTGTTAAGATTCTCGAGATTTTTCCAAAATTCCCAAGTTTGATTGTTATTAGATAACGAAAGTTTTGATTTAAATTTAAACTAATCTATCAAACCTAACTCGGGTTATCCCAAATTGGGATTCAAAAATTATATTTGACAACAGCCATGAATATAATATGGGTTGGGTGCAAATTGGTGTACAAAAATTACTCATTTCTTATTAGAAGGGCTAAGTTTAGAGTGTGATTTAGAAGACTCTTGAGTTTAGACTATGGAGAGTCTATATGCAGCACGGGGTCGCATATCAAAAAAGGAAAGTGGATGATGGCACATTTTCACAAATTTGAGGTTTACTATATATACTTGAACTGAAAAAATCAATAACTCGTTACTTATAAGTTACAATTTACATTAGACTCACATCAATATAGAAATGTTCATTGCTATTGTCCTCTTAGAGTTCTAAAATATTAATTAAAAGAGAGTTGAGTCGATCCATAATTTAGGGATGAGTGTTCGGTAGATTCAGTTATTGAACTGACTGAATTGCTAACACTAAATAGACCGAAACTGTAGCACCCCATCCACTCATGACGTGTTATGTCTTAGGGAATGCAAAATTTTTTTTTTTTTTCACATTACCTCACCCCGAAATTCCCTTAGACCTATCTAGTATTTGACAAAATAATTTATACACTAGAGATAAATAAAATCTCATAAAGCGGAAGTTGAAATTGAACCTAATCACAGCATTTTACACATAGATAACTGAACATGGCACTTATTACAAAGTTATTTCATAAGTTTCTAAGATAATTTAGAACGTACATAATACTACATCATAACATGGTACACTTACTTATTTCCTTACACTACAAGAATTTCGGGATTTAGCGACGGAATATTTCCGTCGTGAAATCCAAAAATCCGTCGCAAAATGTCTTTAGCGACGGATTAGCGACGGACATTTTCCGTCGCTAAAGTCTGCGTCGCTAATTTTTTTTTGCGACGGATCCGTCGCTATATTAGCGACGTCTTAGCGACGGAAATATTTCCGTCGCTAAGTTTATTTTTTAAAAAATTGCAACGGAAAATTCCGTCGCGAGATTTTAGGAAAAAATAAATTTTTTTTTATATTTTTAGTAGCGACGGTAAATTCCGTCGCTATTATTGTAAAAAAATAAAATATTTACAATATAGAGACGGAATATTCCGTCGCTAAAAAAAATAAGAATTTTTTATTTTTTTAAAAGTGCGACGGAAAGATTCCGTCGCAATTTTTTTAAAAAAAAAATAAGAAATTCTTTTTTATTAGCGACCGAATATTCCGTCGCTATTATTTTTAAAAAATAAAATATTTAAATATATCAGCGACGGAATATTCCGTCGCTATAATTTTCAAAAAATAAAATATTTAAAATATATCAGCGACGGAATATTCCGTCGCTAATAAAAAAGAATTTCTCATTTTTTTAAAAATATTGCGACGGAATATTCCGTCGCAATTTTGTAAAAAATAAGAAATTCTTTTTTATTAGCGACGGAATTTTCCGTCTCTAGTAGTTTTGGAATTTTTTTTAAATTAATTATAGCGACGGAAAATTCCGTCGCTATAAGTTTAAGAATTTTTATAGAATTAATTATAGCGACGGAATGTTCCGTCGTTGAAGTAAATTAAAAAAATTAAAAAAATATATTAAAAATTTACTGCGACGGAATTATTCCGTCGCAATATATTAATTTTTTTTTTAAAATTTTAGCGACACAATTTATTTCCGTCGCTAAAAGTTATATATTTTTTAATTTTAAAATTTATTTATAATTATTTATTAAACAAATTATATAAAAATTCTAAAATTTATATTTATAATATAAAAATTAATATTCAAACAAAATACTAATAATTGTCTATTACATGCTAATATAATTGTCTGTTACATACCAACCGTTACATAAAAATAACTACAAAAACTAATCATCTAAATCATCATCAACATTAGGTGAGTTAGGTTGATGAGTCGATTGTGGCTGAGAAGAAGAAGAAGAAGGAACAATACCGCGAGTAGATGCAGTAAGTTGTTCAATCAAAAATCGCATCTCAAACATCTGTCGTCGAACATCGCTCAGCTCATGAGCCTGCGAATTTATCTGCTCCGCCTACGAATTTATCTGCTCTGCTTGTGAATTTATTTGCTCCGCCTGCGAATTTATCTGCTCCGACTGCACTTTTAATTTCTCTGTCATTTCTTGTATAACTGGGTTTTCATTAAGACCAGATGAGACAGAGGATGAGCTACCAACGTCAGAAAATTTTGATTGGGATAAAGATCCCGTGCCATAAATCCTCTTCTTCTTATTTTTCCCCCCGGCAGCCTGGATGAATATCTGATCACAATCTGGCTGCTGAGGCTCCTCAGACCCTTCATTTGGTTGAGTTGCCTGCTCTAACAACTGTCCATACATTTCCTACAACAGTTTAATGAAGAAAATAAAATAAATCAATTATGAATATTAAAGTTTATGTTAATTATAAAAATAATATTACTTACAATTAAAAAAAACTTACAGCGACACTCGAAGAACGTCTGTCGACATACACCATCTGTCCTTCCTCAGTTTTTTTAGAATGAGTTCGTTCAAACAATTCAATCAGTGTAGGCTCTCTCCCAAACTCATGTGTCTAAAAAAACAAATGATATAAAATTAACCATATTAATAAAAAAAAAATTAACAAATTAAATAAATTAAATTTCTCACCATTCGTCTTTTATGCTCTGCTGAAGATATAGAACCCCCAGTATGGCGGGAAGGACCAGCCCCAAGGCCACCTGTCTCACTCAAACGGTTTAGCGATGCTTGTGCAGACCTTTTCTTGAAAGCTTCATCTTGTTCCCATTTCTGCATCCAGCTATCCCAAACATCATCTGGCACAAAGATTGGTTTTCCATTGGCATGCCACTTACGAATGTTGTCGATATATCGTTTCGCTGCTTTTTGTGCCCACTCTCTTCTCACTAATGCATCAATTGTAGGATCCCACTGAAAATTTTTCTGTAAAAAAAAAAAAAAAGATTAAATAATTTAAACATTTCTACATTAATAGTTAAAATATATATATATTATTAATTTGAATTTAATACCGCAAATTCATCCCAATACAAGCCCTTTGTCTCCGAAGGCACTTCTTTCCAAACATGACCTTCCTTATGAAGACGTTTCTTGAAGATTGTCGATATAATATGGGAGATATTTATTGTACGACAAAAGATGCTCCTATATACAAATAATAATAATTAGTATAAAAATTAATACATGTCATAATGTAAAAAAAAATTAAAAAAATTAAAGTTACCCATTGCCATCTTGCTCTATAACATGTAATGGTTCGGATGTAAAATGACTGGCAGTCGAATGAGATGATGGATGTACTGGTGACTCTGCAGGAAGGGTCGGTGAAGAAGCAACTGCAGGGGTAGCAACAGGAGATACTGATGGGAGGGAGGCCGGTGAAATATCCCCCGAAATATGTGGTGCTGCAGTAGATGAGGTGGAAGCAGCAGTAGACCCAGACGAGTTAGGTCTAGAACCACTGCGTCCTGCACGATATCGTCCTCTAACACCTGTCATCTATATATATATATATTATAACGAAAATGCCGTCAAAATTTTTTCCCGCCCATTTTCACTTTCTATTTCGATATTTTATTATATTTTATTTATTTTTTTCTTACCCAAAATCAATTTTTTATAAATCATTAATTAAATATAGGTTTGTGTTAAACGTGTAGTTCTTGAAACCTGTAGATGGTTTTTTTCATAATTAAATAATGTTTGGAGAATGTATAAACATGTTGGTATATGAAGAGGTAAGATATAATCAATATTATTAATTTTTAAATATTAACATAAAATTTTAATTAAAATAATTTACAAAAAAATAAGATTTTTTTTAAATCGACAAAAATCTTGAGATATCAGGTAATACCGCCAAATACTGACTACCAAGTAATTTTTTTAAAAAAATAAATTTAATTTTTTATTTTATTTCCTATAAATTACCTCTCATTCTCTCTCAATAAAGCCACTATTCAAAACTTTAAAACCCTTAATTAATTTCAGAACCATGCAAAAAAAATACAAATCTTATATATGTTTAAGTTATTACTTAATTTTGAAAAATAATTAGTTTGTAGGTTATGTTAAATTAGTTATTTAGGTAAAATTGAATTATTTTTAATAAATTATTTAAGTTATTTTGACAAAATTAATATTTGTATATGCTATTTATATTTATCATATGTTGTCATGTTTTTTTTAAAAATTTTATTATATTTTATATTTTAATTATTTATGTTACTAATTTATTATATGTTGTCATATTATTTATTATTTTGTATAAACTATTTATATTTATCATATGTTAAATTAGTTATTAGTTTGTGAAAAATGTGTAGTTCTTGAAATTTGTATACTGTAGATAGAATTTATGATTGTGAGGTTGCTAATTTTAAATAAATTCAATATATATGAACTTTCGTGCATCGCACAGGAGGTGAACTAGTACCTATAATGAAATAAATCAATTAACAAAATCAATATCATTAATAATTAAACATAAGTATTTAAATCATAAAATTCACCTCTAATCACTATCATATAAGTCTACATCCGTGTCATTAGATTCTAAGTCATCATCAGAATCTAATTGAAGAACTTGTTCATCCTCTGATTCAGAGTCATATTCAGAGTCTGATCGCAAAACTTGCTCATCATACGATTCAGATTTATCTTCAGAATCAGATCTCAAAACTTGCTCATCATTCAACTCTGGAGCTTCATCAAATTCTGATTCCATAACTGGCTCATCATTTAAATCAGCGTGGTCACCATCATTCACTGTCTCAAGGATTTGGGCATCATCAACTGCGATATCGTGTAGTTCCACGTCATCCTCTTGGTAAGGCAACGCTTCACGTGGAAGGGTCGCCTCTTGATTATTAAAAGATTGTGGAACCTCTACTATGAACCTTGGTTTGACTTTTGTTACAACCAACCAATCGCTTTTGTTACGCCTCAAGCTTGGATATTCACAAAAATATACTTGAATCGCTTGAGAAGCTAATACAAATTGCTCGTTTGTATTCCATTTCTTCTTTTCATTGACCTCGACGATCTTATATGCATGATGAATCTTCACCCCCTCGTTCAAAGTTGGAATAAACCAATCGCCCTTGAACAATACAACTTTCTTGAATGACGACACTGAAGGATACTCGAGCTCGACAATCTCTGTTATCCGACCATAATAGTCCTTCTCGGGATCATCGTAGTTGGATCCTTTAACGCACATGCCACTATTCATAGTGCCTTTATTCGAACCATGGCTAATCGTGTGAAATTTAAATCCATTAACAAAGCAGCCAGGGTACGTTGTAACAGTGTTAAAAGGTCCTTTTGCGAGATCCCTTATGTATGAATTGGTCACATTGTTCGTAGGATCGCGAGCCTATTAAATAAGACAGATATATAAGAAATAATTATATAAGAAATTGAGTGGAATTAATATTTTAATTAATCAACTCACATAATTATTGAACCAAGAAGGGAATTCCTTATTTGTTAATTGTTCAATGATGTGGTCGCCAATGCCGAGATTACGTTGCCTTAGCTCAGCATCGTAAATTCTTGAAAAATTAAAAAGAAAAATGAAAATAACTACATTAGACTATTCAATGTAAATATAATTTAAAAATTAACAACAATTAATTAGTAAAATCTTACTGCAGATATGGCTCAACTTCTGGACAATTCATCAAAATATATCTGTATGCAACATCATATTCTTCACCGAATAACATTCGTGACTTTTTACATCCAAATGGTCGACAAGGATGCTTGAAAATTGATAACTTCCCCTCCTGGTCATCCCTTTCATTTACAACACCAGCATCGTTGCGCGGCACTCGTGTATGCCTTGTAACAACATGGTCCTCAAAGTAATGAGAACACAACAATGACGCTTCTTCCACAACGTATGAATTAGAAATAGAGCCTTCCACTCGAGCTTTATTTCTAACTGTTTTCTTCAACTTTCCAAGGTATCTATATAAAATGTATATAGTAATTAGATAAGTGAACTACAAAATAAATATGTTTCTTATAAAATAGGAAAAAAAAATTATCAATCTAATAAATAGTACCTTTCAAACGGATACATCCATCGATATTGAACTGGACCTGCTATCCTTGCTTCATAAGCCAAATGGATTGGAAGATGCTCCATAGAGTCAAAGAAACTTGGAGGGAATATGAGCTCCAACTTACACAAAGTGATGGGGATGTCATTCTCTAATTTCATCATATGCTCACTTTTAATAGTGGTCGATGTCAAATCTTTGAAGAAAAGACTCAACTCAGTCAATGCCTCCCATACTTTTTGCGGTAGTAATTCTCGAAATGCAACGGGCACCAACCTTTGCATGAACACATGACAATCATGACTTTTCATCCCAAACAACTTAAGCTTCTTTGTGTCAACACATCTAGCCATGTTCGACACATACCCATCAGGAAATTTTAAATTTTTTACCCACGCACACAGGACGGCTTTTTCTTTCTTGTTCAGAGTAAAAGTTGATTGAGTAATGCGGCGACAATATTGATTCAACTCTTCTCTCGACTTTACTGTGTCCTTAGTTTTGCCTGGTACATTCATCACTGTATTGAACACATTTTCGAACACGTTTTTCTCTATATGCATAACATCCAAGTTGTGTCGAATAAGTTGAGTTTTCCAATAAGGCAAATCCCAAAAAATGCTCTTACTCTTCCAACCACTACCATGACTGTTATCTGCATTAGTCTGTGCAGCATTTGGTTGTGTCGCATTCACTAAACCCAACTCGTCCAAGGAAGCAAGTATCTCAGGTCCAGACAGTACAGGAGGTGGTGTTTTTTTTACCAAAGTATTTTTGCGAAATCCATACCTATTCCGTCGATACGGATGATCTTGATGCAAGAATTTTCGATGGTTATCAAACCATGAAATCTTTCTACTCTTTGACAGGTAAAATGCGTCCGAGTGAATCGTGCAATAAGGACATGCCAGCTTTCCTGCCGTGCTATACCCCGAGAGCATTGAATATGCAGGAAAATCACTAATGGTCCACATCAAAGCCGCTCTCAGTTGGAAATTTTGTTTCAATGAGATATCATATGCATGCACACCAACATCCCACAAATGTTTCAACTCTGCAATAAGGGGTTGTAAGAAAACATCAAGTTTTGCCTTAGGATTCTCTGGTCCTGGCACTAGCACCGTTAAGAACATTGTTGTATCCTTCATACACATCCAGGGTGGTAAATTATACACCGTGACAATGACAGGCCAACAAGAATATTGCTTCCCAGATTGACCAAACGGCTGAAACCCATCAGTACAAAGACCAAGTCTGACATTCCTTTTCTCGGCAACAAATTCCCTATGAGTCTGGTTAAAATGAATCCACGCAGGGGAATCCGACGGATGACGCATGACGCCATCTTCGACCACATGATCTGCGTGCCACCTCATTTCTGCTGCTGTTGAATTGGATGCATACAATCTCAAAAGCCGAGGAGTTAAAGGAAAATAATGCATCTTCTTATAAGGAACACAAGTTTTTTGTCGTTTACTACTGTCAGCTTGATCAACTTGCTTGTACCGATTCTCATGACAAAACTTGCATACTGTTAAATCACTGTCATCACCCCAAAAAATCATACAGTTATTTCTACAACAATCAATTTTCTCAACAGGAAGGCCTAACCCTCGAACCAGTTTTTTAGTACTGTAAAAATTATCAATCACCGTATTAGGTTCAGGAAGAACCTCCTTAAGTAATTCACAAAGTTGATTAAATCCCCTCTCAGATAGATGGTGTTCTGACTTAAAGCTAAGCAATCTAGAAACAAGCGACAACTGCGAATGCTTTTGACAACCAGGATATAACTCTTTTTTTGCAGCACTAAGCATGTCATAGAATGCTTGAGCTTCCGGATTTGGAGGTTCCTCCTCCATATTCGGATTGAAATCAGGCCCGGCAGCATCCATTACCATAGTCTCAAATAAATTGCTTGGCTCTGCTCCAAGCGTTGATGCTGAGTAAGACATATCGACCGAATCTACCGTAGCAATAACTTCCCCATGAAGTGTCCACTCATAATACCCTGGCACGAAACCTTTGGTGAGCAAGTGACTTGTCACGGTATCCTGGTCACGAAAAGCCGTGTTCCTACACTTTGGTTGATTACAAGGACATTTAATCTTATTCCCATCCATCCACTCTGGTTGACTCTTAGCAAAATTAACAAACTTCTCAACACCCTTGATAAATTCCGTAGAAACATAACCATCCTCCTTACGCCTGATATACATCCACTGACGATCTGATCTCATTTTTTTCCTGTACCATTAAATAATAAAAAATTACTAAATTATAATTATAATATTTTTTTATTTGAGTTATTTTAATATTATTCCACTGAACTACTCCTTATAACTCCCCCTTAAAATTTGAAGGTTAGGACCTATCCCATCCGGAAATGAATCGTGATATGACCACTAGCGGACGCATTTACTCACGATACGAAATTTCGGCAGCATCTCAGCACAGTTCTCCAGATGCACGATAAAGATTATGTGTTGATTCATACAAGTTAAACTCAATTTGAGTCAATTGCATAAATCAAAACATATTCCTATATGCAACCGGAGAACAACAAGAAATGCTACTGAATTTTCGTACCATGCATGAGTAAATTAATGCGTATTTGCTGGGCACACAACACGACACCAAATTTCCAGATTGTCCAACTGGACAATTCAGTGATGTCCTCGCTCCATCGAGGAAGTCACCGAACGGGAATCTAAGGTTAAGTTCCAACAAATTTAATTAAATACCTAAAAAATATTTAATTAATTATATTTTTTATTTAATATAATTTTTAGATAAAATTCGACAAAGTCTCCCCTATAAATGGACTACACCCTATGTAAGAAAAAAAAAAACACAAAAATTTAACACTTCAATTTATGCAACATCATCAATTCTCAACACAACATCATCAATTCTCAACACATCATACACTTCATAATCATCCTATAAAATAAATAAATTCGATAAACGAGAACTAAACAAGCTTTAACTGAAGCTTAAATGTCAACAAGGGAAAATAAAATAATATATTGCCTTGCCTTATCCCACCGTATGACAATAATATATTATTTTAGAAAAAATTCAATAGATTTTATGATCAGATAAACAAGGGAAAATAAAATACCCTTTATAAATGCAAGAACTTAGAATTATTTGTTAGCTAGCAAGGAACGCATTAAGAGTAATGAGTAAAAAAGACATCAAATGTTGGAAGATACATAAAGCAAAATTTTTGTGAAAAGTGGAGCATGAAATTCACCAAAAGCTAGTTGAGGTGAGAAAGGTGGGTGCATATTCCTCCTTGTGGGGTCATTGGAGAGTACTTGTGTGTATCAATTTGCATGAGCCAGCCAGCCAGCAGCCTCTACTGCTTGCCAACACTTTTATTTGTTTGTGTGTGTGTGTGTTTTTTCTTTAATTTTCTTTTTCTCTACTTGATTGGGTTTTTCTCCTATTATTAATCTTTATTTTGTTGGGTTCATACAAGATATATAGGTTCGTTGGTTTTCAGGTTTCTGTCTTCTTCAAACCCCACTGATCACTTCTTGACTTATGACCAAGTCATTCCACAAGGGAAAAAAAAAAAACATTCAATCATAATAGATCCCATTTTGGGTTCGAACACTGTTTTTTATTTTGGAATTAAGTGGCTTAATTTTGTTAGCTAGAAGGAAACTTTTAATTTTTTTTAAGAGAATTGACTTTTACAAAGGTTTCAAATATTATATAGTGGGGTGATTGGACTAAGGCAGGTGTGGAAAAGAGAAAAACCCAACTGTTTTCTAGACTCATTTTCGTGACCAAGAAAATGAAAGTAACCCCATTTACCTACGTACATACATTATTATGTGGGCACTGTCCTATGTTCCAATAACGGATTGCTTTAGTATTATTAATTTTAAGTTGAATTATTATCATTAATTTTAACTAAAATTATTATAAAATTTGTATGTACTATATCAATTTGTAACTTCAACATGTCTGAACTAAATACATGAAATATTATTTGGATACTCATTTGTGATCTACAATGCATGAAAACGCTCATCTTCGAAACATTTTATGTATTGAAACATCGAGAAACACCAAAAAATCATTTTTGGATTTGTTTGTAATTACAAAAATATTTTGAGATTATTTTATAATATTAAAAAATTATCAAAAATATATTTACTATTTGAAAACTCATTTGCGTCCACGAAGTTAGGTTATATTTCTGTCTCGAACAAAGTTATGTTTAATTATTTTTTTTAAATTTATTATTTATTTTTAATCAATAAGTTAAAGATTAGAACTTATATTTATGTTTGTTTATTTTATTTACTCATTTCTATTTCTTGTATTTTAAAAAATATTATTTTTTAATTTTTGCATTTGTTTCATAGAAACCATTTTCATACCATCTAGCTTGTGACACTTTAATACATTATATATTAATATAATACAAATACAACACATTAATATATTGATATAAAATATATCAATATTTTATATATTTATATTAATATAATATAAATACAACACATTAATACATTGCAGAACTGTCGCAAGTGAGCATTCAAATATCATTTTCATTAAAAATATAAATAGTAAATTATATTACTAACATATCTGTTGTTGTCATTATATTTTCATTAAATATAAAAATACAAGTACTTAAAATTAACGATAATAATTCTGTTGTTGTCTTTTATATCATCTGTTGTTGTCTTTTAACTGAGATTTTAAAAATGGGCTTCTAAATCCTAATGTATATTTAAATTTTATTTTTATAATAAAATATTAAAAAATAAATAAATAAATATTTATATCATATCAAAAAAAAAAAAAATTAACAATTTTAGCATGAACAATTCAAATATTCAATCACATTCAACAATTTCAGCCACAATTAACATATCTCAACCACAACAATTCCTAACTAAGTGAAGTAGTCAAATAACAATTAGCAAAAAACCAAAAGTCATAATTGCTAAACTCATTATAATAGGTATTAAATTAGCCAAAATAAAATAAAAATACACATTAAATAGAACATAATCAAATAAATTAACTTACCTCAAATCTTTTGATCTCTAGAGTGCGAAGGGATGTCCACTGCCACTGCCTATCTGCCAAGAACAAGAATACAATACCAAAGATTGAAACAAAAGAATTTTTTGTCACTAGCATTGAATTTGAACCCGAATAGAATACAACACCAAAGATTGAACCAAACCTCAAAAGATTGAACCAAAGTGTCCCAATGTCAATGAACAGTGGCGAGCAACCCAGTCACCCATCGAAAGCAAGACTTAGAGAGCTAGATCAAGTAGCCGAGATGCAACCCCCCCAACTACCAACCGAGAGGCGACGGAGAGGGTGAGCAGCGAGAGGGCGAGGCAGCGGGTGAGGGCGAGATAGTGAGCGAGGGTGAGCCAGTGAGCGAGGGCGAGGGAAAGGGCGAGCTGCGAGAGGCGAGAGCGAGGGCGAGGCAGCCGGTGAGGGCGAGCCAGTGAGGTCAAGCCAGTGAGCAAGGGCAAGGGCGAGGGCGAGGGCGAGGGCGAGCTGCGAGAGGCGAGAGCGAGGGCAAGGCACCCGGTGAGGGCGAGCCAGTGAGCAAGGGCGAGGGCGAGCAGCGAGGGGTGAGAGCGAGGGCGAGCTGGTGAGGTCGACCCAGTGAGCGAGGGCGAGGGCCAGCCGGTGAGGTCGACCCAGTGAGCGAGGGCGAGGGCGAGCTGCAACAGGCGAGAGCGAGGGCGAGGCAGCGGGTGAGGGCGAGCCAGTGAGGTCGAGCCAGTGAGCAAGGGCGAGGGCTAGGGCTAGCCACGAGAGAGAGGGAAAGAGGGTACGCAGAAGGGAGAAGAGGGAAAAAGGGAGAGAGGGGGGGCGGGGCAGGGTTTTATGGGGGGAAGGGAAAGGGGGGGGAGGGAATCAGGGTTTTACGGGGGGGAGGGAAATTAAGAGGCGGGAATAAAATTTATTTTTTAATAATTTATATATAAATTTATATAATATTAAAATAATTAGTATTATTATTTAATTAATAAAATTTATATTAATGTAAAATTATTAAATAATTTTATTAATAATTTATTATAATCATTTAAAATATCATAATAAAATTATTTAAATCATTGCATTTTAAATTAATATTAATTTAAAAAATACTTATATTATAAATCTAATAATTATAATAAATTAATTTGATATATTATAAATATTACTTTACTACAAAATTCATAAAAGATAAAAAAAATTCAAAAATTTTGTAACAATATTCTTTATATATTTTGAATGTTGACTAGTCTTTAATTTTTTAAAGAATAAAATTTTGATTATTTTTTCTTTCATATATAAAGAGTTTCCCTCATTGTTAGGGGTACGTAAACGATCGGTTCAATTATCGAATTAATAAAAAATCAACAAATTGAATTGACAAATTAAACTAAACTAACTTGACAGATTAAATCCAATAAATTAAATTAACTAACAATAAAAAAAAAGTAAATATAGACTACATAAACTAAATCGATTCAATAAACCAAACAAACACATAAGAAAATTAATTAAAATTGAATTAACCGATAAATTAAATAAGCTACAAAATCGAACAAGTTGAAAAATTGTGTGATGGGCCAAAAATGACGTCATTTTATTACCATAAAAACATCATTGTCTTAAAATCCAATCGATTCGACTATTTTTAACTAAAAATATAATCGAAAACAAAAAACTAATTTTTTTAAAAAACATTAATTGAATAGAAGCGAATTTAAAAAAAAAATTGATAATTTTTATTAATTTGATTCGATTAATTTGATTATACCGAATTTTAATTAATTTGATTCAATAAAGTAGTAAAAACCAAAAATAAAATTAGAAATTAAAAAATAATACATTTTAAAAACTAATGACATATTGTCATACAAACAAATAGGTTATATCGAATTTTAACAAATACTGCCAAAATCTTGTTCAACATTAATGTTTTATACATAACACTTAAACTTCAAAAATAAAAATTAATCTTCTATAGTTTTTTTATAGTATAACTATTAAGGGAGAAAATCATTATTCCATATTTTAATCTGAAAATTATTTCGGACTTATCTTCATACCTTTTTATCCTGCTCATTTTAACAAGCGCTACATAAATATTTTATTATATATTTTATTTTTTATTATTTATTGTGAATGACTTAATTATACATTTAATTATTTCATTTTTATATAATTCTCCTAATTATAGAGAATAAGACATTGATAAGATAGCTCATAAACTCTTTTCTATATATGTAATCCCTCGATATTGTTTTATTTTTATTTTTATGAACATGAAATATATTAATTGATGTATTTAGAATTTAATAATATTATAATTTTTAAATTTAATATATTTATCTAAATTTTATAAATTAATTTGTTTATATTCATCTCATGTTTAAATGTATATTTAATTAAATATACATTAATATATTTAATTTCTTATAGATTTTAATATTTATAAATTTAAATCTTTATAAATTCATTAAATAATAAATAAAAATTAAATTTAGTGACGGATTGAAAGTTCCATCTCTATTTCAGCAATGGATTCGGTCAATCCGTCACTAAATTTATTTATTTATTTTTTGTTATTTGATTCCATATTAAATTTTAATTTGTTATTTTTAAAATTTGCGACAAAAAAAAATTTCTGTCTCTATATTTGAAAAGCAAAAAAATTACAATTAAAATTTAATTTTTTAGCCATAAAAATAGTTTTGCATCACAAAAAGTAGTGACAGAATTTATTATTTTTTTAATTTAAACTAGTATTAATTTTTTTTATTTTAAACTTTAGGGACATAATTTATTTTCATCTCTAATATTTGCAACGGAAGATAAATTTTGTTGCTAAAATTAACGATAGAAAATAAATTCTATCTCTATCTAAAATGTATTTTTTATTTTTTTATTATTAAAACTATTATTAAAATAAATTCCCGTCTCTTGAATTTATTTATTTTAATATTTTAATTATATAAAAAATAATATAACTTATAAAAATAATATTAATAATTATTTAATTGATAAAAATAATATATTTTAAATAAAATTTTATTATTAAATCATTTTTTAAAATCTTACTGTAATTATCTAAAATGTGATGATAAAATAATTTAAATTATTGTATTTTAAATTAATATTAATTAAAAAATTAATTTGATATATTGAATTATTTATTAATTAATTTTTTTATAAATAAAAATTATATCAAACGAAATGTACATAACATTTATAAATTTTTAGGGTAATTTTCGAGTTTCATAAAAAAATTTAAAAAGTAAAAATTCAAAACATTCACCGAACTTAGAATTATTAATTATAGAATAGAACAATACTAATGACAGAACCCATCTGATCAACATAGTAGATTTTAGATTGTTGAATTTCATCTATAACTCAGAGACAAAATTAGAAAGGACAAATAATAAATAGATATATTTATTTTTTTCTTGATCAACATTAATGTTTTACACATAACACTTATATTAGATAGTGACATATGATATTGTTATTAAGTATAAGATACAATGTCGTCCATATATTGGCCCCATTTGTTGCAACTTAATTAAATAAATTATAGTTTATAATTTCTTAGATTATAGTTTTTAAAACTTAAAATAAGTTGTGAACTTGTTTGTTACAACTTTTCAGAAAGATGTAGAAGCTGTAGAAGATGAGGTACCTTAGCTTTGAAAAAGCCAGCTTCTACCATTTCTAAAAGGTAGTAGAAGCTATAAGTTATAATTCTATAAGGTAAAACAAACAATACATTATCATTTTTTTGAAGCTAGAAGTTAAAAATTATAGCTTTTAAGGTACAACAAACATGCCCAATATGTTTGGTTTTTAAACTTTTTAACTTAGCAAAAAATTCTCATATTTATAAAGAGAAAGAGATTGACAAGATAACTCCTGGACTCCTTTCCATATAATGTAATTTCTCAATATTTTTTTATTTTTATGATTTCTAAAATTTAAAATATTTTTTTTAATAATATTATGATTTTTAAAATTTTTATTTATTTTTCAATTATAATGTTTGTTTACATTTTGTACACAGTTAATAAATATTATAAATAATTAATTATTATACATTTAATTGATATAGTTAGAATTTAGCAATATTATGATTTTAAATATTAATATATTTATTTAAATTTTATAAATTAGTTTTTTAATATTCATCTCATGGTTAAATGTATATTTAAATTTTTATAAAATTTAAATATTTATATATTTAAATATTCATTCCAAATTTAAATATTTATAAATTAATTAAATAAAATAATTAAAAATTAATGGTAGCGACGGATTTGGATAATCCGTCGCGGATTTAGAGACGGATTTGAATAATCCGTCTCTAATTTTATTTTTCTTAATTTGTTAACTTAAAATAATTTTTTATTTTAAATATAGCGACAGAAGGATATTTCCGTCGCTATATTTTAATAATAAAAAAATTAAATTTAAAATTAAATTTTAATTATTTAAACTAATATTAAAATTAATTTTTACTTTAAAATTTTGCGACGGAATTTTTTTTCCCTCGCTATATAAAAATTTAATTTTTATTTTTTTATTATCATTAAAATATAACGACGGAAATAAATTTCCGTCGCTAAAATTAGCGACGGAAGTATATTTCCGTCGGTAAAATTTAATAATAAAAAAATTAAATTTTAAATTTTATTTTATTTATTTAAACTAATATGAAAATTAATTTTTTATTTTAAAATTTTGCGACGGAATTGTTTTTCCGTCGCTATATAAAAATTTAATTTTTATTTTTTATTATCATTAAAATATAACGACGGAAATAGATTTTCGTCGCTAAAATTAGAGACGGAAGTATATTTCCGTCGCAAAAAAATAAAAAAATTAATTTTTTTGCGACGGGAAAAATTCCGTCGCTAAAATCCGTTTCTAAATAAATTAAAAAAAAAATTTCACAATCCGTCGTAATTCCGTCGCTGTTTCGTCGCAAAATAGCGATGGAAATTTCCGTTGCTGAAAATCCGTCGCTAAATCCAGAAATTCTTGTAGTGTTAACAACTCTAGTCACTACACATCTCCTTCTTTCGTACCATCACTGCAAGTCCCGATTGGAATGTTGAATATTCCAGGGGCAAAAACCCAAATTAGATGATGAACCATCTAAGTAAGGTACAAAATGTTTCTCATGTGTGTATGCAATGTCTTACTCATCGTAGGTGTCAACTGCACCCCTCATGCTACCTACCATTTTTGCGGCCACCTCTTTCGAAGCCAGGGTGTATGGGGCACCCTTGGTACAGTAACGGTGTCAGTTCATACTCCCTACGGCCATAATGCGCGTGATCAATAATATCATCGTGTATTTATGCATTTCATAGTCATGTCATGTATGCAGTCTATGTGATGGATACATATCAGAGCATATCAACATGATGAAAGCATTCCCGAAGATCCCGTTTAAACACAAACATTTATACTGTACTAACTTGTAACAGTACACTTACTTTACACAACTAAACTGCCTCGTTAAGCGTGATGACCTCCATAAACGTGTTGAGCGAGCTATTTCCCAATCCTCGAGCCCCAAGGATTTCTAAGACATTAAATTTATTAATTCACTATTTTCTCATAATTCCTACAATTTCTCTTTATTTTCTAAGTCTTATTTCCTCAAAATTTCATAATAATTATCTAAACTTTCATATAACTCAATTTCTCTTTACTAATATTTATTAAATAATATTTTTAGCCTTCTAGAATTTTCTTGAAATTTTTCAAATTAAATTCCTATTTTTTCCTTATTTTCATAATAACAAAATTACTTAAATAAATAATTAATTTAGCATTTTCCAGAAAACTTTTCACAAAATAAGACATAAACGAAATTCTAGATTGATTTTCTGGAAATTTTTGCAAAATTTTCTCTATTTTTTTTTTCTTTTTTCCTTTTCTTTTATTTTTTTCTTTTCTTTAATTTTCCTGTCGGGCGCATGCAAGCCACGCGCCTTCTTCCCACTCGCAGGCGCGTGCAGCTACGCGCTCGACTGGTGCGTCTTCTCCGGCGGTTGCTTCGCCGCCGGCGATGCTCTAGCTTCTCCGAGCTTTGAAAAAGTTCTCTCACCCCCCCTATTTTTGACCTCTTGAACCCAAAAATAGCCTTAAAACTTTGAAAAACCAACAAGAAGTACCTAAATTTCGCGATCGAAGGCGCGGCTCCGGCGGCTTGCGCAATTTTCTGACAAGCTCGATTCTCCTTCTCTACTGCTCCGTTGGCTACCAAACGCTCTAGAAACATTGCCCACGATGCAAGGACCAAAACCCCACTCCCAAAACTCTCAAACGCTACCCCAAATGCCCAATCTATGAAGTAAAAAATTTTGATGAAGAAGGCTGCTCGAACGCGGCTATTTATAGTCGAAACTCACCGCGAGTTGTCCTATCACAAGCGCCACGCGTCTTGGAAGGCCACTCCGACGACCATTTCTTCATTAAAGCCCCCCTCTCCCCTGTACTCGATTGCAGGCGCAGCCAGAGCATGGCCGCGCGCCTGCTCCAGATTTTCTGATTTTTTTTTTTTAATATCCACTTATACATACATATACATATAAAATATATATGCGTACAACTATATTATAATATACCTATATCACTAAAACAAATCCCAATAATTTCTGGTATTTATTTTTTTAACCATTTTTAAACTATATGCAATGTATAAATTTAATTATAGTACAAATAAATATATCTTACCCTATTAAACTTACCGCTAACACTTAAAATTCCAATAATTTCTCTAGGTCTAAATACCAAAATTGTAATTATTATTCAGGATGTCTTAGGGTATTACAGAAACTTTTCCAGAAATCAAACAAAACTGATCGAATAGTTGTTCAAATTGAAAAAATCAAAAAATTAAAAATTAGCAAAAAAAAAAAAATACTAGACTAAAAACAAGGGTTACTCAAGTAAAATGAATATTACTCCATCAAGAACAACATACTTCTACTTGATTAACCTTTGTAAGTAGATTTCAGTTTAGAAATATTAATCGATTAAAAAATGTATTACTTGATTAAAAAAATTTGTTATTAGAGTAAAAATAATATTTCGATTGATTTGATTATTTTGATTTTTTAATAAAGAGACCGAACTAAACCAAAAAACTCAAATTTAAAACTGAACTAAACCAGTCTTCAAATTAAACTGAAATGAATCGAACCACCAATTTCGACCAGTTCAATTTCTTTATTTCAGTTTAATCATAATTTTACTCAAACCATATTCATTGGAATACTTTTGAAATAGGCCTTTCTGAGTATGCTTTTGGCCATGCACATATTCCATCTTCATTGGAATCCCATTAAATTGATTTTGTTTGGCATTTTTACTTATATATAATGCATCCACCGAACTGGTCGTCTTTACATCTACCCACTTCTGCAATACTCCAACCCGTTTTTACGTAATCATTTGGGTGAATATGAATTATTGATCACATGCATTCAAAAATAAGAATGGTCAGACAAAGGAAAAACGAGACTGACTGCCCAGAAGCAAGGTTCCAAACAAGGCCCAACCAGTGTATATAAATGCTTGTTTGGTTCGTAGGTGGTCGTCCATTTATGCAATCAATTGTATGAAAATGGTGCTGATTTTTGCACTTCTTAATTTAAACTGTCATTTGTTACTTTATCAGTGTTTGTTGAAGAGAGAAATAAGGTTCAAAATATCTCATTTCAGTTAAAGTATTCTTTTTGTCTCCTTCCTACTCACACTCACGCTCTTCGAATGAACTCAAAAATGGCAATCAGTTGAAGTATTCTCTTTCGCTCCTTCCTACTCACCCTCACGCTTTCTCTCCATCTCCTTCCTACTCACCCTCACGCTTTCTCTCCCCATCTCCTCTCACCCTCACGCTCTCTCTCCATCTCCTTCCTATAAGTCTTCATCTTCTTTTTCTCGGTGAAGCAGCAGACCGGGGTAGCAACACAGGATTGCTGCTAGGAAGAGAAGCGAAATTGAAAGTAAGCCAACTCCTGAAAATGCAGATCGATGATGATGCCGACCAAATGTCAAATCAGTGGCATCTATATATATAAACATACACATATATAGAGTTTAGTCACCAAAACTTTGGCTCCACAATAAGAGGAGAGAGAGGGAGAGCGCGCGACACACAGAGAGAGAAAGAGACCGGAAAGGGTATTGATTCCATTGAAGCAAGTTCGAACGAACGCGGTGCCTCTTGCGGCAGCTGACATTGGCTTGCCAACGTTCCCTCTCCGTCACGGGAGTCCATTATTTAATTCTTTAATTTATTAAATAAATTCTTCCCTTACTAAATGTAGGTTTCGTCGCCATTTTCTCTTATTGATGTAGATAGCGCGCTTGTATGCGCGCTATTTTCCAGGTCATGGAAAATGTGTTAGATTACTTGTAATTTGTTTTTTCAATCTTAAATGGAACTTTTTCTAATAAATTATCTGTAATAGTGCAGTCTCCATTTACACCAAATGGAGACTGCACTATTACAGATAATTTATTAGAAAAAGTTCCATTTAAGATTGAAAAAACAAATTAATTAGAAGTAATCTCACACATTTTACATTTTCCATGACCTGGAAAATGGCGCGCGCACACAAGTGCGCTATCTACATCAGTAAGGGAAAATGGCCACGAAACCTACATTTAGTAAGGGAATGATTTATTTAATAAATTAAAAAATAATTAATGGACTCCCGTGACAGAGAGCTAACATTGGCGAGCCAAAGTCAGCCGCCGCCCAGAGGCACGGCGTTCGTCCGAACTTGCTTCAATGGAATCAACACCCTTTCGGGTTTCATTTTCTCTCTCTTTGTTGCGCGCGTGCTCTCTCTCTTATCATAATTGCGCTCTCTCTCTCTCTCCGCTTATTATGAAGCCAAATTTTTGGTGACTAAACTCTATATATGTGTATGTTTATATATATATATATATATAACTGACTTGACATTTCGTCGGTATCATCATCATCGATCGATCTGCATTTTCAGGAGTTGGCTTACTTTCAATTTCATATGCACTTTCTCAAGGAGGATGGATGAGCATAATGCTTCTCTTCCTAGTAGCAATCCTGTGTTGCTACACTGGGCTGCTGCTTCACCTATGTATGGAACTAGATCCACACATCCAACATACCCAGACATTGGAGGGCTGGCCTTTGGAGCCAAGGGAAGAACGTTGGTATACACCATCATGTACCTTGAGCTCTTCCCGGTGGCGGTCGAGTTCTTGATTCTGGAAGGGGATAATCTGAACAAGCTGTTTCCAGACACAAATATCCACTTTGGTGGCCTCAAGGTTGGAGGAAAGCAAGGGTTTGTCTTGCACACTGCACTTGCCATATTGCCGACGGTGTGGCTGAGGAGCTTGGTCCTGCTGACTTACCTCTCTTCTGAAGGGGTGTTGGCCTATGTGGTTCTGGTTGGCTGTGTTGCCTGGGTTAGTGCTGCTGATGGTGCGGGATTTCATGAGAATGGGGTCCTCTGGAAATGGACTGGCTGCCTACTACCATAAGCATGTACGCCTTTTGCTACGGTGGCCATGCTGTTTTGCCCACTCTCCGCAACTCAATGAAGGAAAGAAGCCAATTTCCCCAGGTTGCTTGAATTCACAACCATAATTGTTCCCTGTATTTTTTTTAAACCCAAAAATGCATCATAAGTTCATAACATTTTGTTGAATTGTTTGTCAAAGCACGTTTTGTGCATTTGCTTCCTAGTAAGCACCATCACTTATGGATCAATGGTGGTTATTGGATACCTAATGTATGGGCAAGATTTGATGTCTCATGTGACACTAAACCTTCCAGTAAACAATCTTAGCCCAAAAATAGCAATCTAGTCCACACTAATCAATCTAATAACAAAGTATGCTCTAATTGTTTCGCCGTCACAGCCCTTGAAGAGAGACTTCCGCTCCAAAACAGCAGATTGATCAGCTTGCTTCTCAAAACAGGCTTGGTGATCAGCACTGTTGTGGTGGCACTAGCAGTCCCTTTTTTCGGCTATGTCATGTCTTTTATAGGCTCATTTTTTATTGTTAGCGTCAATATCATCTGTTACAATTGTAGCAGATGATATGTTGTACTAAATAACTTATTTCCAAAACATTAATTAACAAAACAAGGTAATCAGCAGAGCAAAGCAAATTATCTGTTTAATTTACACAATGATAAACAACCCACTTCAGGGCTTGTCAACGTAGATGTTCCATGAGCGTTCAGGAAGGAAGAGCAAAGGGTTTCGTCCAGGTTCACCGCAGTTATGTTAACGTTATAAAACACGATGTGGGTGCACGCAACAGTTTCGCTGCAACTAAGATCAATGGCATCATCTGTGACTGATGTTCCACGAAATCCAGTGAATGCTACATTGCTAATTTGCACAGCCGCAGTCTTCAAAGAGAAAACAGTGCATGTTAATTAATTAGCATTTGACAATTCGCAATATAGAAATTAACCAATGTGTTGATTGAGCAAGAAAATTTGTAGTTATTCACTTGATTTATGCAGGGCTTATCACTATTGCAATAGAACTGGTCGATGAAAGGGTTTGCTACTGCAATGAGTCTAATAGAAGCTATTAACTCAACTTCTACTCAAACAAATAGAAGCTATTAAATGTTAAATGGTTTTCCCTATTTAATTTAGTACTATATATGCCTGCCTGGTTTTTATCCGTGCTCCATAACTTGTCGCATGGAAGCTAAAATTTGTCACAAGAACTTCTTCTACCTCATCAGTTGTTCCATCCTCTCCCAAGCTCCCGATGTTGCACACTACAAAAAATTCAGCTTTTAGTGACCGAAAAATCAGTGATTATATAAAACTAAAAATTCCGTTATTAAATTTTTTAGTGACTAATAGATTTTGTCGCTAAATTGACGTCGTTAAATTTTAGCGACGGAATTTAGTAACGAATGGTTTCAGCTACGGGATTGGTCTGTTGCTAATTAGCGGCGGGATCTTTCCGTCGCTAATTAAAAAAATAAATTAAAAAAATTTAAATGTAAATAAAATAATAATAATAAAATATATAAATTATATAAATTAAAATTTAAACGTAAATTTTTATATTTATTTAATATAAATATATATAAATAATTTTTTTAATAATTAATAATTTATTTTAATTAAATAAAATAACTAACTCACCAACAATATTTATATCATTATATTTGTATTTCTAATTTTAAAATTGTATTTACTATATTTATAACATTATATTTGTACTTCTTATTTTAAAATACAAATGAAAACTAATTAAATACAAATATTAATCTTTTTATTAATAATTATTATAATTTATTTAATAAATAACTACTTAAAAACATTTTTTACAAATAAATTGTATATTTATTTTATTTTTTATATAAAATTAATATTTCATAGAAAAAAATTGACATAATAATTTCTTATTTTTAATAAGCATTTTCAAATTATTTGTCGTTTAAATCATCAATAATATATACACAATACACAATAATATATACAGAATATACAATAATATAAATGTAAAATAAACATACAATAAATATAAATAACAGAGAAATTAAAATTAACAATTAATCATTAAAAAATAACTAACAGCTAAAACAAACTATAATGCACAAAGAAAAAACGATGCAATCTATAACTAATTTGGATATTTTTCATCTAAAAAATATTCAAAGATGTATTTAAAAGTTAAAATAATAAAATACTAAAAATATAATGCATAGAGAAAAAAAAATACCTTATAAATTTTGGTGATGCTCGTATCTTCTAAATGAAGACTCTACAACAGAAGAAAAAACATAAACAAAACTTTGAAAGTGAGGCTGGGAGTGCAGAGGGGGCGAGGAGAGAGGGAAGAGAAGGAAGACAAAGAGTGTAGAGGGGGAGGGGAGGGGATTTATATAGGGGCATAAAACTTCAAAGAGAATGAGAGAAAATTCAAGGAGGTCGCAACCGAGAAAGGGGGGTTAGATATGGGTATCTCCCGTCGCTAAACATGGACGAGAGATGCTCGTTGCTAAACACTGTTTGCCCATCGCTATTTAGGTTGTTTGAATTTTTTTAAGAAAAATTTTAAAAAATTGAATATTTTAAAAAATAATCATAAAATCTAAATAATATGTATATAGAGAAAAATATATTTTATACTAAATAATAAACATAAAATAATATATAAATAATAAATAAAATTTCAAATTTAGAGTATCCTATTTTCTCGCAATTCACAAGATTCAACAAGCAATTGATATTTCACGATCAATGATACATTGGAAGACTCCTTTAGGTTTTTCAATATTAATAAATTGATTGTTTTGCTCCTATATATTCCAAAAAGAAAAAAGGTATGTGAGAATTACTAATAAATTTTGTAAATTTATTTGTACTAATATTTTTTGTACAAATAAACAATGATCGAGTACCTTACATGATATTCGAATATGCAAATATATGTTTGTTTTTTATATCTAGATATGTTTTATTCTTTGTCTTATATCTGGATATGTTTTACATATATTTGTCTTATATTCGAATAATTTTTTTTTGTTTAGCTTTTCCCTTTAATTCAAACGGATATGAACTTCTTTGTTTGTCTTGTATTCGAATGTAGATAAAATATTCTGTTGTTAATTTAGACGGATATTAATTTTAATTTTAATATTTATTAATTTTATTTTATTGCTAATTCAAATGAAAGTTTTATAAATTATTGTATTAGCTGCCAAAAATTCAATCTCTATTTTGATTTTAATTTGTAATTTTATTTTTTAATTAATTTTGTAACTTAAAGATGAAATATTTTGTCACTAATTTTGAATTTTTATAAATTCTACATTTAAATATGAAAATTTTCTTTGTCAAATGAAATTTTAAATTTAATTTATATATTTTATGAATTTCACATTTTAGCAACGGAATAATTGGATCACAAAAACTTTTAATCTTATTTATAATTTTTTTAATTTTAGCGATTGAAGAATTTCATTGCTAAAAGATTTAAATTTTAATTTAAAATTTTTTTAATTTAGTGACAGATTTGTTCCATCGCTAAATTATTTTAAATTAAATTTTAATTTAATTTTTTCATTTAGTGATGGAATTATTCCGTCACTAAATTATTTTAAATTCAATTTTAATTTTATTTTCTTTTAGTGATGAAATTATTCCGTCCCTAAAAGATTTTAATTTTGATTTAAATTTATTCCCATTTAAGGACGGAATTATTCCGTAGCTAAATTATTTTAAATTAAATTTTAATTTTATTTTCTTTTAGTGACAGAATTATTCCATTGCTAAAAGATTTTAATTTTAATTTAAATTTTTTCCCATTTAGCAAAGAAAATGTTTTGTCGCTAAATTATTTTCATTTAAGTTTTAATTTTATTTTCTTTTAGCGATGGAATAATTTCTTCGCTAAATTAACAAATTTAATGAAAATTTCAAATTAAAAATTAGCAACGTATCCATTGCTAAATTTTAAAAATACTAATAATTATTTATCGACGGGTCTTTTAGTTTCTAATTTCGTCGCTAAATTAAAAAAAATATTAAAAAAACTTAGCGACGGAATAAACTATTGCTAATCCGTCGCAAAAATTTAGCAACGGCTATTCAGTCGCTAACCTGTCGCTAAATTCCATCGATAAAAAGTATTTTTTTTGTAGTGGCAACAAATCCTTACCTTTGTTTAGGTGAATTTTTTTTTATTAATTACAAAGGGAAAAAAAACTCAAAGAAGAAAAGTTTGGAGAGAAAAAGTATTTTTTTTGTAGTGGCAACAAATCCTTACCTTTGTTTAGGTGAATTTTTTTTTATTAATTACAAAGGGAAAAAAAACTCAAAGAAGAAAAGTTTGGAGAGAAAATAAAGCAGATGAGAGTAGGGATTGCCTCTCTTTCCTCAAGGTCTCGAACCTCACAGGGTTGTCCGGACAACAAGGGCTGGGCAGGCACCCCTGTGAGCTTGGAAGACTCCCCAACATGGAAAATCTAGCTAGCTATCCTCAACCTCTCTTTAAAAAGGTGGCCGGGGAGGCTCATTGGACCTCCAAGCATGAGGCGGTCCATCCGATTTCATTGACGCCCTGATATCCTTAAGATTGGGAATAAATGGGCAAGCGATCAAGTTCTCATCCAAACACCACGAGCATGGAGCAACCCATTCTCCCTAAGGCGGTGTAACCATGCATAAACCACTTTGTTTCGAACAAAACCGCTTTCGGCATAGCATCCGAAAATGATCTCAGATCACCCCATGCCCTGATGGTAAACGAAAGAAACAATTGAACAAAGACAAATTAGGAGCCACCCCTGTCTTCTAACACAGAACAAAGAAACCCACCAAACTGAGCCCAGCCATTTGGATGAGTTGTGCAGGGACCATGTTGTAACTGTGCAGAAATTCTAAACCAAAAGGATTAAGCGAAAAATGCAATCCCTTTTTTAGACTGTCTTCGTGCACAACTAATGTTAATTAGGGATATTACAAGTATGAAAATTATAGAGAATATATACAAAACTTAAAATGAAACAACAATAATAACAAATTAATAAGAAAATTCTGAAAAAAAATTTCAAGTAAGACATGAAATACGAAAAAAAAATCACTTTCCCAAAAGTAAAATTTGCCCTCCCTTCGATTTGAGTTTGCTATGAGAATTTATTACATTATTTTTAGTGGATATGATAAGCCCTTTTTGATTTCTATACTCAGCAAAGAGTGAAGAAATCAAGTTTTGGAATAATAGAAAAAGTTTTGATCTTTTTAGTGTATGCATTCAATTCAAAGAAATTTACAGAAAATTATTAAAGCTAATAAAAATAATATGATAATATGTATTGCAATATGAAATGAAATGATAAGGTTGTTGAAGACTGATTCAACATTTGCTGAGTTGGTATTTATTTATTTATTTTCCATGTTTTCTGTTTAGTTGAAGTAGGTGGTTTCGTATTTTTCTGTTTTTTAGTTCAATCAAAATGCAGTTGTAGTTGTGCCACAATATCCGGTCTTCACGTAGTTGTAGTTGTGCCACAATATCCGGTCTTTACGTATTGTAATGCCTATTTACAGGCAATTTGGGTTGCTGAAATTATAGAGCAGATTTCTCCAGATTAACTGGTTTTGTGTCCACCACCTATTTGATTAAATATCTCTAAGAGAAGTTCCTTCTTCTGAGCTTTGTTTTCTGCCCTGTTTTTCCTTCTGCAGCCTCACTAATTCTAACATTGTGGTATCAGAGCCACGTTCCTTCGAGAACTGGGCGTAGTAGCACGCATGGCAGCAAACGGCAGTGCTGTGAGCTTTTCTCAGCCGTTGATTCCAGTCTTCAAGGGTGGATGGAAGTTATGAATTTTGGAGCATCAAAATGAAGACTCTCTTCATATCTCAAGACCTTTGGGATTTCGTAGAGAGTGGGTACCATGACAAGGACAAAGATGAAGGTCGGCTGAAAGAAAACAAGAAAAAGGATTCCAAGGCGTTATTTTTCATTCAACAAGCAGTTCATGAGACTGTCTTCTCAAAAATTGCAGCAGCAACTACGGCAAGGGAGGCTTGGACTATATTGCAGCAGTCCTTTCAAGGCTCCAAAAAGGTACTTACTGTGAAACTTCAATCACTTCGCCGTGATTTTGAGACTTTAAATATGAAAAGTGGGGAATCAGTGCAAGATTTCCTTTTTAGAGTATCTGCTATTATCAACCAAATGAAAACCTATGGAGAGGAAATTACTGATGCAACTGTAGTTGCAAAAGTATTGAGGAGTTTAACTCCAAAATTTGATCATGTTGTTGCTGCCATTGAAGAGTCAAAAGATTTGTCTACTTTCTCTCTTGATGAATTGATGGGATCTTTACAAGCTCATGAAGCAAGGATCAATAGGTCAACAGAAAAGAGTGAGGAAAAAGCATTTCAAGTGAAGGGGGAGTCTATTCAGAAGGAAAAGATGGAAAAAACTCCAAGTCGTGGTCGTGGCAGAGGTGGTTTTCGTGGAAGAGGTAATGGTAGGGGCCAAGGAAGAGGTCGAGGAAGAGAAGCTTCCAATGAAGAAAGGCAGAATAGGACCTTTCAATGTCACTACTACAAGAAACCTGGTCACAAAAAAGCTTATTGCTGGCAAAAGCAGAAGGATGAGAATAATCAAGCTAGTTTTGCAGAGAAAGCAGAGGAAGAAAGTAAGCTATTTATGGCCTTTTTTGTGAAAAAGAGAAGTCTAACGATGTTTGGTTTTTGGACAGTGGTTGTTCCAATCATATGTCTGGGACAAGGTCATTATTTAAGGAGCTTGATGAATCCAGAAAATCAGAGGTGACACTAGGAGACAACAAGAAGATTCAGGTTGAAGGCAAAGGTACCGTTAGCATTTCAACCAGTCAAGGTAATGCCAAGATTTTACAAGATGTGTTGCTTGTCCCTAGTTTATCTCATAATTTACTTAGCATTGGGCAATTAATGACTAGTGGATATTCAATTTTGTTTGATGATGGGTGTTGTGATATTAGAGATAAAAAAACTGGGCAAATCATTACTAAAGTTCCAATGGCTAACAATAAAATGTTTCCATTAGAAGTTTCAATGGTTGAGAATTGTGCTATGGTTGCTAATGGTGACAGTGAGACTAGATTGTGGCATCTACGTTATGGGCACTTGAATATTAATGGGTTGAAGTTGTTGAGTCAAAAGGAAATGGTTTTTGGATTACCGAAACTTGAGAGTCTTGGCTTTTGTGAAGGATGTGTTTATGGAAAGCAAAGTAAAAGGCCTTTTCCTGTAGGAAAAGCTTGGAGAGCCTCTAAATGTCTTGAGTTAGTGCATGCAGATTTGTGTGGGCCTATAAACATTGAATCTCTTGGTGGTAGTCGATATTTTTTGTTGTTCACAGATGATTACAGCCGCATGAGTTGGGTTTACTTTCTTGAAATCAAGTCTGAAGCTTTTGACAGGTTCAGGAAGTTCAAAGCATTTGTGGAAAGAAGAAGTGGTCTTTTAATAAAGACACTACGAACAGATAGAGGAGGTGAATTTGTTTCAACTGATTTTAATGTTTTTTGTGAGGAAAACGGAATCTGCAGGGAGCTTACAGCACCATATACACCAGAACAAAACGGTGTAGCTGAAAGAAAAAACCGAACGGTAGTGGAGCTGGCCAGAAGCATGATGCAAGCAAAAGGTCTTCCTATTTATTTTTGGGCAGAAGCTGTTGCAACAGCGGTGTACCTTCTCAATTTGTCCCCAACAAGAGCTGTTCGAAATCAAACACCATTTGAGGCTTGGACAGGTAGAAGGCCAACAGTAAGCCACTTAAGAGTTTTTGGTTGTATAGCTTATGCTTTGGTTAAAACTCATTCTCGAAAATTTGATGAAAAATCTGAGAAATATATCTTTGTTGGTTATTGTTCTCAATCCAAAGCATATAAGCTATATAATCCAATCAGTGGTAAAATTACCATCAGCAGGGACGTAGTATTTAATGAAGATGCAAGATGGGTTTGGAGTGAAAAAAATGAGCAGCAACAAATTCAAGTGTTGGAAGACAATGTTGCATCATCGCAGGATCCAACACCAACAATTTCTGGTTTCTCTACACCTGGCAGTAGCACTCTATCAGCACCTACAAGCAATGATTCATCTTCAAGCTTGTCAAATGATACTCCTCCAAGGAAATTTAGATCCTTACAGGAAGTTTATGATTCTTGTACCTTTGCTTTGCTTGTTTCTGATCCTATTTGTTTTGAAGAAGCTGCAAAAGAAAACCAATGGTGCAAAGCTATGGAAGATGAGCTGTTAGCTATTCAGAAAAATCTGACCTGGGATTTGGTGGACTTGCCGGAAGGAAAGAAAGCTATTGGGCTCAAATGGGTGTTCAGAACCAAGTATCATGCAGATGGGAGCATCCAAAAACACAAGGCAAGGCTGGTAGTAAAGGGTTATTCTCAACAGCAAGGTATCAATTTTGAAGAAACATTTTCTCCTGTTGCTCGCTTTGAAACGGTGAGAACCTTTTTGGCCTTAGCTGCTTAATTAAATTGGCCAGTATACCAATTTGATGTTAAATCTGCTTTTTTGAACGGTGACTTGGAAGAGGAAGTTTATGTTTCACAGCCTGAAGGTTTTGTAGTTAATGGCAAAGAAGAAAAAGTTTACAAGTTAAAAAAGGCGCTCTATGGCTTAAAGCAAGCACCGCGGGCATGGTACTTCAAAATCGATTCTTATTTCCAGGAGAATGGTTTTAAAAGAAGTAATAATGAGCCCACTCTTTATCTAAAGAGAGAAGGTAAAAATGATTTTTTAGTGGTATGCCTTTACGTTGATGATATGATTTATATGGGTTCAAATGAGTATATTGTTGCTGGATTTAAAGATTGCATGATTAAGAAGTTTGAGATGTCTGATTTGGGGTTATTGCATTATTTTCTTGGTCTTGAGGTGAAACAAGGAGTTGATGGGATATTTATTTCACAAAGAAAATATGCAATGGATCTTTTGAAAAGGTTTAATATGGTGAATTGTAAAGTTGCTGCCACACCCATGAATGTTAATGAGAAGTTGTGTCGTGATGATAGTGCTGAAATGGCAAGTGCAACATATTTTAGAAGTCTTGTTGGTGGCTTAAACTATTTGTCTCATACAAGGCCAGATATTACTTTCTCTGTTGGAGTTGTGTCTAGATTTATGCTTAATCCAAGCAAGCTTCACCTTGGGGCTGCAAAGAGAATATTGAGATATATTGCAGGAACAGTGGAACATGGAATTTGGTATTGTAAAGTATCAAGTTTCAAATTAATTGGCTTTACGGATAGTGATTGGGCAGATAGCATTGATGATAGAAAAAGCACATCAGGTTTCTTGTTTAATCTTGGTTCTGGAGCTATTTCATGGTGTTCAAAGAAGCAGGAAGTGGTGGCCTTATCAACTTCAGAAGCTGAGTATATTGCAGCAACTTCTTCAGCTTGTCAAGCAGTTTGGCTAAGGAGACTTCTTGTAGATTTCAATCAGAAACAAATTGGTGCAACGGAGATCTTTTGTGACAATAGATCAACTATTGCAATGACAAGAAACCCAGTATTTCACAGAAGGACCAAGCACATTGACATCCGTTATCACTATATTCGAAGTCTCGTATCTATTGGAGAAATTACTTTGAAAGCTTGTGATACAAATGAGCAACTTGCAGATATTTTCACAAAGTCGCTTCCGCAAGCAAACCATGAGTTCTTCAGAGAACAACTTGGAGTTTGCAACTTTGAATCAAAGGGGAGTGTTGAAGACTGATTCAACATTTGCTGAGTTGGTATTTATTTATTTATTTTCCATGTTTTCTGTTTAGTTAAAGTAGGTGGTTTCGTATTTTTCTGTTTTTTAGTTCAATCAAAATGCAGTTGTAGTTGTGCCACAATATCCGGTCTTCACGTAGTTGTAGTTGTGCCACAATATCCGGTCTTTACGTATTGTAATGCCTATTTACAGGCAATTTGGGTTGCTGAAATTATAGAGCAGATTTCTCCAGATTAACTGGTTTTATGCCCACCACCTATTTGATTAAATATCTCTAAGAGAAGTTCCTTCTTCTGAGCTTTGTTTTCTGCCCTGTTTTTCCTTCTGCAGCCTCACTAATTCTAACAAAGGTAAACCAAATTTAGAATGATTAATTTTAAAATTCTTTAATTTATTATATAAATCCTTCCCTTACTGATGAAGAGAAAATGTAGGTTTCGACGCCCACTACCCAAAATCAACCTGGTATCTGCGTGCAGCATGTGTGTTTGTTTCAACCGATTCCCATCTTTGCATATCATAATAATTTAATTATCAAATTTTATATCATAAAAAAATCTTTTACATTAATAGATGTCATTATTACATTTTGCTTATGATATTTTTGTTGTTGCCATTCGAATATAACAATAAAAGTAAAATCGTTTCCATCTTTGGATGTCATAATAATTTAATTGTCAAATTTTACAATCATAAGAAAATCTTTTACATTAAATGAGGATGTTGTTACATTTTCTTTGTAATATTATTACTGTTCTCGCTCGCTCGAACACAAAAATAAATTTAGTGTTTGAAAACGCCATCGTTAAGTCGTCTAAGTTTGCAAGGAAGAGAATAGTTAGAGGGCATAAAAAAATCTCCACACAAATATTCCAATACTTAATTCAAATACTAATGATAATGAAGACTTGAGGTTATATATATTCCCAGAGTATTAGAAACTTACAATTTTTACAATGAACGCCTACTTATTTATAAAGGAGAAAGAAGCAATCTTAAATCTCTTAAAATTAGAATTTTTACCGATGATTTTTATCCAAATATTCTGATATCTTATCAAGATTAAAATCCTTTATAGATAATACTTATTCCTTTTATAGCGAAGTTTTATTTTGATTAAAATTTTTTATAGATGATGTATATCTTTCTACAGTATCTTCGAAGGAATTTTCAAATATCGAAGTTTATCCAATTTGGGCATTGCGTGGGACCACCCCTCTATGCATACAGAGAAATTGTCTGGCAGTTTAACTGTTTTAGGGGGATGAGAATGGCCCTGTAATGGGTTTCTGGGTGACCCGATTTTTCGAGTTCCCTTAGCTTCTTTATTTTTATTTATTTATTTATTTATTATTATTATTATTATTAATTAATTTTAATTTTGCATCATGACATATCAATTAAGAACCCAAACATTCCAAATTTAGCGTATTATGTTACTAAATATGCAATTTGAATTTATATATATATATATATATGCCTAAAATAAAATACCTAGAATCAGTCCAGATTGTAATTTGTTGTACAGTCTAGACTAATTAAAAAGACATCATTTTGATCAGGCCTTTTGTAATACCCCATGTTTGTATGAGTTTGTCACGTAATTTCGATAAGTTTAGAATATCGAAAAATAGGCTTGATAGCAATTATAAGTACCGAATCAACTGCAGGGAATGCCTCAGAGTGAAATTGTCTAAGGAAAATAATATGATCTTGATGAGCGTTCCGAGTTAAGATTTATGGTATTGAAAGAAATTAGATCAGGAATAATTTTCGGTACAACTAAAATGCAGCTGTCATTTAGGCTACAAAACTGAATTGTCGTAGGGGACTCCTGAAAAATCAATGAAATCCTAGGGGGCCTACGATTTTTCGTAATGAACAACCCTTCAGTGATTTCGGGATTAAACGATAACCCAGTAAGGACACTAGGGTAAAATTGACATTATCGAGCAACTTTGAAGTTATTAATTTTGTGTTTTCGGTATTATAATGCA
Source organism: Diospyros lotus (assembly GCF_014633365.1). NCBI lineage: Eukaryota > Viridiplantae > Streptophyta > Magnoliopsida > Ericales > Ebenaceae > Diospyros > Diospyros lotus. The sequence goes on from NC_068340.1 coordinate 3,581,139, forward strand.
AATTAATTTGAGGTTTAAGGACATAATTGCAATAAGGGAATTACCCAAGTAATATTAGATGAATTATGGGAATTAAAAGTGTAATTTCTCTTATATGTTGGTGTATTATATAATACTTATATAAATATATATATATATATGCAACATGCGTGTGTGCAAGCTGGCTTTGCGAAGCTTCTGTGAAGCTTTAATGGCCGAGATTTTGGCTGGAAAATGGAAGATTATGGCAGCGTAAATTGAGGAAAGAGTCTGTAAGAGGTATGGAGTGGGTAATGAAGCAATTAATATGATGTACAATGGAGTAGCGGCCAAGGCATTGGAGGCTATAAATTAGGATGCATCTGAGCCGATTGAGAAGCAGCAAGGGAGATCAGAATGAGAGTTGTGGCCAAGACCATCAAAGCAAGGGAGAGAAAGATAGAGCTGGAAGGAAGGTGGGCCGCGGCCATGGCAGCCGCGACAGTAAGCTGGGCAACACGAGTAAGGGAGTAGGGCAGCAACGGGGAGGCCGGTTGCAGAGGCTAGCGGCGGCGCATCAGCGAAGAGAGAGCTTGTTGGAGGCCGAGAGGCGGTCGGAGAAGCAAGGGGTGTAACCATGGCAGCCATAGCCGCAACCAGTTGCAGCAAGGCTACAACCAGTTACGGCCATCAGCGGCCGCGAACGGCTGCCAACGACGGCGCAGCCCCCGGGGAGGTCAGCGGAGGCCGACAAAGGCGATCGTTGTGACTGGCCAGCGCAGAAAGGAAGGGTGGCGGAGCTGAGCCATACGTGCATGGTGGAGGCCCTATGTGCTAGAAGAAGAAAAATGTGGGAGGAAGAAGAAGAAAAGAGAAGAAAAGAAAAGAAAGAAAAAAAATAGAAAGAAAATAGAAAAAAAATAGAGGAAAATGTTAAGAAAATCCTGAAAAATAGGATTTGGAGATTTAGTAATATTCCAAAGATTTTGGTCGAGAAAATTGTCCTCACACGCGTTTCAGGAATATGGCACGCATATCGAGGAAGCTGGAGAGGCTAAGTCAAGATAAGTAAAATTCCCTAGAAATTCAAGAATATTATTGTTGTAGTGAAATATTTGAGAAAATATTTTAGAAATATTTAGTTTTGATTTATTGAGGAAAAATAGGAAGAAATAGAGAGAAAATTAAAGAAAAGGCAATAAATTATGGAAAAACATATTTTAATATTTATTTAAATAATTATGGTGATTAGGATGCTTTGAGGCTTAAGTTGAAGTGACTTGTGCAAATTTTGAGATTGGCACGCAAATCGAGGTGATGTACGTATTTCAAGGTAAGGCACTGATATCGAGATAGCCCGATAAGTTTGAGAAGGTAAGTGATATTTCCCAACTGAATTTAGTTTTATGAAAAATGCTTGATTTATAAATGATTTATGTTTCTCAAAAATGTTTTCATCATGTTGACATGCTTGGATATATATCCATCACGTAGACTGCATACATGACATGCTATGAAATGCATATGTATACATTGATATCATTGATCATGCGCATTGTAGCCATAGGGAGTACGAACTGGCACCGCTACTTTTCCAAGGGTGCACCCATACACCCCAGTTTCGAAAGAGATGGGCGCAAAAATGGTAGGTAGCATGAGGGGTGCAGTTGACACCTACGATGAGTAAGACATTGCATTCATGTACGAAATATGTTCTTTGTTCCCTTACTTAGATGATTCATCATCTAACTTGGTCTTTGCCCCTGGAATATTCAAACGTTCCAGATGAAAATTGTAGCATATACGAGGATAAATGAGGCATGAAATGGCACTTAGCAAAGTACATGAGGAATGAAATGTATGTTATGTAGCCCATGTATTTAAGTTCTGCTACTTTGAATTCTGAACGTTTTGAGAAATGTTGATGTATATCCTAATGGTTAATAAAGATGTAAGAATTGATTTATGATCAATGTTAAGATATCAGGTTTCGATTATTGCTTCTGCATTTGATGTGTATAATGATTCTCTTTTGAGAAAAATATTTGAAAGTTCTGGGACAGATTCGATGTATGATATGAGTTAGAATTCAGTTTGAAAAAAAAAAAAAAAATTATTGCCCCAGAATTGTCCTAATTTATAACACGCTCGGGAAAGCGGGGCGTTACACCTTTCCTTCTCCTCTCCTTCCTCTTTTCTCTTCTCTTCTCGTTCTCTTATCCTCTTCCTTTCTCTTTCAATAGTTCAGATTGTAGTTCGTGTTAGATTCATCGTAGAAGATTTTTCTTTTTTTCCCTTCTTATTTTCACCTTTTCTCTCTTTATTTTTGAATTCCGGTGATGCATTTATATATACTTATAATATTTCTAATTTGTCTTCGATACTATCGTCTCCCATCTTTGGATATCGTGATAATTTAATTATCAAATTTTACATCATAAGAAAATCTTTTACATTAATAGATCACAGCTTTACATATCATAATAATTTAATTGAGCAACTATTCAATCTGTTTGGTTAGGTTTCTAAAAAAGGTTCGGTCTATTTAGTGGTAAGCAATTCGGTCAATTCAGTAATTGAACTAACTGAATGTTCACCCCTAATTTATGGATCAACCCATTAACCCAATGCTCTTTTAATAAATCTTTTAGAACTCTAATAAGACAATCGCGATGGGCAATTCTATATTGATGTGAGTCTAATATAAATTGTGACTTATAAGCAAGGGGGTATTGATTTTTTCAGCTCAGGTTTGGTAGACCTCAAATTTGTGAAAATGTGCCATCATCCACTTATCTGTTTTGATATGCGACCATGTGCTGCATGTAGACTCTGCATAGTCTAAACTCAAAGAGTATTGTAAATCAGACTCTAAACTCAACCCTTCTAAAAAGGAAAGAGTAATTTTTGCACACAAATTTGCACCCAACCCATGTTATATTCATAGCCATTGTCAAATATAATTTTTGAATCCCAATTTAGGATGACCAGAGTTGATTTGATGGATTAGTTTAAGTTTAAATTTAAATAAGAGATTTTCTTATCTAATAACAATCAAATTTGGGAATTTTGAAAAAAATCTCAAGAATCTTAACAAACTCCAAATTTCTCACCTCTTCAGTCTATATAAAGAGAAACCCTAATAGGTGAAATCAAGGTTTTGGGAAGAAGTTTTTTTAGTACCGCATATCATCTGATTTGATTGCATAAAGGACGACCACCTAGGAACCAAACAAGAATTTTTACACCGGTGCCCCCACAGGTATAGCACGGTTGGTTCTCAGTTAACAGATTGCACCCAATGATGCAAGTTAGAGTCATAACAGTCACAGTGTGGGAGTTTCACCCTCCTGTGGGGGTGATTCTTTGTGGACACCATACATTGTGCCTCCTACCTAGTGCGCAACTAATAATTATTTAAAAAAAATAAGGGGTGACTCTAGTGGCTGGGAGTAAGATTTTCATTTTCTTCAATTTTCACTCGTTCTATATTGATGTGACTCTAATGTAAGTTGTGATTTATAAATAAGGGATTATTTTTTATTTTACCGAGTGAAAATCTTTTTCACAACAAAATTGTTATAAAAATAACATCAGATTAGAGCAGGGTTGTAACTAATAATTATTTAAGAAAAATAATAAGAATGAAGAAAATGAAACAAATAGATTTTACGTGAAAAATCTCCAAACAAAATAGAGCAAAGATCACGAGCAATGATAGAAGAATTCATTATAAAAAAATAATAGGAGTTACGACATTCCTTTTAAATCACAAGGAGATAACAACAATCTCTTGAAAATAAGATAAAACTCTCTAATATTTCTAATTCTCTATTTTTTTCTCTAAAAATGGAATACTTTGGATGATCATCAAAGGAGCAAGCGAGGCCAATTTATAGGCCTCCCTTACGTGATGGCGGCCTTATAAAATTTCAACCTGCTAGCTTCTTTCTTCTTCTTTGTCCTCGTTCAATCTCAATGTTATATTTGGCTTCTTCAAGTTCCAGCTTCTTCTTCCACAAATATCAAAAAGGCTGGCCTTTTTTTTTTTTCAATTTCTTCTTCCCTCTGTATATTTTATTCAAACGTTACAGCCACCTTTCTTCTTCCTTCAATGTTGAAGCAGCTTTTCACCCGCAACTTTTGACCCAACAAAAACTATATATTCATGTCCATGCAACTCTTTAGTTAAAATGGATAATATATCATGTTGTAATGATACTAGTAATTCTTTTCATTAATGCAAAGCATTCAAGCATGAACATCGTATGAAGCAATCAAAGCTAGATCCAATAGAAAATTCATACAACAACACTGAGAGTGACAGTCTATTTTTCCAAATAATCCACAACTTGATTTTCCTGTGTGCCACACCTCAAATTTGTGAAAATGTGCCATCATTCACGGAGCTTCTTTGATATGCGATCTTGTGCTGCATATAGACTCTGCATAGTTTAAACTCAAAGAGTATCCCAAATCGCCCTCTAAAAACAACCCTGCTACTAAGAAAACATCAATAAACAGAAGTGTATATGATTCAAACTCTATGCAGGTGTTCAATAATTTGTCTCACTGAAGTGTATGTACCTATATAGTACAACCACAGAAGCTCCCATCACTATGATTGCCCCAATAAGCATCAATTCGGCACCAAAACTTCGAGAAGCTCTGTAAATCTTCAGGTAACAGAGGCATGGGAACAAGATACTGATGCTAACATTAAAAAATGAGCCTATAAATGCCATGACATAGCCGAAAAATGGGACTGTTAGTGCCACCACAACAGTCCATTAATTAATTCTTCGTCGCCCACTACCCAAAACTTTGGTCCATAACAAGCGGAATGAACCTGATATCTGCGTGCGTTTGTGTTTGTGTATATATACACAGAGAAAAGAGAAGATGAAGACTCAAGTCAGTAAAGGAAGGAGAGAGAGAATACTTGAAGAAGGAGATGGAGAAAGAGTGTGAGGGTGAGTAGGTTGGCAATGTAAAGAGGTGTTGTATATATACACACAAAAAAAAAAGAGAAGATGAAGACTCAGTCAGTAAAGGAAGGAGAGAGAAAGAATACTTGAAGAAGGAGATGGAGAAAGAGTGTGAGGATGAGTAGGTTGGGAATGTAAAGAGAAAGAATCGTGACCCGTGAATGCCCCATTGTATATAACATGAAGCTGGAAGGACACTCATCACTCATGGGAGAATTTAATATATATGTATCCCCAGAAAGGCTCTTGCTATATATCATTGAGATTAGTTGTGAGGTTTGTTGTTGGTTAGATTATTCATTGGATTATAATTTCTTTGTTGGGTTGATGGTGGAAAGCCATTTGTTGATGCTTCTCATTGGGCATTTTTACTCAAAAACACTTCATGCCCAATATTTTATCCATCCCTCTTGCCAAAGTCATTCATAAAGCTGAATAAATACATTTTAACTCTGTGAATTGAGTAATTTTTAATATTTTTATTTTTAATCAATTTTAAATATAAAGTAATATAATATTTAATTGAGTAATTTTACTCGAATAACACTTATTTTTAGTCAAGTATTTTTTGGTTTTTTTTCAAATTTTTTATTTTTTTTTATTTGAGCAACTATTCGGTTGGTTCAGTTTAGTTTTTGGAAAAGGTTCAATCTATTTAATATAAGCAATTCAATCAATTCAATAATCAAACGCCAAATGCTCACCTCTAAATTATGGATAGACTCATTGACCCAACTATCTTTTAATTACTCTTTTAAAACTCTAATAGGACAATAACAATGAATAATTCTATATTAATGTGAGTCTAATGTAAATTGTGACTTATAAGTAAGTGATTATTTTTTATTTTAACGTGTGAGAATCTATTTTACAACAAAACTATACATTTATGTCCATGCAACTCTTTAGTTAAAATGGATAATATGTCTGGTAGGATGTAATGATACTAGTAATTCTTTTTATTAAATCAAAGCATTCAAGCAAGAACATCTAATGAAGCAATCAAAGCTAGATCCAATAGAAAATTCATGCAACAACACTGACAACCTATTTTGCCAAATCATCCACAACTTTGTTTTTCCTTCTCTACAAGTTTAGTAGACCTCAAATTTGTGAAAATGTGCCATATTCCACATACCTTCTTTGATATGCGACCATGTGTTGCATCTAGACTCCGCATACTCTAAACTCAAAGAGTATCCCAAATCGCACTCTAAACTAAACTAGGGGTAGAACCAGAGAGCAGGTGGGCAATGGGTTTCCACAACTGAAGGGATGGCGGTGGAGCAAGGCGGCCAGGGCAGATTCAGAGAGCAAGTGAGCACTAAGATGAGGCTGGCACAAGCTGAAGCCTAATCTAGTCCCCTTGGATCCACCACTGAACTCAACCCATTTAATAAGAAAAAAGTAATTTTTGCACACGAATTTGTACCCAACCCATGTTATATTCATGGCCTTCGTCAAGTATAATTTTTGAATCCCAATTTGGGATGAACCAAGTTAGATTTGATAGATAATTAGTTTAAATTTAAATTTGAATAAGAGATTTTGCTATCTAATAACAGTCAAATCTGAAAATTTTGAAAAAATCTCGAGAATCTTAACAAATTTTAAGAACTACTCCAAATTTCTCGCCTCCTTCAATCTATATAAAGAAAAACTCTTATAGGTGAAATTAATCATCTAACTACGACCTCATTATTACTTTTTCTAAGTGCCACTATTCACTTAATTAAGCGTCAGAAGTTAAACTAAGATTATTTTTAAATGCTATGTCGAAGGCGGCTTTGTTTGAAACAAAGTGGTTTATGGTTACACCACTTAAGGAGAATGGACAGCTCCATGCACGTGGTGTTTAGACGAGAACTTGGTTGTCACGACCCGAAATCTGGTATGTCATGACCGGCACTAATCCCTAGGCCCAGCGGCCCCAAAATGGATTAGTAAGCCTCTTCTCTAGCTCGATTTGAATAAAACAATATTACTGACAAGATATAGAACATGAATAAAATACCAATTCACCTTCTAACATAATATCTCAATATTTCATATACAGCAGCTGTACAAAATAAGAATATCTATCACACTGCTGTCAATAATACATACCCGATCCCGTATCTCGGGCCCTTGGCACAATTATGTGCCAACAAAAATAAAGACAAAACATCAGACTCTACAATATGGGTATGTCTCCACAGAGCATCCTATAATACATCCGAAATCAAAAGAGGGTATGACATCATACCAGAAGATCTGCTGGACCAATAATCAAAAGGAGAATTCCCTGAAAATATTTTTAATAAAACGAGGTGAGTCTTGTGGACTCGCGAGTATAAGGTATGTCATGCCCACTAGAAGAGTATACAATAAAATGCTAGGATGATCATCATGAGTATAATAACGTAATAACAGTATAAACAGTGGAATTATAAACCATAAGTTAAATAATTTGAGATTTCAAAGAAAAACATAGTGTAGGAAAAATAGGTGCTTAAAGACAACCCCCATAAGTTGTTCCCTAACCACCCAAGTCCCCTATACTTTTGTATGAGATGCATGCACTGATTCTGAGGACACACTAGTAGAAACTGGCCTAACGCCTATATACACATGCACACAAGTATATATATCGGCACATACATCATCATCACACAATATCATCATAAAGGCCCACGTGATAGCAGTGCTGAAACATACTATCCGTGTCTCTCATGGCCTTGGCATGCCAAGCCTCACAGTACCATGATCTTTTCCTGCTGTGAGTCACCAGGGAATCTACTAGATAGTCCTCTGATAATAATGCAAATAATACCCTAATTTATGCACAAGTCATAATCATTTATCATTTCATGTGGTGCCTAAAATACACCATATCATTCAATAATTCACATTCTCAAAACAAGAAATCAATTAGGGTATCTTTCAGTTTATGTCTCTCCCAGTAGGATGAAAATATTTCATGCAAATTAGAAACATTTAAGAGTATTTTTCTATGATCCGCATATAAAAATCATGTACGAGTTATGCATATAAAAATTTATACAAGGTTATAATATTTATGAATAAAACAGTATATACGTGCATAATATAAGGTAATCATAACATATCCTGTCTACTCGCCTGGGAAATGATGACTCAAGTCCGAGTCTGGGGAGAAGATCGAACAAAATCCTGAGAATCTGAGCCTACAATAAATAGAATGGGGTGTCACATTTAGGTAACAAGAATAACGACGTAAAGAAATTACCGAAAATCCTAACCATTGCCTAACACCCTAAATCGATTATTTGGTACCTTGGCCCGCGCAATATTCAAATCTGGCGTCATGGAATTCGTCGAGCTAAGCCATCGACTACGTCATCATGTCTCGCTTTGCTTGCTACGCGTAAGTGTATAGTGGAACTACACACCCACTTATAGGCTGCAATATCATAATATATATATATATATATATATTTACCCATAAACTAGTTTTCTTTTAATATAGATAATATATTTTTTTATCTAAATTCCTCCTTTATCAAAAATACATACATATATATATTTATAACTAAATTGATAAATTTTCTTGAAAACTTAATAATTAATTAATAATTTAATAAATGGTTTAAAAGGAATAAATTGCAATATTCTAGCCTCAGATAAAAGGAATCCATCAGAAATCAGGATTCGAAATAAACCCACGTCATCATCATAGGCTAGCCTAGAACGCACTCAGGGTCAGTCTTACTCGGCCTCGAGTCGTCTAATAGGGCTTCATCCTTAGGACTCCGATCAACAAAATGACTCGCCAATCATATCGCCAATTCTAGGAGACCTAAAGAGAACCCAAATTAAACTGACATCGATATCCCGAGTAGGACCAACCTAACCAAGTCATCCTAGGTTCCCGGACAAGCGACAAGGGAGAACAAGCCGAGTGGGCCAGCCCAAGGGCTGCCACAACTGGGTCAGTCATGCCCAACACATTGGGCCATCCTAAAACCCAATCGGGCCCCGCCATCCTAGGCTAAAACCTAACCCGACATGCCCAACCCCAAAAGCCCTCATTTCCTTTTTCCTTATATTTTTTTTTTTTTTATTTTTATTTCCTTTTATTCTTTTTCCTTTCTTTTCTTTTCTTTTCTTTTCTTTCTTTTTCTTTTCCTTTTTTTTTTTCTTTTCTTTCCAACACACTGCCACCGCCGGCGACCGCCGCCGGCCGGCCAAAAATGGCCGACCAATATACCGATACGAAGCCCTCGCCACGAATATCAACATATATTAAAATGAAACCCATCGGACGGTCAGATCTTACTAGATCTGAGATTTAATTTTCGGCCGAAAATAGGGGCGAATCTGGCCGTCGCCGTTCGCCGGCCGCCGGCCATTTTTTCGACGATCAGAAACTACCCCGAGGTGCGCAACACTAAGGAGAGCAACATATCCAAAAATGAGAAAGATCGGACGGCTAGATCTTCGTAGATCTAGAGTCGAAGTTTCGGCCAAAAAGAGAAAAAATACTGCCAACGTCGCCGGCCACCGTGGCCGGCGATTTCCAGCGATCCAAGACCGCCACCCAACCCTCTTAAGCAAACCGACCATCATATCCAAGAATCACAAAAATCCAACGGTTGGATCTTCGTAGATCTAACCTCAAACATTCGGCCAACAAGCCCCATCGCGCCTCAAGCCTCATTTCACGAAAACAACAAGCAAAACAGAGAGGATGAAGCCAAAACACTTACCTCCTTGTAGATCGGGGGCACTTTAACGGTGAAAGCGAAGTCGGATCAACGATCGAACGGCCGGATCGCTTGGAATCGAAGATAATCCGAGAGGAAATCAAGAGAAAATAAAAGAGAGAGAGAGAGAGAGATTTTCTGATTTGGGGGGGGGCTGCCGAGCGCCTCCCCCTTTTCTTTTTATATTTTTTTGTTTTTTTTTTGTTTTAATTAATTATTATATATATAATTTAATTAATTTAATTAATTTAGTTTTTTTTTTTTTTTTTTTTTTTTTTTTGGATCTTTACATTGGTTGCTTGCCCTTTTATTCCTGATCTTAATGATATTAGGGTGTCAATGAAATCGGAGATGGATCGCCTCATGTGTGGAGGTCCAATGAGTCTCCCCAACCACCTTCTTAAAGACAGGCTGAGGAGAGTTAGTTGGATTTTTCATGTTGGGGAGTCTTCCAAGTGCACGGGGTGCCTGGCCAGCCCTTATTGCCGAGACAACCATGTGAAGTTCGAGTCCATGAGGAAAGAGAGGCAAACTTATACAGGAGCGAGCAACTCTTGAGGGTCTGCGTTTTATCCTTTTTTTTGCTAATTTATCTCTTTTTTTCCTTTGTCATTCATTTAAAAAATTTTACCTAAACAAAGATAGGGATTTGTAGTCCAGATGTGCTATCCTAAGAAGTCTCCATAACTATCTCTACCAATTAAATTTTGAAAAATACTATTAGTACTCCTTGGACTACTACACCTTGGACAACACAATACAACTAAAATAATAAAAATACCCTCACTCATTTTGCAAAATTGCAAAGCCCTTCCCTATTCTTCACTTCTCTCATCTCTCTCCCCTCACCCAACGACACCATGGTCGCCTGCTCTCTCCTTTCTCCCCCTTTCCCATGGCCTCCTCCAACAATTGCCTGACGCCTCCATCCTTTCGTCGCCTTCGCCTCGCCGCATCACCTCTCGCGTACTACCGCTGCTGCATCCTCAGTAGCAATAGATGCACAAGAGGTGAGGCAACGCGAGGCGAAAAGGCGAGGCAGTGCCGAGCGATTGCTAAAGGCGACTTTGAAGAGAAGGGAGAAAGGAGAGAGTAGGCAGCTATGGGTTTCCAGGTGGAGGAAGTAAATTTGCAGAGAAGATAGCGATATTTTTGTCATTTTAGCATGTGTGTGTAGCCTAAGGGATACAAGTAGCATGGTTCTTAAATTTTAACAACTCATCCAATTTTACACATCTTCACTTTTTTGTATATTGAGTCAAACACAATTTAATAAGATTAAATGTATACAGCTTCTCTCTCTTTATCCCAAACCCAAACCCAAAACCCAGCAAAAAATCAATAGCCGGTGACCACCCATTCCCGAGGACCATCCTGCCAAGCTGCATTTCAACTTATAGCATAAATCATAGCGACGAAATCTGGGAAGAAATTGGACGAAGGTCATGGAGGAAGAACGACCAGATTGCTGAACCATTTAGCCCGTACAACAGCCAAGATTACCAGGAGGAAATGAAAAATTAGAACTGGGAGTTGTGGTGGTGGGGCTGCCTGGCGAGGAATGGGGTTGGGGTGGTCGGTGGCGGCAGGGTGGTTGTCGGCAATGGGTGGTCACCGACGATTGGTTTTTGGCTCGGTATTGGGATTGGGATAAAAAGAGAGAAGATATATATATTTAATGTTGTTAAGTTGCCTCCACGGGCATAGTTCAACGGTAAAACATGTGAGTTTCACATGGAGTGCAATTTGGGATTTAGAGTGTGATTTGGGATTTGTAGTGCCATTTGTCTCATGTAGATGTGCGAACTGAATATCTTACTCTATGTGTGTATAAATTATGACTATATTTAGCTTTACTTGACAAGCGAACCTAGGGAAAAAGCCGCCAACCCCCAAGATTAATAGAGCAAAATTTGAAATCTGAGTTATTCAAAAAAATATTGTTAAGTTGTATTTGACTGAATATACAAAAAGTTGTATTTGACTAAATATACACACACACACAAAAAAAAAGTGATGATGTGTAAAATTAGATGAATTGTTACAATTTAATTAACAAAGACAGCTATGGAGATAGCCTGTTGGGACAACAGATCTGAACTCAATGATTTATTGCTTTCATGGGCAGCCTAGGAGAGGATGGAACAACTCATGAGGTAGCAAACCTTGTTACTTTATAGATATTTCCATTATATCTATAAATTAATTGTACTAAACAAAGTACAACTAAAGTTGTAAAATTAGCATAGATTTGTCGTTTTTCAAGTATTAAGAGTGTCTTTGTCTTTGTTGTCAAATCTCATTAGTGTTTTTAAGTGTAATTTACCAGTTTAGTAATGATGCTGTTAACCCCCTAAGCTCAATTGATACCAATTATTTCTTTTTCTTTTTAATTTGAACTTTTGTCAAATATTTTAAAATTTTAATAATAATTTGTGAATATTTTATTTAAAAAAATAAAAACTTATAATAAGACACATTCTAGTAATTTGAAAGGATAAAAAGGAAAGCCACCAAAATTTACGTGCAAGAACAATACAAATGTCTGAAGGGCTAACTTGTCAGGTCTTTCATCGTCCTGTAGAGTCACATGCAAGTGCTTTTGCACTCATATATATGTATATATATATATTTCTAATATTATTTAATTCATTCTCATTCCCAAATATATATATATATATATATTTATGTATCACACGAGCCACTAATCTAGCATTAGTCTATAATTTCAACGGAATAAATTAGTTAATAAGTAATGTTAAGAGTCATGACTAATAACAATAGATAATACCACGTGATCTCCTTAACATTTTCTAATAAATTAAAGAGGCGTCACATGACTCCTAACATTATTCTTAATTAATATGTAGAGAGTCCTAATAATGAAATCTATTAAAGAGTATTACTTTACTTAGTAAGTTGAGAAACTAATTAAAATTTGAATTCTAAATTATAAATTAATTAAATCACTTAAAATTTAGATTTAAAAAGAGGAAGAGAAGGAAAAAGAACAAAAATAAAAGAAAAAATGGTCCACAACCACGAAAAGGGCCAAGTTGTTGTTATAGATTGTGAACTGTGCATGCATGAATTAATTGAGGTCATCTCCAACGACGTAGGCCATCTCCAACGGCTTTCCTATTTCAAATCAGGTCTCTAATACAACTCGCCAAGCCAAAAATCTGGCAAAGCTTAAAAGCATGGCTAGATGTGGCAAAGGAAACCCACACTGATGATCATCGCCATCTCAATGCGAAAGAAACTAATCAAACGCAGAGACCAGCGGAGGAAGACAAATCAACCATCAAATCCGATGACAGAAGACGAATCAACCAGCAGAGGCTGCGGAAGCAGCAACTAGCGGAGGCTGCAGAAGTGGTGGCGACCACCAAATTCAGCGATGCTTGCGCGACTTGTTGCTCTTCGTCTAGATTTGTGAATTTTTTTCTAAATTTTTTATTTATTTATTTTTGAATGAGTCATATTATGTATTTGTGTATTTGATTATTGAGTTTATGCATGTGCGTATTTGATTATTAATTTTTTATATATGTGTATCTAATTATTTTATATATTTGATTATTAATTTTGTATATATGTGTATTTGATTATTTTTGTGTATTTAATTATTGATTATAAGTAAGGTAAAATAAATAAAATTGAAGTTTATTAATAAATAAATTAAATAAAGAGTAAAATAGAGAAGAGAATATGGAATGTGGTTGAAGCACGCACAGTTTTCAAAACAAAATTAGAATAGAGAGTGAATTGTTTATATTATAATAAATATTGGGATAAGAATTGCCATTGGAGATGGCTCAATGACATGACAATTAATTCAGTAAGGTAACATTTGTTAAGTAAGATATAGACTAAAAAATATGGGATATGAAAAACATCTCGAACAAAAGTATTTTTCATTGTATTTGTTAAATTTTTTAGAAAAAAATCACATTGTTTCTTATCTTAAATTTTTAAGATAAATTTATCTCTTTCTCGTTCTAATAACTTATTTTGAATTTTACAGATAAATTATCTTGATATAAATTTATTTTATTCATTTTATCAAACACTATCTAAAAAATAGGATAAAACACCATTCTCCTTGTCCTTGATTGCCAGCATTTTTGGTGTTTTTTTATCCAGAGAAAAAGTGAGAAGAGAAAGGAACAGCCACAAAGTAGAAAAATTAACCAATTATATAGGAAATTCTATCGCGAACTCGAAAAATTACTCTTCATAACCCACGTCCCATCAAAATTTCTAATAATTTTAAAATACCTATTTTATCCCCCCACAACCACAGCCAACCCTCTTCTCTGATCACCTCTCATCGCCGATCATCATCTCGCATCTCTCTTTCCCTTCTACATCATATACACACAAACACATATATATATATATACACACACTCATACACACCTATATATATATATATATATATACACACACTCACACACACAAAAGTATGGCCGCGGCCATGGCAGCTGAGGCCATGAAAACCTCCGCACCTCGCGGTGCGGAGGTTTTTAGCAACTCCCGCACCGCGAGGTGCGGGGATTTCAGAAATTCCCGCATCTCGCGGTGCGGGAGTTTCAGCAACCCCCGCACCGCGAGGTGCGGGGATTGCTGAAATCCCCGACTGCTAGCAGTTGGGAAAGCCAGGTTTCCCCGACTGCCAGCAGTCGGGAAGACTTTTTATATTTTTATATTTTTATTTTAATTAAAATTTTTATTATAATACAAATAAATAATTTTTAAATTTCTGGATTTTAAGTAATTATAATTTAACTAATTTTAAATTTTAAATCATGGTGTTGAATTTTTAATACTTAAAAGAATTTAAAATTAATTAATTTATCTTATTAAATTACTTAAAGATACACATATCTAAAAATTCTATCATCATTTAAAATATATTTTTTTTATAATTACATATATTTAAAAAGAATATATTTTAAATGATGATAGGATTTTTAAATTTATCTTATTGAATTAGGTAAAGATATATATATTTAAAAAAAATTATTTTAAATGATGGTAGGATTTTTAGATATGCATATTTTTAAGTAATTCAATAAAATAAATTTTAAATTTTTTTAAGTATTAAAAATTCAACACTTAATTACAATGATTTAAAATTTAAAATTAGTTAATTTATAATTACTTAAAATACAGATATTTAGAATTTATTTATTTATATTATTTTTTATTTTATTTTATTATAATAAAACAAATTTAATTAAAATAAAACAAATTTAATCAAGCCTTCCCAGCAGTCGGGGAAGGCTTGATTCCCCGCACCGCGAGGTGCGGAGATTTCAGTGCGGGAGATTTTAGAAATCTCCGCACCTCACGGTGCGGGGGTTGCTAAAACCCTCGCACCGCGAGGTGCGGGGATTTCAAAAGCTCCCGCACCGTGAGGTGCGGGGATTGCAGAAACCCCCGCACCGCGAGGTACGAGGGTTTTCATGGCCACGACTGCCATGGCCGTGGCCATGGAACTTGTATATATATATATATATATATAAGTGTGTGTGAGTGTGTGTATATATATTTATATAGGTGTGTGAGTGTATATGTGTGTGTGCGTTGGGTTGCATGGTCGTGGCTGCCATGGCCGCGGCCATACTGTGTGTATATATATATGTATAAGTATGCGTGAGTGCGTATTTATATATTTAGGTGATGGCCGGGGATGAGAGGTGATTGGAGAAGAGAGTTTGTTGTGGGTTGTGGGGGTAAAAGAGGTATATTAAAATTATTGAAAATTTTGATGGGACGTGGGTTTTGAAGAGTAAATTTTCGGGTTCTGAATAGAATTTCCCCAATTATATATGTCACTGTCCTAATTGCCCCCATGGATTTGCTGTCTATATAAGAGCACTAGCTACTACCTAATGGCTCATCACAGAGTAGTGTTGGCTAGCTTGCTTGCTTGCTTGTTTGCTTGCTTTACAAACTCCATCTATCCAGAGATGGGGAAGTATTCTTCAGCAAGTCTCTGGATCTTGGTCGTCTTCATCAGCTTGGCCACTTCGCTCGCTCCTACTCTTGCTTGTTTCTATTGTCCATATCCTAGTCCTCACAAGCCCCCCAAACACCCTATTATCCCTAAGCCACCGGCCAAGGCCAAGCCGCCTTGTCCGCCATCCAAACCTCCGGTGGTCAAGCCTCCTCACCACCCCAAACCACCGTATCATCCCAAGCCACCATTTCATCCCAAACCCCCCTTCGTGAAGCCATTGTACGTACTATCCCAAGCCTCCGGTGGTTAAGCCGTCGTATCATCCCAAACCGTCGTATTATCGAAACCCTCAGGTGGTAAAGCCATTTTTCACACCTAAACCTCCGGTGGTGCATCCGTCATTTTTCCCGAAACCACCAGTACAGCCGCCATACACACCCAAACCACCAGTACTACCACCATATGTCCCGAAACCGCCAATTGTAAAGCCACCGTACGTACCCAAGCCACCGGTGGAAAAGCCACATTTCACACCTCACTACAAAAAATCAGTAATGACGGATTTAGCGACGTACTTTTTTCGAGACGTACTTTTTTTGAGAGACGTCTTAGTGACGAATATTCTGTCGCTAAATTTTAGCAACGAATTTGCAATGAAAAATTTCGTCACTAAATTTTTTAATTTTTGTATTATTTAGCGATGGAATTAGTGACGGAAAATTCCGTCACTAATTAATTTTTAATATTTTTATTAAATTTTTAAATTTAGCAATAAAATATTCTATCGCTAAATAATTAAAAAAATTAAATTAAAATTAAAATTATTTAGCAGCAGAATATTCCTTCGCTAAATGATTTAAAATTTTAAATTAAATTAAATTATTTTTTTAAATTAAAGTCAGCGACGAAAACAGTTCTATCGTTAATTAGCAACGGAATTGTTTCCGTCGCTGATTCTAATTTATTTTAATTTCTTAATATTCTAATTTTTATTGTGTATTAGCGACAAAAAATTTTCAATCGCTATTTAGTGACAAAACGTTTTCTGTAGCTAAAATAATATTTAATTTTTTAAATATTTTTTATTTTTTAACCAATGATTGAAATTTCTATCGCTGATTTGTGCCATTGCTAAAATTTAGGGACACCATTTTTAGCGACGAATTTTGATATTTTAGCAACGAATTTTTTCATCTCTAAATGTCATTTTTCTTGTAGTGCCTAAACCTTGTGGTGCATAAATTGGAATCCTATTAAATTGACTTTGTTTGGTATGTTTTGCTTATATACAATGAATCCACCGAACTGGTTGTCTTCATATCTATCTACTTCTTCAATACTCCAACCCAATTTTATATGATTGTTCAGGTGAATATGAATTATTGATCACATGAGTTAGAAACTAAGATCGCTCAGAAGCAAGGTTTCAAACAAAGCCCAACCAGTATGTAAATGCTTGTTTCGTTCATGTATTTATATACTGATTGGGCTTTACTTGGAACCTTGCTTCTAGGTGGTCTTAGTTTTCAACTCATGTGATTAATGATTCATATTCACTTGAACGGTCATGTAAAATTAGGTTGGAGTATTGCAGAAATGGATAGATATGAAGATGACCAGTTCGTTGGATGCATTATATATAAACAAAAGATGCCAAAACAAAATCAATTTAATAGGACTCCAATGAAATGGGATATGTGGTCACATTAGCTGGCCAGAAGCAGACTAAGAAAGGCCTATTTCAGTGTGTGATTAATACAGTTAGGGGTGAATAAATTTTTAGTTAAACTAAAATAACGAAATCGAACCGGAGAAATTGACAGTTGGGTTTGGTTCGATTTATAGACCATTTTAGTTCAGTTTCTAAATTTGAGTTTTTCGGTTATTTTGGTTCAATATAATCTTATTTTAAAAAATTAAAATAATTAAATTAATCGATATGTCATTTTTACTCGAGTAATAAATCTTTTTAATCAAATAATATTATTTTTACAAGAGTAACAAAACTTTTTAATTAAGTAATATTTTTAGATTGAAATCTACTTCTAAAAGTTAATCGAGTAAAAATTGTTCTCAATCAAGTAATATTTTTTTTTACTCTAGCAACACACTTTTACTCTGAGTAATTTTATTTTTTTTTATTTTTTTGGCTTTTTTATTTTTAATTGAGTTGTTACACGCTATTCTCGCATCACTCCTTATGGGCCAAACTCAGTCCAATAGGCCCACCCAATCGCCCGGAACCCAGAATAGCGCAGGTGATCTCATCAAACAAATCCCATAAACCACCAAAATCTGAATCTCATAAAGCAAGCATTCTGCGAGCTCCCGGTAAAGCCCTTAGCGAGCTCTTAACGATCATCTGACAAGCTCTCAACAAAACCCTTAGTTCGCTGGACTGCCCAGGTCACTGGCCTAAAACTGCCAGCTCGCATAAGTGGTAAAGTTGCTGAGAAGTCAGAGGTAGGAACTATTCATTTTATCTGCAACAGCCCATGCCCTTTGTAATGAGGATCCCACTCTCGATTTTGTGTAGACGATAAGGGCTGTTTGTCCCCCATTATATAATCATTGTATTTCTATATGTTATCTAAATTGTAAAGGCCCCTCAGTATAAATAAGAATTATAGATATCATAAGGGACAGGGAGAATAATCAAACACCAAAATTCGAATCTCATAAAGCAAGCATTCCGCAAGCTCCCAGTAAAGCCCCTAGCGAGCTCTCAACGATCGTCTGACGAGCTCTCAGCAAAACCATTAGTTCGTTGGACCGCCAGATCGCTGGCATAAAACTGCCAACTCGCATAAGTGGTAAAGTTGCTGAGAAGTCAGAGGTAGAAACTATTCACTTTGTCTACAACAGCCCATGCCTCTCGTAACGAGGATACCACTCCCGGTTTTGTATAGACGATAAGGGTTGTTTGTCCGGCATTATGTAATCATTGTATTTCTATATGTTATCTAAATTGTAAAGCCCCATCAGTATAAATAAGAATCATAGATATCATGAGGGACAGGGAGAATAATTAGACACCACCATTCTAAGAAAATAATCAAAGTGCGGTCGTAGAGTAGGCATCGTTCTGGCCGAACCACGTAAAAAATCTTGATATTGACTCACGTCTGAAATCTTTGTATTCTTCTTCTTGGTACTTTAGACTTACTCACCGCAGCTCAAAACGGATCAGGGTCGGCAGAAATTGAACGTCGACATGAGTAATATTATTTTTTATTCGAGTAGCAAGTCTTTTTAATCGAGTAATATTTTTAAACTGAAATCTACTTATAAAGATTAATCAAATAAAAGTTGTTCTTAATTAGGTAATATTTTTTTTTTTATTCAAGTAACATTTATTTTTACTTGAGTAATTTTTTATTTTTTCTATTTTTTCAATTTGTGCAACTATTTGGCCAATTCAATTCAATTTTAAAAAAAGGTTCAGTTTATTCAATCTAAACAATTTAGTCGGTTCAATAGAAAATTCATTCAATCGGTCAATAGAAAATTCATGCAACAACACTCAGAGCCTGTTTTGCCAAATCATCTACAACTTGATTTTCCTTTTCTACAGGTTTGGTAGACCTCAAATTTGTGAAAAATTGCCATCATCCACTTACCTTCTTTGATATGCGACCATGTGTTGCATGTGGACTCTACATAGTCTAAACTCAAAGAGTATCCCAAATCGCACTCTAAACTCAACCCTTCTAATAATAAGAAAAGAGTAATTTTTACACAGAGAGTTTGCACCCAAACATGTTATATTCATGGCCATTGTAGATTTGATATATTAGTTTAAATTTAAATTTAAATCAAAGATTTTGTTATCTAAAAACTGTTAAATTTAAAAATTTCAGACAAATCTCGAGAATCTTAACAAACTTTGAGAACATCTCCAAATTTCTCGCCTCCAAAAAAAAAAAAACATTATAAGTGAAATCATTTAACTACAAACTCGTTATTAATTTTTCTAAGTGTCATTATTCACTTAAGCATTGGAAGTTAAACTAAGGGATCCATCCCTACCTCTTTTTGCAAGAGTCGATGATAGAACAAGTGATTAGCTTCAAATACCATCATCAACTATATTTTCTTATAAATATATTTTTATGAAATATTATATTTATATCTATTAAATTGATACAACCGATTTCTAATTTTTCTTTGTATATATTTATAATATATCTAATTTGTTTTTGGTGCAACCGTTTCTCATCTTTGGATATCATAATAATTTAATTATCAAATTTAACTCTTTATCTTTTCTATGTATATTTAAAGAAATTTTTAAATGTTGGAGTTTATCCAATTAGCGCTTTGTGTGAGACAACCCCCCCCCCCCCCCCCCCCCCCCCCTCCCCGGTGCACTTACGAGGAAAATTGTCTAGCAATTTAACTGTTTTCAAGGGATGAGAATGGCCCCATGTCATGGGCTTTTGGGTTGAACTGATTTTTTGGGTTGGCCTAACTTATTTATTTATTTATTTATTTATTTATTATTATTATTATTATTAATTTTAATTTTGCATCATGACGTATCAATTACAAACCCGAACATTCCAAAATTTAGTGGATTATGTTACTAAATATGCAATTTGAATTTATATATATATGTTTGTGTGTGCGCCTAAACTAGAATACCTAAAATCAGTTCGAAGTATTATTTATTTTACAGTCTAGACTAATTAAAATGATGTCATTTTGATCAATCCTTTCCTTTTGCTCACTTTCCCCTTCTCTTATCCTCTTCCTTTCTCTTTCAACAAGAATTGTTGAATATCTGACGACGGGGCTTATGGCGAAGCGACGAGAAGGAGCAATGGCAAGGCGAACTCTAGCTAAGGGCAAATCTGATGACGAGGAGACTGAGGCTTATCGACAATGCGACGCATATCCTACCAAGACATTAGACTCGTTGCAGTAGCAAACCCTATCATCATCGACCAGTTCTATTGAAAGAGAAAAAGAATACTTGCTTCTGGGCGGTTAGTTTCCTTTTTCCTTTCTCTGGCCATTCCAACCCATGTGATCAAATAAAATCAATTTAATAGGATCCCAATGAAGATGAACAATTCTTATATAGATTTGGAACCTTGAATATCAACAACCCATGTGATCAAATAATACTTGCTTCTGGGCTGTCAATTTAATAGGATTTAGGATTCCTTTTTCCTGTCTGGTCAGTTTTCCTTTTTCCTTTGTCTGCCCATTCTTATATACATTTTTGCAAAAGATGCCAAACAAAATCAATTTAATAGGATTCCAATGAAGATGGGATATCAGGTCACACTAGCAGGCCAAAAGCAGACTTAAGGCAAGCCTATTTCAGCGTGTGATTAATACAGGTAGGTTTGAGTAAAATTTTGGTTAAATTGAAATAACGAAATCGAACTAGTTAAAATTGGTAGTTCGGTTTGGTTCGATTATAGACCGGTTTAGTTTGTTCGATTCGATCTCTTTATTAAAAAAAAATCGAAATAATCAAACTAATTAAAATGTTATTTTTACTCAAGTAACAAATTCTTTTAATCAAATAATATCATTTTTACTTGAAAAATAATTTTTTTTAATCAAGTAATATTCTTTTTACTCCGATAACACTTATTTTTTAATTGAGTAATTTTTTAGTTTTTTTTATTTTTTATTTTTTTTTAGCCTTTTGATTTTTTTGGTTTGAACAACTATTCGATCGATTCAGTTTAGTTTCTGAAAAAGATTTGGTCTATTTAGTGTAAGCAATTCAATCAGTTCAATAATCGAATCGACTGAGTGCTTATCCCTAAATTATAGATCGACTCATTGACCCAACTCTCTTTTAATTACTCTTTTAGAACTCTAATAAGACATGAACAATTCTATATTAATGTAAGTTTAATATAAATTGTGATTTATAAGTAATGGGTTATTTCTTATTTTAACGTGCAAAAATTTATTTTACAACAAAATTATACATCCATATCCATACAACTCTTTAGTTAAAATGGATAATACGTACTGTAGGATGTAATTAATATTGATACTAGTAATTCTTTTCACTAATGCAAAGCATTCAAGCAAGGATATCATATGAAGCAATCAAAGCTAGATCCAATAGAAAATTCATGCAAAAACACTAGATTATGCATAACTTGAGTTTCCTTCTCTACATTTGTAAAAATTTGCCATCACCCATTGAGCTTCTTTGATATGCCACCATGTGTTGCATATGAACTTTGCATGTCTAAACTCAAAGAGTATTCGAAATCGCACTCTAAATTAAACCCTGCTAATAAGATAAGAGTAATTTTTGCACATGAAGTTGCACCCAACCCATGTTATATTCATGGCCGTTGTCTTATGGTCTGTGATCATAATAATTAAATGGTGATTTAGACAATTTAATTTGTTTGTATTATTTGCATGTATCTAGAGGCAAATAGAAGAAATGAGAAGCAAACTATGATTGAGGTGGAAGCTTAAAGAAATCAAACAATAAAGAACATAATAAGCTTCACATATCAACAAGATAGGGACAATAAAGAGCCAACAAGATAAAACCTTGAGGAATATTTTGAGCAATATTTTGAGAGGACATTTATACTTAGCCGATTTTTTAAAAAATCTTTTCTCAAAAACTTGTCATGCTCAATTGATATATGAACATACTTTAACATTTGGAAATGCACAATTATATGAGCTTGAATCTTCTAACTCAAAATCATTTATAGGAGAAAAATGTTTTTTTGGAAATCATCAATAAATCAAATTTACAAAAAATAAATTTTTTTAAATTATTTTCTTCATAAATCAAAACACAAATTTCTCAAGAGCACTCTAAACTCAACCCTTCTAATAAGAAAAGAGTAATTTTTGCACACAAATTTGCACCCAACCCATGTTATATTCAAGGCCATTGTCTTATAGTCAGTGACGATAATAATTAAATGGTGATTTAGACAATTTAATCTGTTTATATCCTTTGCATATATTTAGAGCCAATATATAATAAATGAGAAGCAAACTATGTATAACTCTAACAGACCCCCACAATTGAGGTGGAAGCTTAAAGAAAATCAAACAATAAAGAACACAATAAGCTTTACATTTGAAATTAACAAATTTATAAGCATGTGGACCGGGCCATGGTATAATGTTTGTGCTCTCTATCTTCTTCCTCATAGTTAATTAATTATTCAAGCCACCAAATTGGCTTCTAAATTAAAAAAGGTAAGGATTTGTTGCAGCATCGGGAGCTTGGGAGAGGATGGAACAACTGATGAGGTAGAAGAAGTTTTTATGACAAATTGCAGCTTCCATGGGACAAGAAACAAGACAACAAACATAGGTGAATGCAAAGAGGACATCACTTTCATTTTAAGTTTAGCTGAATCCCCCAACACCCCCAAAAAAGTGCTATCTTTGTGTCCCTTCGTTTCCTGTAAAACAGAGGATGAACCCAGCACAAGGGAGAACTGATTAATTTATATCTGAGACAGAAAGACTAGAACCAATAAAAAGATGAACAAAAAATTCAACTGAAATGATATATTTCCACCTTATTTCTCTCTTCAGCACTGTAATGAAGTAACTAGGACTGAAGAAGTGCAAAAATCAGCATAATTTTGATACAACTGATTGCACGAAAGGACGACCATCAGCCGCACCAGCCCCAGGCAACAGGGCCAACCAGAACCAAAGAGGCCAGCACACCTCCAGCCAATGTTGTTAAAATCGTAAAATCGTAAGAGGGTTTTCGACATGTAAAATCTTAAAATCGAGTGTAATTCAACTTCAAAATCGTAAAATCGTAAGAGTTTTCAGTGCAAAAAATTATAAAATCGTACCTGTAAAATCGAGAGTTTAACAACCATGCCTCCAGCAAAGAGGTAAGCCAACAGGGCCAAGCTCCTCAGCCACACCGTCGCCAATATGGCAAGGGCAGTGAACAGGACAAACCCCTGCTTTCCTCCAACCCTGTGGCCACTAATGTGGAAACCAGTGTCTGGAAACAGCTTGTTCAGATTATCCCCTTCCAGAATCAGGAACTCGACCGCTACCAGGAAGAGCTCAAGGTAAATGATGGTGGATACCAGCGTTCTTCCCTTGGCTCCAAGGACAGCCCTCCAATGTCCGGGTACTACCGTATGCCCTTTCTGAAGGAGGATGGCAATCCTGTGCTGCTACACCGGGCTGCTTCTTGGCTGATGTATGGATGCAGATTCACCAATCCAAGCTTACCCGGACATTGGAGGGCTGACCTTTGGAACCAAGGAAAGAACTCTAGTATGGTCCATAATAAGCGGAATGAACCTGATATCGGTGTGCGTGTGTGTATATATACACACAGATAAAGAGAAGATGAAAACTCAATAAGTAAAGGAAGAAAGAAAAATAATACTTGAAGAAGGAGATGGAGACAGAGCGTGAAGGTGAGTAGGTTGGTTCATGGAAAGAGCATGAGGGTGAGTTGGTTGGCATGAAAGGAGGACCACCTAGCTAGGAACCAAACAAGCATTTACACACTGGCTGGCCTTGTATGGAACCTTGCTTTGTGCGTCAGTTTCCTTTTTCTTGCCATTCTTATTTTTGAATACCAACCCGTGTGATCAATAATTCATATTCATCTGAATGGTCATATAAAAGCGAGTTAAAGTACAGCAGAAATGGATAGATACGAAGAGAACCAGTTAGGTGAATATGCATTATATATAAGCAAAAGATGCCAAACAAAATCAATTTAATAGGATTCCAATGAAGAGGGGATATGTGGTCACACTAGCTGGCCTGCAGCATACTAAGGCAGGCCTATTTCAGCGTGTGATTAATACAGGTAGGGTTAGTAAAATTTTGATTAAATTGAAACAATAAAATTGAATCTGTCAAAATTAGTGGTTTGATTCGGTTTGATTTGTAGACTAGTACAATTTGGTTTTTAAATTTGAGTTTTTTGATTATTTTGGTTTGGTTCGATCTGCTCATTAAAAAAATTAAAATAATCAAACTAGTTGAAATATTATTTTTACTCGAGTTACATTTTTTTAATCAAGTAATATTTCTATACTAAAATCTTCTTACAAAAGTTAATCGAGTAAAAATTATTTTTAATCGAATAATATTATTTCTACTCGAATAATACATTTTTACTTCTATAATTTTCATTTTTTATTTTTTTTTGGCTTTTTTTGATTTTTAATTGAGTAATAAGTCTTTTTAATCGACTAATATTTTCAGACTTAAATCTGCTTACAAAGATTAATCAGAGTAAAAGTTGCTCTTAATTAGGTAATATTTTTTTTACTGGAGTATCACTTATTTTTACTCTACTAATCTTAGGTTTTTTTTTTAGTTTTTTTCAAATTTTTCTATTTTTTTAATTTGACCAAATATTTGATCGATTCAATTTGATTTCTAGAAAAGGTTCGGTTTATTCGATCTAAGCAATTCAATCAGCTCAATAATAGAACCAATCGAATGCTGACCCCTAAATTATGGATCGACTTGTTGACCTAACTCTCTTTCAATTAATCTTTTAGAACTTTAACAAGACAGTTGCGATGAAAAACTCTATATTTATGTGAGTTTAATGTAAGTGTGATTTATAAGTAAGAGATTATTTCTTATTTTAAAGTGCAAAAATCTTTTTCACAACAAAACTATAATGGATATAATATGTCAGCACTGAGAATGAGAACCTATTTTGCCAAATCATCCACAACTTGATTTTCCTTCTCAGCAGGTTTGGTAGACCTCAAATTTGTGAAAATGTACCATCTTCCACTTACTTCTTTGATACGCCACCATGTGCTTCGTATATACTCTGCATACTCTAAACTCAAAGAGTATCCTAAATCATGAATAAATCATATCAAATGTCACTAAATTTTTAATTTTTTTTAAGTTGGTCACTAAAATTTAATTCTCTGTAATGTGGTCACTAATGTTTGAATTTGTTTGCAATGTAGTCACATTTAAAATTTTTTGGTCGTAACCTCGCATAGATTTGATGATGTGGCAATCAAAAATCCAAATCACAACCCTAGAGGTGGCCCACATATTGATTGTGCAATGTAAACAAATAAAACGTCGCCACGTAGTAGTGGACCACTTTTTCCACATCACCCATCTCTCTCTCTCTCTCTCCTTCCCTTTTGTCATGGACTTCCTCCCATCTCCTTCTCTTCCACCAAGACCACCATTGCCACCGCAACCATCAACACCTCTACCTTTTCTACTCCTTCACAGTTCTAGTCGTTCGCCTCTGGTCATGTAAAGGCCCACTCTTGAATATTCCTGCTAGCATAGGATATTCGAAAAAAGATCATCACAAAGATGATATAGAACAAATCATAAATGAACAAACAACTCATTTCATTACTAGAAGTGGAATCTTAATTAAAGTTCAGTTACACTTCCAATATCTCATAAGTTTGGGTTTGACGGCCATACAAAATAGAGAAGAGACTCGAATGCTAACTAACAAAATAAAAATCAATTCATCTCAAGCCTCACCAAAATACAAATCAGGGTCTTTAAATTAGGACGCATCTCCGTACACCACTATTCCTGGGCCTTAATCCCACTAGACTCGCCCCCAATAACGTCATTCCCTTTACCCGGAATGGCAAAGAAGATAAAGTGAGCCACAAGACTCAACAAATTCGACGAACAATAAACAATGCACAGGATCTAGGAAACATATTGACACCAACAAGAATAATCAAGGACTCAACAATTATATACAAGATTCGTAACTTATGACTTGATCAACTCCAAATTAAATGTATCGTGCTACCATATATTACCATGCAATTGTGCATATAAATTAATGTCAGTATCAAATCTCCTAGGCTCGCAAGCCATCAATCCACACATGCCAAAATGCATCATGTAAATAAAAACTCACAAATAAATATGGAGCCGACCTGTCGGGCTATGGTCACCTCGTCTCGCGTTAGGTGCTCTAAGATACCCTTTATTCTACACAAAATAATAGGTGCACAAAATTTAATAATAATAATATATATATCATATTTTGACATGCCATTTATGAAATCACGCAAGGTTACCAACCTGAAACCATGCTCTCAAATGCATAAATAAGTATCCACATGGTTTAATACCACGTATTGATGACAAATATATCTCCACAAAAAGTCTCAAATTCATGATTAGAGTTCCCATGTAACTAAAAAAAACTACATCAAGCACATTAGCTCTATTGATCTTTACACACAGTGACATTTAATTTACTAGCCATATTCTAATGACCATTTAAAAAAAATGCAAGAAAAATTTTGATATGAATTCTCATAAATATGGGCATATTCAAAAATTATTTAAATAGATAAATTATGCCCGTGGCAATATATAATGGGTGCATGGGTGCTAAATATGTGTATACATATATATATATATATATATTATTTGGGTGCCTTTAATTTACAGTTAGTGCGTGGGTGCTTAACATGTGTATACATATATATATATATATATTATTTATATTATTTGGGTGCCTTGCGCTTACAGTGGGTCTACATATTTGTTAGCATATAAAGCACATATAAGGCTATTAAAACAAAACAGAGGCTTATACAGAGTTAAAATCAAACAGAGTGCATGCAATAAACATATACACTGCTCGATCAGGGGGCTTATACGGGGTGATAACAGCGATTGAGAGAGAGAGAGAGAGAGAGAGAGAAACTTCAACTGATCAGCAGCTGCACTACTGCGCATATATATATATATATATGTATGAGTATATAAATGATGGGTTGGCTGGGATAGGGGCATTAGGATGGTTATATATAATATATATATATATATGTGTGTGTGTATGTATTTTTATATATAAGTGAGTTGCTCAAATAGGTACAGGGTGGTTCAATGGTGCGCGCATATATATGTATATATATATATATAAGTGGGTGATCCGAATAAGGCAATGGAGGGATTTAGATGAAACAGAAAGGGAGAGAGAGATCCCATCCGAGTAGCTCCTCTGCTAGGCATTTATACATATATATGTGTGTGTGTGTGTGTGTAAATGGGTTGGCCGAACAGAAATAGGTCATTCGAAGGAAGCTGATCGGGTATGTATATATAGATATATATGTGGGTCACTCGGATGGAACAACAATGGAGCTGATCGGGTATGTATATATATAGATGTATATGTGGGTCGCTCGGCTGGAACAACAATGAGGTTGTTCGTATATATATATATATATATATATATGTAAGTAGCTAGGCTTGCTTGGAATAGGGCCTCCATGGTCGAACGTGTGTATGTATGTATATATATATATATATATGTAAGTGGGTTTTGCTTGGAACAAAGTATCTAGTGGTTGTTACGGATACAACTTAATATATATACAAGTGGGGTTTGCTCTTCCGGCTAATTAATGCATTCGGCAGAGGTGGTGCGTATATAAATATATATACATCTCTATATGCATTTGGTATGTAAGGATACAAATCTTCGCAAACTCAATGAAATTGTATGTATATGTAATTTACTAAGAGAGAGCTTACATCAAGATTTATTAATAGAAAGCTTACAACAAGTTAAAAGGATGTAAACAGAGACTGAGTAAGAAACTTGTATTGGAATAAAAATAGGTAAGAGAACTTGCCTGAAGATGTTCTAACATAAGAACTTGAAACTCCCTCAATGAGCTCCCGTCGCCAACAACAAAACAAATGAAGAAGAAGAAAGAGATAAAATAAAAGAATAACACAGAGAATGAGGTTATGAAGTGGCTAGAGAAAGAGAAATGAAAGTGATGGCCAATGGAACAGGAGTCAGAATCAAGCATTAAATCATCGAAATGGTACAAAATCAGTGCACAGAAAGAAAAGATAATCAAAAGAGAGAGGGAAAGAGCTGCAGGTCCGCCTGCCATTTCACGCAGACAGTATGTTGCTACCCATTTTAGATTTTTATTTTATTTATTTATTTTTTCTTTTTATCCACATAAAAAAATTAAATTCCATTACCTTTGGCCTAAGCCCAAACCAGAAATTACATAGTCCACCTGATAAACCCATAAACTCATTAACTAATTTAATTGTGGCCTATCACATTATTTCTAAATTTCTTAAAAATTCAGATCCATACACTTATTTCCTGATCACATGAACCATAAAATAAAATTGTTCAATCTAAAACTATTTCTACGCCCTCAAAGAAATTTATCATTAAATATTAAAATACTTAGACCCATATTTAAAATATCATTAAACTAACGTTAAGTATTAAAATATCTAGACCTACTTTAGGATCGTTATAGGTCACCGCCGTAATTTTAATTATTTTCTTCTAATTGATAATAAAGCCCCATTTGGAATCGCGAATAAACTATGTTAAAACACTCCATTACACACGCACACACACATATAGAGTTTTCACCCTATGGATTAGTTAATGAATTTCTAGTCATCTGAAACGAATGGAACTAGGAGGAGTTGCAAGTGGTTGTTTGCCTTATCATCCGGTGGATTAAGTTGTTAATATACATACATACATATATATATATACATACAAGGGCGGTGATCGGAGGCGAACAAGTGGAACGAAAAAAAAATGGAGAATGTGAAGGTGTTGATGGTTGCGATGGTGGCTGCTGCAATGACAATAGTAGTGGTGGTCTTGGCGGAAGAAAGGGATAGAAGAAAAAGAAAGGAGAGGAAGTCAATAGCAGAATGGCGAGAGAAATGGGTGATGTGAAAAAAGTAGTCCCATTACCACATGGCCAGGGTGGATCTGCTAGTGGGCTGTTTTGGGGTGGCCCATTACTAGATATAGTTTTTTAGTATAAAAAAATTTAATTACAACTCAAATTCAAAAAAATTACAAACCACTCCAAAATTTGTGATGTGTAGCTTTACACTTCTAGCCATAACCCATTTATAAGTAAAAAATTGTAAACCCAAGACCAAACCTACCCAAATCCTATTATTAATTTCAAACAAGTCCAAATAATAGCTTTTATATTCAATTCAGCACCGAGAGAAAAATCCAACTGCAGCGAAGTGAACCGAATTTTACTACACTAACTTTTTAAAATTTTAGTATAATACCCCGAGAGCTTAATGTCAAGTCCAAGAAGGAACTTTAGAGAAGCTAGTATATATATCGAGGATAGTAAGGAAGGAAACAACACTAGCTGGATACTTTTTGGGCTGAATGTGGATAAAGAACTCTCGGATTAAGCATGCTTGAGCTAGGGTAGCTCAAGGATGGGTGATCCCTGGGAAGTTCGCATAGGCCCATCAGAATAAGCTGTTCCAGTTCTTCTTATGGCTAGATGTGGGATGTTATATTTAACCTCCCTCAACATAGATTCCTATATCTGCCTCTAGGCTGTGATTGGGATTTTTTATTGTCACCTCAACGCCACATCATCAAGTTCAGTGAGACTCCTATCGAAAGATTTTAAATGTGACCGCATTGCAAAGAAATTCAAACATTAGTGACCACATTACAAAGAATTGAAGTTTAGTGACCAACTTAGAAAAGAGTCAAAAGTTTAATGACATTTCGTGTGATTTACCCCCAAATCACATTCTAAACTTTTTTTTTAAGAATATTAAAAAACAAAACAATGTTGAAGCGACTACAACCAAGTCCAAGGCATACCCTGGACCACAAAAAAAATCAGGGGGAACACAACAACAATCACCCACGAGACCAAACCAAATGAAAAATAAATGAATAAAGAAAATATATATAATAATCAAAAGATAGGTGCCGGGAACACCCAAACTGTAAAGAGTTAGTCCTTTGAGATCACTCATAGAAGCATAACTAGACAGAGCACAATCCCCAAAAAACTAAACAACAAGAGCTTAAAATGCACAGGCACCAAGCAAGAAAATACATGATCGCAACAACCATCCTCCATAAACATACAAACAGCTACTCCTTATGGGAGAAGGGGCTAAACTCTCGGAAGCCTCCAGGATGACGAAAGGCGTGACTCTGCAAAGACGACCTGAAATGAACAGTCGACATGCGAGTCCAAACAGCACACTGGATCTGATGTGCCAACTGAGAAGAAAATCTCTCCTAATCCCAAAAACATATGTTGTTACGTTCCTTCCATATATAATACACCAAAGCATGAAACACCAGCTTATTAGCCACCTGCTAGGGGCCCTTTCCACTCTATCTAGCAGCTACCCAGAGCACATCATATCCCATCAACGCCATAACCAACTGAATTTCTTAGATCTACGAAAAAAAGCCAACACCTCTCGAGAAAATAAACACTCAAAAAAGATATAGCAATGACTTTCCGTATCAGCCCTGCAAAGAAAACATCTATTCGGGAAAGACAAAAATAGGATAGTACGATCTAGAGTAGATAAACGCTCTCGAATTGCCAACCAGAAAATAAACTTATGGGTTGGGATACCCACAGAAGACCACACTAGCTTATACCAAGGAACCCGATGGTGCTGAACTTGAAGATCCTGGAATGTTACCCTAACAATAAAAGCCCTATTCGAGGTCAAAAGCCAACATGGCTCATCTTGACTCTCAACACGAGGGAGACAAGAAAGATGGTTGCAAATCAGGTTAGAGTCCAGGGAAAAGGAAGTCTCCGACCAGACCCAAGAGTCATTTTCAATAAAATCCGCTACCATAGCTAAACTTGCAATACCTAATTGTCAAGGCAATTAGCGAGAGAAACGATCAGTGAGAACACCTAACAGGTGCCACTGATCATGCTAAAGAAAAGTACTACGATCGTCCCCAATCCTTTAACCAAACTGAGATCTCATAACACCCCTTAGAGATAGTAACTTCCTCCAATACCATGGGCAGGCATAGGGTGTTTAAGCAGCCAGAAACACTCCCCTTTAATCTGATATGAATGAACCCATTTAACCCAAAGAGACTCCTTATCCTTTAAGATTAAACACCAAATTAACTTAGCCACCAAGGCTTGATTCCAAATATAAAGAGGCTTCATACCCAAACCCCCCTACTCTTTAGGGTGCCATGCCACCTTCCCTTTATTAGAATCAGCCTCATTACCACTCCATAAGAAATTTCTGATTAATTGCTCTATCTCTCTGATCACTCGCTTCAAAAGGATAAACACGGACGCCCAATACACATAGATGGTAGATATAACAGAATGCATCAATTGTAGATGCCCCCCAAAGGATAGTAACCTAATGTGCTAGGAAAAAATCATATTTTTCACCTTATCGATGATGGGTTGGCAGCTAGCATAGGAAAGTTTGGAGGACAGCAAAGGCACCCCTAAAAATATGTCATAGGCAAGTTACCTTTTTAGAACCTCGAGGCATTGAATATTTCTTCTCTTAGAGATTCATTCATACATGAAACAAAGCAATCACTCTTCGAAGAGTTAGCGTTGAGACCAGACATAGCAAAGAACCTTTCTAGGCAAGACTTCAATAAGCTCACTGAAGCAGGGTCTCCATGAGAGAACAAAAGCAAGTCATCTGCGAACATAAGCATCACCATCCGAGACTACTTGCATTTCTAATGAAACTGGAAATTCAATTTCGTTGTACTTTGGCGCACAATACCATACAAGACTTATATCACAAGAACGAACAGGTAAGGAGAAAGAAGGTCCCCTTGTCTCAGACCTTGACCCCTGGGAAAAAACCCATTAACCTACCAATTAATCTTAACCGATTAACGAGGAGTCATAACGCACTCACGAATCTAAGATCAAAATTGTGGAGGTAAATTCATTAAATTAAGAACCATTAGGAGGAAATCTTACTCCACTGTATCATACGCTTTAGCTAAATTGTAACAGCCAACCTCTTCAGGACGTGTTATGCCTTAGGAAATTTGGTCTCTTTTTTTTTTTTTATATCCGAAATTCCCTAAGACCGTATCTAGTGCTAAACGAGATGTTTACACTAGAAAATAAATACAAAGGGGAAGCTGAATCGAACCTGCTCATGGCAATACATACATGAATATTTGGACATAATATTTATTACAAAGTTATTACATAAGCTCTGAAAATAAAACAATTGTACAAAATTCTTAAACTATTCACATTATATCATAACATGGCACATTTCCTCATCTCGCATCACTACACATCTCCAACCTCTGTATCATCACTGCAAGTCTCAACTAGAACATTGAATGTTCCAGGGGCTAACCCGAGTTAGATGATAAACCATCTAAATAAGGGTACATAATACTATGTCATGTGTGTATGCAATATCTTACCTCGTAGGTGTCAACTACACCCTCAGGCTACCTACCATTTTAGCGGCCACCTCTATCGAAGCCGGGGTGTATGGGTGCACCCTTGGTAAGGCAGCGGTGTCAGTTCGTACTCCATATGGCCTCATATGCGGGTGATCAATAACATCGACGTGTATTTATGCATTTCATAATCATGTCATGGATGCAGTCTACGTGTTGGGTACATATCATAGCATGTCAATATGATGTAAGCATTCTCGAAGGTAAACATTTATAATCGCACTAGATTTGAAACAGTACACTTACAGCTAAGTTGCCTCGAAAGATGTGTCGGCCTCGAAAATCATGTCGAGCGGCTATTTCTCAATCTTCTTGCCCCCAAGGGCTCCTAAAACATCAATATATATTATTTTTATCATTTCACTATTTTTCCATAATTTCTAAAAATTTTCTTTATTTCTAAGCCTTATTTCTCCAAAACTTGCATAAAAATTATCTAGACTTTCATAAAGTCTAATTTATCTCTACTATAATTCTTTAAATAATATTTCTGAAATTCTGGAATTTTCTTGAAATTTTTCAACTTAAATTCCTATTTTTTCCTTATTTCCATAATAACCAAATTCCCTAGATAAATAATTATTACATAATAATTATTTAAAATTTCATATTATTCGATTTCCCATCGCTAATATTTCTTAAATAATACTTCTAACATTCTGAAATTTTCTTGGAATTTTCTAAATTGAAATTCTATTTTTTCTTTATTTCTATAATAGAAAAACCACTTAAATAATTAATAAAATTAGCATTTTCCAGAAACTTTTTTACAAAATAAGACATAAACAATATTCCAGACTTAAATAAAATTTTTGCAAAATTTTATTTCTTTTATTTCTTATTTTTTCTTTTATTTCGTTTCTTTTCTTTTCTTTTCTTTTCTTTTTCTATTTCTTTTCTTATTTTCTGACGGGCGCGTGCAAGCCATGCGCCTTCTTCCTACTCGCGGGCGCATGGCTGCACGCGCCCGTCTTCTTCATCTTCTCCGGCGGCTGAACTCGCTGCCGGTGATGATGCTGCCCCCAAAAGAAGCTTCTAATCCCCCATATCCGACCTCCCGAACACAATAAAAACCTTAAATTTGCGAAAAAAAACGAAACAAAATACCTTAAATATGCGATTGAAGGCGCGGCTCTGGCGAGACGCGATTTTTCGGCAAAGCTTCGATTCGCCTCTTCCTCTGTTCCGTTGGCCACCAAACTTAGCAGAAACGTTGCCCACGAAGCAAGGACTAAAACCCTACTCTTAAATCTCTCAAACACTCCCCTAATCGACTGATCTATGAAGAAAACTTTCAGATGAATGGGGCTGTCCAAGTACGGCTATTTATAGTCGAAACCCCACCGCGAGTGTCCCATCGAGGCACCTACGTGCCCTAGAGATCATTTCCGATGACCATACCTCATTTAATACCCCCCTCTCCTTGCTTGCCGATTGCAGGCGCGGCCATGCTTGGCCGTGCGCTTGCCCAGATTTTTGGCGATTTTTTTTTTTTATATACGAATATATATATACATACATCTTTATATCATACATATACATACGTACGTATATCTATACTTTTATACCTCTTTTCTTACATATACATATAACAGTAATATATATACTATATAATTTCTGATATACATATATTTTATTTCAATTATCTTTAAGCTATATACTTATGCAATGTATTTAACTATCATAAAATGCATAATATAATTTGATATAACTAATTTTATATAAATATACCTTGTCCATAACTACCATAATTCCAATAATTCCCAAAATCCTATTTTAATACAAGATTATTATATACATAAACACTATTTGTACAATTTCATAAATTTACGTTAAAAGTTCTAATAATTCTTTAGGGTCTTTAAAATACAAAATTTCGATTTTGATAACTAAGGGTATTACATTCTCCCCTCCTTACAAAAGGTTCATCCTCAAAATTTGATCATTCTTCACTCACTCTAACTATAGGGTCTTCGAATAGGTATGGAAAATTGAGCCTCATGTCTTCTTCTCGCTCCCAAGTTATCTCCTCACTTACCGGGTTTCTCCACAAAACTTGTACTAGGGGAATTGACTTGTTCCTTAGGACTTGATCCCTACGATCCAAAATGTTGACCAATTTCTCAACGTACGAAAGATTTTCTTGAATCTCGATAGCTTCAGCTGGTATTACCTAGGAGGAATCTGACTCATGTTTTTGAAGTTGCGATACATGAAACACGTCGTGGAGGTTTGATAGGGCCAGGGGTAGAGCAAGTCGATAAGCGACTGGTCCAATTCTTTCTATTATATCATATGGCCCTATATACCGAGGGCTTAACTTGCCCTTTTGCTTATTGTTTCTAGTCACCATTCTTAGTGGAGATATCTTTAGGTATACTTTGTCGCCTACTTGGAACTCTAATTTCCTTCTTCTCGCATTTGCGTAGGATTTCTGGCGATTCTGAGCTTCCTTAATTCTCTCTTGAATGATCTTTATCTTTTCTGTCGTTTCTTGAACTATCTCGGGTCCCAAAATTTGACATTCACCTACTTCAGTCCAACATATCGGGGACCTACATTTTCGTCCGTACAGGGCTTCATAAGGGGCCATTCCAATTCTGTTGTGGTAGCTGTTATTGTAAGCGAACTCTACTAATGGTAAATGCTCCTCCCAGCTACCTGGAAAATCAATAGTGCAAGCTCGCAGCATGTCTTCTAGGGTTTGAATGGTTCTTTCTGATTGACCATCTATCTGGGGATGATAGGCTGTACTTAGCCTAAGCTGAGTACCTAAACTCTCTTACAGACTTCCCCAAAACCTAGAAGTGAACCTCGGGTCGCGGTCTGGTACGATTCTTACAGGTACTCCATGCAACCTGACGATCTCGTTGACATACTGTTGGGCTAATTTGTTGATCGGTTAGCTTACTTTCATGGCCAAGAAATGAGCAGACTTAGACAATCTGTCAACTATCACCCAGATAGCATCATTTCCTTTAGGACTTCTTGACAATCCAGTCACGAAATCCATCGTAATGTGTTCCCATTTCCACTCCGGGATTTCTAACGGTTGTAAACTTCCACCTGATTTCTGATGCTTGATCTTGATTCTTTGACACGTGTTGCATCGACTTACGTATCTTGCCACGCTTTTCTTCATTCCGGGCCACCAATATACAGCCTTCAACTCTTGGTACATCTTAGTGGCGTCAAGGTGTATCGAGTATTTGGATCGATAGGCTTCTCCCAAAATTATTTGTCGCAATTCCCTCACACGAGGTACATATATTCTACCTTGAAAACGAAGGATGTTTTCTCTTACCTCAAATTCTGGTCTCTTTACTCGCCCATGCTCGTCAACCCACATTTTTATTCAAGTCTTTTAAGTAAGCTTGTCGTATCTGATCCATTAATTCTGGTTGTACCATGAGACTAGCTGCGTAGGCAGAGTTTCCTCGGGAAATTACTCCTACCGTCATCAAGTTAAAAGCTTCAACTAGCTTCCACTCTGCCACCATCATTCCGGCCACACAGGTGGTTTCTTTCCTGCTTAGGGCATCTGCTACAACGTTAGCTTTACCGAGATGGTATTGAATAGTGCAGTCGTAATCTTTTAACAACTCCATCCATCTCCGTTGCCTCATATTTAATTCTTTCTGCGAGAAAACGTATTGTAGACTCTTGTGATCAATAAAAATTTTGAACTTCTCGCCATACAAATAGTGTCTCCAAATCTCTAGGGCAAACACTACTGCAGCCAACTCCAAATCGTGAGTCAGGTAATTCCATTAGTGGTTTTTGAGCTGTCGAGATCCAGGGGGGATGACCCTACCATGCTGCATCAGCACACACCCCAAACCGTTTCTCGAGGCGTCAGTGTAAACCATAAATCCTCCTGATCCATTTTGCATAGCTAGTACTGGAGCAGTTGTCAGCTTATCCTTAAGTTTCTGAAAACTTTCTTCGCACCGTTCACTCCAGTCGAACTTCACCCCCTTCTGAGTTAATTTAGTGAGGGGCGTTGTAATCTTGGAAAACCCTTCCACGAACTTCCTATAATATCCAGCTAATCCCAAGAAGCTCTTAATTTCAGTAACCGACCGAGGTTGCTTCCAATTCGCCACAGTTGCTATCTTGTCCGGGTCGACCGATATTCTTTCAGTCCATATAACATGCCCTAAAAATGCCACCTGGTATAACCAAAATTCACATTTCAAAAATTTGGCATACAGTTTATGTTCCTGTAATGTTTGTAATATTACCCTTAAATGTGATTCGTGCTCTTCTTCCGAGTGAGAGTATATCAGTATATCGTCTATAAACACGATCACAAATTTGTCTAAGAATGGCCTGAAGACTCGATTCATAGTATCCATAAAAGCTGCTGGGGCATTGATCAGTCAGAACGGCATCACCAGAAATTTGTAGTGTCCGTATCGAGAACGAAAAGCTGTCTTGGGCATATCTTCTGCCTTGATCCTTAATTGATAGTACCCTGAACTCAAGTCAATTTTTGAGAAAACCTTGGCTCCTTGTAACTGGTCAAACAACTCCTCGATTCTAGGGAGTGGGTACTTATTCTTGACCGTTATCTTGTTTAGCTATCGATAGTCGATACACATCCTCAGACTTCCGTCCTTTTTCTTGACGAATAGTACTAGTGCTCCCCATAGCGACATGCTTGGTCTGATGAACCCCTTGTCCAACAATTCTTGAGGTTAGGTTTTTAATTCTCTTAATTCTGCAGGAACCATTTTATATAGGGATATTGAAACCGGACCTGCCCCTGGTACGATTTCTATCGAAAACTCGATCTCTCACTGAGGTGGCAATCCAGGTAATTCTTCGAGAAACACATCCCCGAACTCTCTAACTATTCGCACTTCTTTGACTTTTAACGGCTCCTCGCTTTTCCCTTGGACACAAGTCAAGTATCCTCGTGCTCCTTGACGTAATAGTTTCTCAGCCTTTAGAGCCGAGATCCACTTCCGTTCACTTGCCCTCTTTTTCCCTCGAAACTTGACGTTCGAGTCTTTGCTCCTGAGACAGACTGTCTTAGCTTTACAGTCCAATGTCGCGTTGTACTTGGTTAGGAAGTCCATTCCTAGGATCACGTCAAAATCTTGAAATTCCAAAAGGATTAGATCCACCAGAAATTCAACTTCTTTTATCTGAATCTTCCTATTCTTGTATCCTGAAGAAGTTTCTAGAGACTTCCCCATTGGGGTTGCGACAATCATATGACAATTCAAATTTTCTGGTTTATCTCCTAGTACTTTAGCAAATGCATGTGAAATGAATGAGTGACTTGCACCTGAATCTATTAATGCATGCATGGGGATACCAGATAATAACATGGTACCTTCAATTACGGCTGGGTCTTCTGTTGTATCTTGTCGTGTCAGATGAAACACCCTTCCCTGCTGCACTCTAGCATTTTCGGTCGTCCCTTGAGGTTGACTTATCAGTCGCGGCTTGGGACAGTCCTTTGCAAAATGACCAGTCTATTGGCAGTTGAAACAAGTAATTCCTTTCTTTGGGCAGTTCTGGTTAAGATGTCCCATTTCTCCACAGTTGTAACAACCCTTTGTTCCAAATCGGCACGGCTTCCCATGGTGTTGTTTCTGGCATCTTTGGCACGGAGTGCTAGGCTTGAACTTCGGCCTCTGGAATTCCAGCTTCTTGCCTGCTTTATGAATGCTCCCTTGCTGACTTTCTCCTTAAATAGCTTCGATCCGGCTTAGGTTAGCCTCAATGGTAAAGGCTTGCAACACCACTTCTGAATAGGATTGAGTACTTATACTACTCAACGCCCTCTGAAGCTTCAGATTCAGCCCTCCTAAAAACTTATGGGTTTTGATTCTTTCATCCCTTTCGTAAATAGGCATGTACCTGATTAATCGGCTAAAAGCGTCCTCATACTGGGCAATAGACATGTCCCTGATTTGTTTTAGCTCCATGAATTCTCTCTCTTTCTTCATTCTTAAATTCAGGGAAAAGTATTTCTCATTGAAGAGTTCCTTGAATCACTCCCAAGTGATGTAGGGTGCCCTAGCTCGAGGGGTCATTGCCCTCTTGACTCCCTTCCACCACCTATCTGCCTCATCTTGCAGCATAAAGGTGGCACAATTGACCTTCTATTCTTCTCCGCAGTACAGGTGGTCTAATAGCTTTTCTGTTTGTTCGATCCAGAATTCCCCTTCACTGGGATCTGTGCCAAGTCTTCCTTGAAAAGTGGAAGGGTTCTGTCGATGGTAGAGGTCGAGCATATTGACCGAATGGCCGTCCCGGGAGTAGATTTCTTGCATGAATCCCACCATGCTTCCCAGTATTCGTTGCACTTGATCCAATCGACTGCTCCCAGTTTCCTGACTGGAGTCACCTCCCGGGTGCCCATCTTCGTTTCCCTATGTATGGCCAGCTTGTTGGCCGGGTGTTCTAGGTCCCACTGTCAATCTTCTTTGAGTGTTTACCATTTGAAAGAAAGTAGCATTCTGGATTAGATAACAGGGTCTTGCCATCCGATAAGGTAAATCCTTCATTAATTCTAAAAGTATTATACATTCGGCTGCAAAATGTCATAGGTACTACATAAGTTATACAAATTTTAGACATCACACTACACGAGTTACGTAAATAGTTAGGATATTTCTGGTTAGATCTACTTTGGTCCCGATGACCTCCATATCCAAACATTTTTTTCATCTTCAGATTCGTATGGTGGTGCCTCGGGATCGTCCATCACTTCCTCAGTCTCTTCCTCGTTTTCCGAGTCCGTGTCCTCGAACTCAAGAAGGTCATCTTCGGCCCAGAATATGGGTATATTGTCTTCTTCTTCAGCTTTAATCGGATCTGCCATCTCTCCTGCTTTTCCTAGTTCGATTGTGTTCTCCATATCTTCTTCCTCTTCCTCCTCGAGTGGGTCTTCCATCTCTTCGTCAGGCCCATCTGCTAGTACTGGCTCGTACAGCTCTACCAGTAGCTCACGAATCCGTGCACAATAGAAACAAAAATTAGGGAACTGCCCGCCATGTCGAACCCAATCTGTAAAATCCTGTAAGTCGCCCTCTAGAACGCCAACCATCATGTTTATCTGGAACTGAACTAAGTCAGGCCAGAGTCGATAACTTGGGGGTACGTCATCGATAATTTCTTCCATTTGGACTAGGTGTTCCATAATACCCTCGTTTGGCTCCAGAATCCGATTCTCCAGGCGATGAGCCCAATGATCAACCAAGACCTGCTCCGAAAAATTTCCAGCCATCTTGTCATTACAACTTCCTTTAGTACCCCTAACTGTCCTTGAGTTGGTACTTCTCACCTGCTAGGCTAAGTTTTTCATCTTGGTACCCTACTTGGTTGAGCTCTGATACCAACTGTAACAGCCCACCTCTTCAGGGTGTGTTATGCCTTAGGAAATTTGGTCTCTTTTTTTTTTTTTTATATCCGAAATTCCCTAAGACCTTATCTAGTGCTAGACGAGATGTTTACACTAGAAAATAAATACAAAGCGGAAGTTGAATCGAACCTGCTCATGGCAATACATACATGAATATTTGGACATAATATTTATTATAAAGTTATTACATAAGCTCTGAAAATAAAATAATTGTACAAAATTC
Source organism: Diospyros lotus (assembly GCF_014633365.1). NCBI lineage: Eukaryota > Viridiplantae > Streptophyta > Magnoliopsida > Ericales > Ebenaceae > Diospyros > Diospyros lotus. The sequence goes on from NC_068340.1 coordinate 3,621,641, forward strand.
TTAAACTATTCACATTACATCATAACATGGCACATTTCCTCATCTCGCATCACTACACATCTCCAACCTCGGTATCATCACTGCAAGTCCCGACTGGAACGTTGAATGTTCCAAGGGCGAACCCGAGTTAGATGATAAACCATCTAAATAAGAGTACATAATACTATGTCATGTGTGTATGCAATATCTTACCTCGTAGGTGTCAACTGCACCCTCAGGGTACCAACCATTTTAGCGGCCACCTCTATCGAAGCCGGGGTGTATGGGTGCACCCTTGGTAAGGCAGCGGTGTCAGTTCATACTCTATACGGCCTCATATGCGGGTGATCAATGACATCGATATGTATTTATGCATTTCATAATCATGTCATGGATGCAGTCTACGTGTTGGGCACATATCATAGCATGTCAATATGATGTAAGCATTCTCGAAAGATGTGTCAGCCTCGAAAATCATGCCGATCGGCTATTTCTCAATCTTCTTGCCCTCAAGGGCTCCTAAAACATCAATATATATTATTTTTATTATTTCACTATTTTTCCATAATTTCTAAAAATTTTCTTTATTTCTAAGCCTTATTTCTCCAAAAATTGCATAAAAATAATCTAGACTTTCATAAAGTCTAATTTCTCTCTACTATAATTCTTTAAATAATATTTCTGAAATTCTGGAATTTTCTTGAAATTTTCCAACTTAAATTCCTATTTTTTCCTTATTTCCATAATAACCAAATTCCCTAGATAAATAATTATTACATAATAATTATTTAAAATTTCATATTATTCGATTTCCCTTCACTAATATTTCTTAAATAATACTTATAACATTCTGAAATTTTCTTGGAATTTTCTAAATTAAAATTCTATTTTTTCTTTATTTCCATAATAGAAAAATCACTTAAATAATTAATAAAATTAGCATTTTCCAAAAAAAATTTCACAAAATAAGACATAAACAATATTCCAAACTTAAATAAAATTTTTGCAAAATTTTATTTCTTTTATTTCTTATTTTTTCTTTTATTTCGTTTCTTTTCTTTTCTTTTCTTTTTCTATTTCTTTTCTTATTTTCTGACGAGCGCGTGCAAGCCACGCGCCTTCTTCCTACTCACGAGCGCATGGCTGCACGCACTCGTCTTCTTCATCTTCTCTGGTGGCTGAACTTGCCGCCGGTGATGCTGCTGCCCCCAAAAGCTTCAAAAGAAGCTTCTAATCCCCCATATCTGACCTCCCGAACACAATAAAAACCTTAAATTTGCAAAAAAAAACGAAACAAAATATCTTAAATATGCGATTGAAGGCGCGTCTCTTGCGAGACGCAATTTTCCGGCGAAGCTTCGATTTGTCTCTTCCTCTGTTCGATTGGCCACCAAACTTAGCAGAAACGTTGCCCACGAAGCAAGGACTACAACCCTACTCTTAAATCTCTCAAACACTCCCCTAATCGACTGATCTATGAAGAAAACTTTCGGATGAATGGGGCTGTCCAAGTGCGGCTATTTATAGCTGAAACCCCGCCGCGAGTGTCTCATCGAGGCACCCACGTGCCCTAGAGATTATTTCCGACGACCATACCTCATTTAATACCCCCCTCTCCCTGTTTGCCGATTGCAGGCGCGGCCATGCTTGGCCGTGCGCCTGCCCAGATTTTCGATAATTTTTTTTTTTTATATACGGATATATATATATACATACACCTTTATATCATACATATATACATACGTACATATACCTATACTTTTATACCTTTTTTCTTACATATACATATAATAGTAATATATATACTATATAATTTCTGATATACATATATTTTATTTCAATTATCTTTAAGCTATATACTTATGCAATGTATTTAACTATCATAAAATGCATAATATAATTTGATATAACTAATTTTATATAAATATACCTTGTCCATAACTACCATAATTCCAATAATTCCCAAAATCCTATTTTAATACAAGATTATTATATACATAAACACTATTTGTACAATTTCATAAATTTACCTTAAAAGTTCTAATAATTCTTTAGGGTCTTTAAAATACAAAATTTCGATTTTGATAACTAAGGGTATTACATAAATCCACCTTCATCGCACAGCGAGGAGGACCTTTATGGAGATGGTATCGAAAAACCAACTCTTGGGCTAAAAGGACATTATCGCCAATAGACTGCCAAGGCACAAACATTACCTGAGCCTCATCCACCAAACCCACAAGCACTGGCTTAATCCTATTGGCAAGGATCTTTGCAATGGACTTTATACAATATGTTACAATAAGAGATAGGTCGAAACTGTGATGGCAACTCAGGGTTAGGGACCTTAGGGATGAAACAAATGATAGTTGCATTTATTAATTTGCCTCAACAGGCAGCCCGTAGAAAAGAAACCACGAATTGCATCCACCACATTAGGACCCACAATCTTCTAGCCCTTTTGAAAAAAATTGACAATAAAACCATCTGGCTTAGGGTCTTTATCATCGCCCATATTAAAGAGGGTTTTCTTAATTTCCTCAGCTAAAATGTCGGCAATAAGCCCCCCTACTAATCCTAAGATAGATGTCTCTCAATTAATGGGGCAACATCATTAGGGTGTAAAGGAGTTAAACGCATACTTTAACCAAGAAGATTCTGGAAATAGGATACTATAATACTCGCAACCTCTTTTTTGGAATCTACATCAGAGTCATCATCTCTCTAAATGCTAATAATGCGGTGTTGATTCCTCCGAGCCAGTATTGACTGGAAGAAATAACGAGTGCAATAGTCCTCTTTCGTAGACCATCTAATCTGAGTATGAAGGCGAAAAAAACTCATATTCTTGTGTTAAACATATCATATATTCCTTGGTTAGGTCAAGATTTTGTTGTCGGGGCACAAGGTCTTGGGGGTTATCATGTAAAGCTTGTTAGAGCGTATGTAAACTAGCACGAAGATCCAAGACATTTTCTGAGACTTGCCCACTAGAACGATTAAGGGTCTTCATAGCATCCTTAACCGTTTTAACCTTATTCACTACCCTAAACATAGAACCCCCATTCACCCGAGTGCTCCAATTAGCAGCCACCTTATGTAATCACACTCTAAACTTAACCCCTATAAAAAGAAAAGAGTAATTTTTGCACATGAATTTGCACCCAACCCATGTTATATTCATGGCCATTGTTAAATATAACTTTTAAATCCCAATTTGGGATGGCCCAAGTTAGATTTGATAGATTAATTTAAATTTAAATTTAAATCAGAGATTTCGTTATCTAATAACAATCAAATTTAGGAATTTCAGAAAAATCTCGAGAATCTTAACAAATTTTGAGAACAACTCCAAATTTCTCGTCTCCTTCAATCTTGTTGCCTAGAAAAATAGCCAAAAGGGAGGATGAATTGGGTTTTTCAAAAATTAATGATTATAGCTCTTGTTGAAAACTCTTAAATTGTGATTTTGTTAAATGATAATTGCAGAATGAATAAAAACAATAAAATCAAGCAACCATAAAGAACATGAGAATTTTCATAGAAGTTCAGCTCTTAAGAGTTTAGTCCTCTATTCCAAGACTGAGTTTGAAGATATCATTAGGAAAAATATAACACTAGTTTTTAATTAGAGTTAGAACTAACGTACAATCCCTTGACTAAGTAAGAATCACTAGTACACTGTTAGCAAATACAAACCCCTCACACAACAAGTGAGTAAAACAACAAACTTACAACCAGAGACAATTTCAAACAAGTCACAAAAGTTGAGAATGCCACCAACTAGCACACTTCCAAGACTTGACATTTCTCACTCTTGTTTGAATGCTCTATACCAACAATTTGTTGTATTGCTTTAGCCTCCATACTGACCCTATATATATATATATATATATATATCTAGAAAACTAGTTGTTAAAAAAAAGAACAAAGAGCAATTTTGAAATTCAAAAATTCTTCAGCTTTTTCAAGCTACAACTGAAACATTTCAACATCTGTTGGTATCTTTGTTTGCAAACACATCAGAAAAAATATTTTGTGCAAACAAAGAAAGCTTAGGAGACAACTTGATATCAAAATTAACCATAAGCTTTTTGAGACAAAAAGTTCTTAAGAGTTAGAGACAATAAAATCAAAATCTGCAAAATTGAAGTCAAAATACAATTTTCTTCAAAAAGATATTCTACTTTTTGCATGAGAAAAAGATATACATATCAGGATATAATTTTAAAGTAAAAGGTGAAAAATATTTTATATAAATATACCTTCGAGCGTGGAGCAAAAGAAATTCAGAAAACAAAGTGCAACAAAGACAATTGTTGGACTTCCATCGACTGAAGTTGCCACTTCGATCAACCTAAATCGTCCAGCAACCTTATGCACAATTTTGATTGAGGGACCAGTTTAGCTAAGATCAGAGGCCAACTTCAGTCGATCTAAGTTACACACGAACAGATACAAATATTTTTCTTTTTTCAGTCGACTTAAGCTAAACCATCAATCAACTTAAGATACATACCCATGAAAAATAATTTTTTTCTTCATAAAAAGGTAATAAAGTATATCTATACCATAAAAATATTTTTGTTATCATCAAAATCTTGTTTACTTACTCTTGAACTTAACAAATCTATATAAAGAAAAAACCTTGTAGGTGAAATCATCTGATTACGAACTCATTATTACTTTTCTAATTGGCATTTTCCACCCAAATTCCAACTTTTGAAGTGTATGATTGGCCAAATTTTTCAAACAAATTGTTTTCCCACTTTTTTCACGTGATGCTATTTTTTCACTTTTGGTAAAAAGGGTTTTCTCATTGGGAATGGGGTAAATTAAATTTTTCAGGAAATTGAAAAGCAACCCACAACGCACATTGCCCACATCTCTATCCCTTCAACTACGATTTCTCTTCATTCTCTAGGGTTTCTTCTCTCCCATTTGGCGTCAGCCTTTCCCCTTCGTGTTCTTTTCCATCTCCACAAAAGATGAGTTCCGATTCCGAGTTCCAAACCACTATTCATCTTCATATCTATCCACGGTAAGGTTTTCGGCCACATTCTTTTCTGGTTTTCATGTGGTCTTCGTCCATGGTAATCTTTTTAGCGCCCCTTCTTTTCTAGTTTTCAACCACTTTCTGACTTCCTCTTTGTTTTCTAACTCGGAATCGATGGTCGGCCACCTTCCGAGTTCTCTTTCATTTTCTATTAACTCATAATCAACAGTCGGCCACCTTTTGAGTTCCCCTCTGCTTTCTAGTTTCTCGGTAACAAGGTTTGGCTTGGCTTTCTTTCTGAATTTTTTGCTAAATGGACAACAATGGCATTGTTCAAATAGGTACACTTTCCATGGGAAAATGGACAATTTTCATGGAAAATAATGGCTATCAAACAACTAAAGCTAAAAAAAATGACTAATTCCATGGAAAATAGTGTCAATCAAATACCAAAAGCTAGAAAAATATAACAATTTCTAAGTAAAAATTAAACCAATCAAACACCCTTAATTAACAATTTCTATGCAAATCATTTTTAGGTAATTCAATTGCCTAGAACTTATTTTCTTTTCATGCAAACTCCATACTAGCGAGTGGGCTTGATTGGAATTGTTTTCCATGAAAAATGTCATAGAAATTTTTTCATACTTGCATGTTTGATTGCTTAATATTTTCTATAAAAAAATTATAGTACAAGACATTAAAATATGTTTTGACCTATTTTCTATAAAAAATTACAACTAGTAGAGGTGGGAATTGTACTTGCATGTTTGATTACTTAATATTTTCTATAAAAAAAATTTATGACACAACACATTGAAGTATGTTTTAACCAACTAAGGGAGATAAGAATTGTACTTGCATGTTTGGTTGCTTAATATTTTCTATAAAAAAAATTTATGACACAACACATTGAAGTATGTTTTGATTCATTTTTCATGGAAAACAATTCTCACCTCCCCTAATTACAATTTTTTATAAAAAATTAGTTAAAACATGCTTTAATGTATTGTACTATAAAAAAATTTATAAAAAATATTAAACAATCAAACATATAATTATAAAAAAAAAATCATTAATATGACATTCTCCATAAAAAATAATTATAAAAAAAAATTCATTAATATGACATTCTCCATAAAAAATAATTCCACCCAAACCCACCCTAAATTGTCATTATTCAGTAAAGCGTTAAAAGTCAAACTAAGAGATCCATCATTGCCTCTTCTTGCAGGATCCGATGGCAGAACGAGTGATCGGTTTCAAACCATCATTAACTATCTTTTCTTATAAATATATATTTATCAAAATATTATATTTATATATATTAAATTGATATAAAATTTAAAAAAAAAAAACTACATTATAGATATTAAGTCAAAAACAGAACATGATTAGGAGGAACAGCGACGAAAGTGGAACGATAAAACAAAACAAAAACAATGCATAAATAAAACAGAAACGCGTAATTGAGAGAGAGAGAGAGAGAGAGAGAGAGGGAGAAAGCTCTCTTTTTTATTCGGTCGGCCACCAAACAGGCGATCTCAATTCCATCTCCTTCGGTCTTCGTCTTCTTCGAGGTAAACGCTTTCCTACATCTCTGCAAAATGCGCCTTATTTTCTTTTAGTGGGAGATCATTCGATCTGTTGGGTGCAATTGAACGCTCGTATTCGGTCGATTTCTGGCGGATTTGCTTTGATTTTGTGGTAATTCCGTGAATATTTGCTCGTTGATTAGGTGCTTCTTGATCAGGGGGCTCGTTAGAGATGAATGGTCAGCACTTGATTCTGGATGTGGACCGCCTGGTGAAGCCAGCGGTGGAGGAGGAGGCCGAGGGTGGTCAGCCGGAGGTGGCCGGACCATCGTCCTCCGCCGGGGCGAAGCACGAGAAGGCGGTGCCGGTGGAGGAAGAGGGAGATGAAGAGGAGCCGCTCATAAAGGTGGCTGAATGCCGCATTTGCCAGGAGGAGGATTCAATCGAGAATTTGGAGACCCCTTGTGCTTGCAGTGGTAGTCTCAAGGTATAATCTTCCGACCCTTATTTTTTGTCCTGTTTGTTACATATAATCTCTTGATAACTTTTGCTGCCCTTGCATTTAAGACTGGTTATTGTTAATATCCAAAGGAGAAATATAAAGGCAAGGCCTCGTTGAGGAATTTTGATTTTTTGGTTATAGATGTTGGGTTTTGCACAAATTACTGTAACAAATGATTTGGACAGGATAGGTGTTAATTTTGTGGAAGGCATATAATTGCTGAACAGTTAGCTGGTTAGTTTTAAAACTCATGAGCACATTATAAGTATTCCATGAGTTTCTGCTAGACCTTCTTTGGTGCTTTCTAGATTTAAACCTTCATAATTCTGGAAGTCTTATCCCTGCTTTAGAATCATATTCCTAAGGGCATAACTCCAAGTGTTTGTTATGGATAGAACGGATGAAGTCTCTTATAGTTCTCTTTTGGTCAGGATTTGTATTTTTATCTCATTTTGACTTCATTTGTGATTCACAATCTCTCCCTTTTCTTTACAGGCTTAAATAAGTGCAGACTTGAATGATTACCTGAGTTGTCAAAAAATGAACTTCACTTATTTTTTTGGTGTTGGACTTGTGCACTTGGAAAACATAATCACACACATTTTCCATCTTTGTACAAAACAAGATGTTTTTAATTGACGTGGCTGCAAAAGATATGTCTCCAGCAACATCCTCCTTTACGCCCCAAGAGGATAAAAATGAATTTTTCTTTTGTTTTTATGTTGTACTCGTGCATTTAGAAAATATTATAACACACCTTTTCCATATGCAGAACAAGACATTTTAATTGGGTGTGGTTGCAAAATATGTCTCCAACAACACCCCCTTTTACCCCCACCTATACGTGTGTGTGTGTCACCAGTCTGATGTGTATGTGTATTTTTTTGTTTTAAACCAAATTACTCACCTTATTTAAATGCCTTACATGTCATGCAGTATGCTCACAGAAAGTGTGTTCAACACTGGTGCAATGAGAAGGGAGACATAACTTGTGAGATATGCCACAAGGTATAACTGTTGCTACTCGCCTATCGTTGAAATGCTTGTCTAATGTTTTGTTATGCCAATATTACTTGAACTGTCAATCTGTTATTTAAATGCTTGTATCAATATGATCTTTTGAAGTGGGATGAAGGTCTGAATTAACCCTAGGATATTTTGGTATATGTATTGATAAAGTTGCTTAGCAGACGCTAGCCTGTTACCTTACTTGGTATGGTGGACTGATCTTTTCATCATGGGATTTCACATTATTTATCTTGCACATATTGTCATCCACCATTCAAGACTTCATATGAGGGTTTATGCATGCCCAATGCATCAACATGTAGATTATTGCTGACGTATTGGTATAAACAGAAATTATTTTTCGAACTCATTTTGATGTCACACTTTAAAATATTGTTGCCTTTCATGGTTTGTTTTCTTTCATCTCTGTGACATTGTTTTATTAAAGAGATATAATATATGCATGCATGTCAACCTTTATGCCTTTGACCCACTCCCGGGCCTCCCTTTCCACAACCAGCAAAGGAAGAAGCTGGGGTTTACAAGATTCAAGCACCATGTGGACATGATTTCTTGTGCAGTTTATCTCAAAAAATCTGTAAAAGACAATTGTATCTTGACTTGAAAGTAAACACGTGTCTATTCTGGAATCATGATAGTTACAGCCTTTTTGCCATTATTCTCTCTTCAGCTCATATCTTGTTCAGTTGCCGGTCTTTCATTGGATATTTATTTTCAATGCTTTACAGCCTTATCAACATGGTTATACAGCCCCCCCTCGTCCACCTCCACCTGCAGAAACTGCTATTGACATTGGGTAGGTTTCGTTTTTAATTATGCTACTGCTACCTTGTGTGTAACCAAAGTTATTTTTGTACCCAAATTTTAGGTATGAATGTTGTTAGCAAATGAATATGCATGTCAATAACCAATAAGATATCATGGCTTTTTAAATTTGCTTACAATGACGTCCATGGTTGTGTATTGAAGTGGTGGATGGACAATACATGGCACGCCTCTGGATTTGAATGATCCGCGACTTTTGGCAATAGCTGATGCGGAGCGTCACTTCTTGGAGGCCGAGTATGATGACTATGCTGTTAACAACGCCAGTGGGTCCGCATTCTGCCGCTCAATTACCCTAATTGTAAGCCCTCCTTTACAATCATCACTCATGGAAAAGTATATGCTACAAAAAATCATATCCAGACCACTCAACTTCACTGTCCCTCGATACTCCAACTAGACCCCCCCCCCCCCCCCAAACACCCCACTTTAAAAACAAAAAAAGGGGTCAGTGAGCTACAGAATTAAGGTTTTGCTCTCCTGTGGTCAATAAGCCCAATAAAGGTATGAAGATGGGGGTGGGAATAAACCTTGATCTCTCAAAGAACCAAGAGACTACTAGATAGGCTTGAAGGCAATGTTCGGTTATGGTATCATTTTCTGGATTGGGCAAAAAAGGATACTATCTGTCAGTGTACTTCGATATTTGTTTTCTAGCCAAAAAAGGAATTCCAGTATAAGTTTTCCGTTTTAAGTTCTCCAAAGCTTGACATTGCCTGGCCTTTTTATTCGGTTTTCCATCCATACGTTTCATGCATTTCAGTGTTCATGGTTTTGACTGGCAGATAATTGCTCTTCTTCTCTTGAGACATGCAATTGGCATGATAGACCCTGATGGAGACGAAGATGAAGATGCATCTGGCTTCTTTTATGTAAGTGTGATTTGAAGTTCTGTTCTGCTCTATGCTATCTGCTCCGCATTTTTCTTTTTCTAGGGTCATCATATTAGTTCATTGAAGTTTATCAATTAATGCTCTTGCAGCTTTTCCTACTGCGGGCTGCTGGATTTCTTTTGCCATGCTACATCATGGCCTGGGCTTTCAGTATCTTGCACCGTCTAAGACAAAGACAGGTCAGTTTAAAATTCATATAACCGATCTCATCTAATAGGCTTCAGGCTGGTGATAATAATGATAAAATGTGATTTTACATGTTTTCTTTTTCTCTCTGTGTCTTCTTGTTATTATTGTTGATTGTTGGAATTGAATCGTGCACAATCACCGCATGATCCCACAAGAGAAAATATGACAGAAAATTTATTGTAGTTTTGGTCTCAGTTCGTGATCCCACGAGAGGATAATTCAATAATTTGTAGTTTTTTCGTGGAAAAGCTACAAATCCGTCAAGTAGCTATTGCACAAAGACAACTACAAACCCTTGATAACCCAATTTTTGGATGAACACTATTGAAAACCCTCGCAGCAATCATCTCAATTCTAGATAACAAGTCAATCGCACTCCAAGGGACTCTAGTTATCAAATTGTCACACTCTAGACCTCAGTAACCAGATAACATCATTCTTGGACTACTGAGTTGTTGTTTCATGAAACAATTGAACCGAAAATGCTTATTTATAGGCCGTCCAATGGAATTTGGTCTCCTATCTCTATCCTTGTCTATTTGCAATCAAATTGTGTTTCATCTAATAGACTTCATCTATCAGAAGAAAATTTAATGAGTGAGGAACTTCTATCTTACATTCACTTCTTGGTACAATTTGTTGGGTGGTTTGAACTTTTGCTATGCTGCAATGGTGCACAACAGGAGGCAGCAGCAATGGCAGCAACGCAAGTCGCATTTGTGCTACACTCGGGACAGGCCAACGGACTACATTTCACCATAGCATCAGCCCCCACTACTGTGACTGGCCCCGAGGAAGCTGTTTGATATATGGAGAATCCACGAGACTCACTCACAGATGTTGCCCTTTTTTTTTTATCAAATCTCCCTCAATTCGTTTTTTTGTAAATCATGTTTATATTTACATATGTGTGTGTGTGTGTGTGTGTGCATACAAATGTTGCTTCTCAAGCATGAAATGGTAGCCGAATCTCTGCTTGACAATGAGGATATTTTGTGTGGCTGAAGTGAGATCTGCTCTCTCTACTGGGGCTTGCTTATTTTTATATGAATGTCACGAAAGAATACCTTAAGAACCTTCTTCTTCTTCGCTTATGCATAATATAGATATATATATATATATATAGCTTGTGTTGTGAGTCCTCAAACTGAATTCTTTTGCTGCTTCTAACGAAGCCATGTTTTGAATGTAAATTATAAAAACATACCAACCAAACTTTTAGGCTTAGAATGTAACTTATTATCTTTGTAATTTATTAATTCAATTTACAAAGTTGTTAGTCATAGAATGTAACAGGAACTATTAACTTTTACTGTTCAAAATGATTTGATATCAATTATTTGGATTATCTAAAAATTTAGTGATTCCAATACTATTCAAAATTAAAAAGACAGATAAATATAAACAGTACCCAGGCCTTTATTTTTTTACAGCAAAAATACAAATGGAACCCAACAAGCTCTAAATAGTAATTCTGCTGGTTGCGAGGAGGTATTAGGGGTGTTCAAAAAAAATAATAAATTATGGAGACTGATTGCATCGCATCGCTCGATTTGATTTTATTTAACATGGTTTGAAAAATTCTCAAATCGTACAGTTTGCGATTTGAGAATTTTTTGGTTCAGTTAAAAATCAAATTGTTGAAATAGTATACTAAAAAATAAATTATAAAATATATAAAATGGTGGAATACTAGAAGCCTAATCTAATTCTTCTTCTCTACCCAACCCCTGCCCCAACAACTCCTCTGCTATGTCTCTGGTTGTGATCATAAGCGCTCAAGACGCCAAGACCAACGACATCCTCTCCCAATCCTTTTTTTTCAATCTCTAGTCTCTAGTCTCTAGTCTCTACTCTTTAGTTCTCCGACATTGTCTTGAAGGGTCCAAGACGATCGTTAGTGAGGCCTAGAAGAGCATCTACCAAATTGTCTATGTCTCTTGTCAACACTTTGCCAAAGACACCTTCCACACGATGACAGATCTCAAGAGATTTGAGATCTCGAAATCAAATGAGTTGAAGATAACTTTTTGTTAATTTTGTATTGATTTGATTTTGATTGCATTTTAGGACCCTCATTTCCCTTTCAATCCTAATCAAAAAATCACTCTCAGTTCTCTCAATAGGTTCAATCCAAGAGCCCCAATTTTATTTAACCACCTTTCTTACATATTGATTTCTTGGATTAAAACTCCCTCCATTGATGCTCTAAATCTCTCAATACTGTTGCTTAGATTGAAACTTGGGAATAACTTAGATAATATATAATTGTTAATAAATATTTTAATTTTTATGCAAAATATGTATAAGATTGTGATAGTGCTTCAATATATACTCTCTGTATACAACCAGCAATGTATACGATATTATATCTAGATATATATGCACACACACTTCCAACCAGTTACACATGCGCAAGAAACAAATAAAATGGCCCTATTTAAATAGCAAATGTTAGAAGCGACAAATAAGAGAGGACGAAGGATTACAAACTGCAGAAAAAGCAAATGTTAAGCACCAAATCTAGATATGGGCAATGGGCGGGCCGACCCGCCTCCCGCTTGGCCCATCTATTTAGTGGGTCGGGCCGAATTTAGCCCATGAGGAAGATGGGCCGGGTCGGGCGAGGCAATGAATATTGGGGCCGACACGGCCCTATGACCCTTAATAAATGGGTCAAGCGGGCCGGGCCAAGCCATGGGCTTACTGGGCCAAGCCGCGAGCCTGCTGGGAAGGGCTGGCCCATGTGCTTGGCTGTTTGGGCCGGCCCATGGGCCATTTATTTATAATTTTTAAATATAATTTTTATGTTTATAAAATTTTTATAATTTTTTAAAATATGTATAATTTTTATGTTTGTATAATTTTAATTATTATATTCAAATATATATGTTTAAATATATTTAAATATATTTTTTAAACATATGTTTAAATATTTAATAAACATAATTTTTTAAATATTTTTTTATTTTTTAGTGGCCGGGCCGTGCCATTTGGTGGGCCAGCCCACGGGCCATTTTGGTGGGCCGAGCCAAGCTACGAGCCAGATATCCTTGGCTCGGCACGGCCCGCATTCTGCTGGGCGGGCCGACCCAGCCCAGCCCGTCTGCTACAATAGCGGGTCGGGCCGGGCTATGAGGCAGGCCAGCCCATGGGCCGCCCGGCCCATTTCCCATCTCTAACCAAATCACACAAACAGCACCGAGTGCGGTTTGGTGCAATTTTCGTGCACCAAACTAGATCGTGGGTTTCATTTAAAGGCAATCTATATGTATGATTTGATGTATTGAAAATCACCTAAACCGACGAAACTATACTATACACACCCCTAGGAGGCATATATTCTACTAATACTATCTGCTCTCATCTCATCTCATATGCCTTCACTTCTTTTTCTTGATCCACTTATTATTAGGACGATGACAATGATAGATATATTTCTTTTAAGTCTTTAACAATCTTAAAAGTATCAATTCAAAAAAAAAAAAAAACAGAAAAAAACAATCTTAAAGTAGAACAAGCATCTCATTTTTCTTTTTTACAATTACAAGTCACTTTAACAAAATTTTGCAAGAAACCCACTTCTATTATTTCCTCTAAAGCTAAGCTAAGTTAAGCTAAAGGATTACATTATGCATCCTTAATCTTCAGATCTCAATAAAGCAACATTTAAGGCACATACTCAACTAATGAATGACTGGCTGACTGACTGACTGACTGAGTACCCAATCAATTCCATAATCTACAACACTTTATTCAGATGGACATAAGCCGTCCAGACCGAAATTTCATAAATATAGTCTTAACAAAGTAATTTACTCAAGTGCAGTACATAAAAGAAGATACGAACTAATAATGGAGAGTAAGACTACCTCACCACCGTCTAATGCCATAGCTCCGTGATGGGGATTTTTTTTTTTTTTTTTTTTTGAATGTCCTGGATACCGGGCTGCACTAGATTAAAAAGTAACACGATGTCTCCATAATCATTCGAATTTTCCTTTTTTTCACTCAGCAGAAAAGATGAATAAAACTCACCAACTAAGCTCTGCATTTTTTCTTTTTCTTTCAATCTGGCCGAGTCTGAGGGCTTTATCAGGTTCAGCCATCCCACCAAGACCATTAAAGGCCAGTGGCTGCATCTGAATGGAGCCCGAATAGTTTTGAACTAAAGTTCCCAAAAGCCAGTACTTTAAGACCAACCTTGAGAATCTACAAAAGCAAATTCTCAATGTTATGAGCACATAAACTAATCCATGTACACCGCGCAATTTTCACTTTTTGCTGCTTTAATAAAATCCAGAGGTGAAGAATCACAGTAAGCCCTCGAGATTCTACTAATCAGAATTTTACCAGGAGGCAAGAGAATCTAACAAGTACATTAATCTTAAAATAGTACGTAACCGTACCCCAATCAAAGCAAAGGGCCCCCATCATACCCTTTTAACTTATTTCCTCATTTGGTATTAAAATTACAAGGTTACTGTAGGCTGTAAGCATAGCTTTTTTCGTAAAACAACAGGTGGATAAATCCGAGTATACCTCTCTTCCAGGTTCTGTGAACAAATCCCTGAGTACTACATAGATTTGATTGCTTATTTGCGTGCTTTTCAGAAGCCGATTTAGAAATTTCTGCCAAAAATTCATAGTCAAGGAGCAACATGAGGATCAAAAAGAAAATCGCACAATTAACTTGGTAACAAACGCAAATATGCTTATCAAGTAGTAAACAAGAAATGGTACAGATAGCTCATGCTAGTAGTCAATGACATTTCTAAGTTCAGCTGGAGATACTGCAGGCTTGAGATATAGAAGTGGAACTAACCCATTTGATAGTGCCTTGCCAAGATTGAAACTATAGCATAGTTGAAACTAGGATTGAAAGGTTGGGACTAGAAGCTAGGAAGTTTGGTTCATGAATTCATTGGTTAGCGTTCGTGCTTATAAAAATTATTTTACATTCATAAAAACAAGAATACACCCTCTAATAGATCAAAGTATGCATTATGCAGTATATAATCATGTATATAAACCAAATCCTTATTTGAGCATTTAAGACCACAAAGCAACAAGGCAGCAGCTTCTTTTCACTGTAATTGGAGGACAGAAAGCAGAGAATCAACCCATGAATAACACATGAAAATGAGGTCGCGATGCTTGGACCAGAACTGCTCTCCCTTCGTCTCAAGACATCATCAAATCCCATCATGCAAATTTGATAAAGCACAAGAACCTATCTTTAGAATGTTCCAGCTTGCATGTGACTTTGTGTTATATTAATAAGAAAGGAGAGCCAAAAAGAGAAAGATGGTCGCATGGATTAAAAAAAAATATCCCCATACCGAGGCTTCTTGTTTGCAAGGGTTGTGGGATGGTTGTTTTCTCAATCTTGTCCTTGCTTTGTAAAGAGATCATTTTCACAACTGGAATCTGCAATCTTCATTTACAAATGAGCAACTTTACCATTTTTAGTAAGGCTCACCCTCAAAATGGTCCCATGTATAAACAATACAAAATTCTACAAGGACAATGGGGGATTGGTTTGAAGCAGTCTTCTTTAAAATGGAATTGTGAATTAGACAGCCAAAAAAGAGCAAAGAAACACATTTAGCACAAGAAACCAGGATTGTTATTTTTTGTTGCATGGAGAAGAGAGCTTGGAATTCTAAAGATCTTCAATAGCATAAAGCAAGTGTTTGTTTTTTTGGGTAGCGTTCTATTCTTCCATCCCTTTCCATTCTGTCCTTTATGACTAGCTTGCCTTTATAGTTTTGGCTGGGTAATAGCCTGTCTGCCCAGTCACCTTCACTTCAAAAACTTCCTTCATAACTAAGGAATAGTATTTTACCAGCAAGCCCCTGGATTAATAAACTTGCATATGTATGTAAAACAAACCATAAGCACAGTGAATTGGCGTGGTAAAGTGGCTGAGTCCAAGATACTGGGTTGGTCTTTGTTGACAGACAAAAGCAGGGCAACTGGTAGAGATCTAGGGGAACAAATGAAAAAGATGCTTAGCTTCTCAAGGGTGTTCTTCCAACACCTTTACTTATCCTAGTCAGATTCTCCAATAACAGCCTTAATTTTGCTTAGATGGCAGGCTTATGATTGGAATGAATCTAAAATTCCCCCCTCTAGGTATTTTGGGGCCCTCCATGTTTTCTGCTTTAAATCCCATAGGAGATAAATTGCAAGCTCACATCTACAGGAATGGATAACAAGAGTGCAAGGATCACAATCTCAGACTAGCTTATTCTCTTATCTTCTTGTTTGCACAGCAACCATGGTCTTTAGTGCTCAAAGGTTGTCTATCCTTCTTGTCTGCATAGTCCTCTTCTCAGTTAAACCTGCTAAAGGTTCTAGCCTGAGAAGTATAGACCTTGCTCTAAGAAGGAAGAAAGAAGATTATGAGCCGATACTGAAGTATCAACGCACACTTAAGGTTGTTGAAACGCAGGCAATGAACAAAGAGAAGAAACAGGCATTCATGAACAAGACATTTGATCCCAACCAATCAAGCAAACGCAGAGTTCGAAAAGGATCAGATCCCATTCACAATAGGTCTTGATATGCTGAAGGCTCTTTAACAAGGGAGTCTAAACTGAGGGCAGCAAGAAAGTTGGCAATACAAGAGGAAACAGCATGTAACATCAGAGAAGGGCACAACACAGCAAAATATACGTTCGCTGCTTCCTTGAGTGAGTTGATTGATTAATTTGCTTTTTTCTTTCAAGAGGATTAACAACAGAGACTATGCATAGCCAAAGACTCAAACCAGTAAAGAAAGCCCGTTGCAGTATTAATCAATCCAAGATCGATCCGCCATTGCCTGCACAGTGGAAGAATCAAATTCAAGGAAATATAGAGGCTCTCAAACAGAAAATGTCCGTCTTTCTTTTTTTCTTCCCTTTTTCTTTTTATGGTTTCATTTTTCTCAAACAAAAAAACATATCTGTTTGCATTCGTTGCCATACTGACCCAGACATGTCTAATTCTTTTGGTTCTTGCCATTCTAAGAGGTTCCTTCTATGTAAAGAACCTAAGATCAGGCTTTTGATTGTTTCTCTGTTTGAATACACTATATATATGAATTGCTTCTTTCAACATTAGAGATAGATAGTCACACAACTACATCAATGTTTTCTTTATCTGCACTTCATACACACGTGCCACATGCCCAATCTCAAAAGACAGAATGCAAGGAAGTGGTTCTCAATGGAACTCCGTTGATCTAAATTTGAGTATATAATAGTTTAAAAACTCCTGTTGGCAAATGACTTGTACAGTGAGAGTAATTTGTATGTCTAAGCCTACTAATACATATATTATGCATATCCCTCATAAGGAATAACGACAGCTACAAGTATCCATTTGCTCACATTCTTATGCTAAACTCGGAAACTAGAAAAACAATACTCTGACTCCAGTGGAAAGCATGAGAGACTTCATAGGGACCCCTCTATAAATAATAATGGGTATTTGCATCATCATCATCAACAACTGCACTTTATACTAACAAGGTTAGGGTTGGTGGCATGACATTCATAGTGTCAATTGACTTTTAAAAGTCACATTGACAACAATACAAATCCATGCAAAAAAATAATAGGGCAAAATTTTACACTGGATGTCCTCCTTGATACAACCCTCTAATGAGGCAAGACAAGATAAAGTTCCAATACCATCTTCATATGGAAAAGTTACATAAGATGGCAGTGAATGAAGATGGCAATGAAAAGTTCCAACCCTCTAATTGGCGTTTCGCACGTTTTGGAATAATTGACAAAATGCGATCTAGTTACACAATGCAAAAAGAATTCAAATTTTCCATTTAACCTTCCTTTCACAGGACAAAATATTAGTCCCAGGAACCCATATATACATAAAGCATCACTGGTAAACCAAAATGGCAAAAGTACAGTGTTTATCTGGCAGAAGCTAAAGATAAAAGTAGGCATCCTTTCCATTTGTCAAGTATCATAAAGTTCCATGCACGCTTCCTCAATGAACATGAAATAATCCAAAACAAAAGTATAGGAACTGACAGAAGGGTGGAGAGATGATGTCTTTAGGATTTGTGGCACAGAATGATGATGTTTGTCAGATTACAAACTGTGCATGTAGCAAGCAAGATGTAAGATTCAAGAGTGCAACCAAAATTGAGAGGAGAAACTAGTATCCAAAATGGTTTGGAGGATTTATTATAAATTTATAAGCCTCTCTCCACAAAGTGTGAGTTTGGACAAGGTACTCCACATCTTGGTGAAGCTACTAACTAGTGATGCAACCAAAGATACTTCCTCAGCATTTAGCAAGATGAAAATTGTGCCAGTTCTATAACAATCTAGGGGATTCCTTCTTGATACTTAGTCCTTTTGTAGTGAGTTCATCCACTTCAGGCATGATAGAATTCTCACAAAAATGATAGAATCTCACAATCAAAACGATAGGAATCTCCAATTACAAAGCTATGAACAAACAAAAAAGAAACAAATATTAGCCTATTCGAGAGGACCTTCTCTCCCACAACTCCTTCCAAATTCTCCAGCTCCTTTTCTCTCCCTTTTCCTTGCCTTTTATATGGATTCCCTAATCTGTTGTAGCCACGTGAGTTGGTTATTCTCCCCCAACCAAATGTGACTCTTCTGCCCCTGTGTTTTTTTCCTTAGCTGCACCTATGTCACCTTTCAATTTACGACGCTGGTAGGTGTGACGAACAAGGGCCCTATCATTACTCCCACCCATGAGATTCACCTTGTCCTCAAGGTGAAACTTAGGAAATTGATGCAGTATTTGATGGTACAGCTCCCAAGTAGCCTTCTATGGGTGGCAACCCCTTCCGTTGAAATAGAACATCAAGGCCCCTCAAGTTTTTTCCCGTGCCAGGTCTTACCCTCAGTAGGAATTCTGGTTCTACCACCATCTCTAGATTTGAAATTAACTAGTCAGGGATTGTTGAAGCCACTTGCAATGCTCCCTCTACATTACGTAGCTGGGAGACATGAAATACAGGATGGATGACACAGGAGGGTGGAAGAGAAATCTTGTACACCACCTTCTCAATTCGTTTCTCCCCTGCGAAGGGTCCATAAAACCTTGGTGACAACTTTTCATTTGGCCTGGAAGCCAAGGTTTTTTGGTCTATACAGGTGAATTTTCAGATATACCAAGCCTCCTCTTATTCACCATGTGTTTCATCTTCGCTTCAGCCTGCAACAATTGGGCTTTTAACTCTTCCAGCATCAGATCCCTTTCTAACAACTGCTACTCCAACCCCAAGACAACTGTGGTACCCTTCTCAAATTGCAATAGTGGGAGAGGTTTGCACCCATAAACGATCTGAAAGGGAGTTAGGTGGGAGGAAACATGGTAGGAAGTATTATACTAATATTCTGCTCAAGGAAGCCAATTGTACCACGCTTTAGGTGTGGAGAAGGCAAAACATCTGAGATATGTTTCCAAAGTCCTATTGAGGACTTTCATTTGGCCGTCGAACTGTGAATGATAGGCCGTACTCTATTCAACTGAGTGCCCTGTAACTAAAATAGTTCCTTCCAAAAACGGTTGATGAAGACTTTATCTCTATCCGATCCCATGTAGCCAGACAATTTCCTTAACAAAGACACCTGCTATATTGGTGGCTGAAAACGGATGCTTCAACCCAATAAAATGTTCATACTTGCTAAGCCAGTCCACCACAACAAAAATTGAATCCATTCCTCCGGATTTCGACAACCCCTCTATGAAGTCCATCAACACATCCTCCCAGATTTGATGTGGAATCGGAAGTGGCTGAAGCAAGCCCTCGGGAGAAAGAGCCACATATTTGTTCTGTAGCCACAGTGTGGGTAGAGGTGTCAAAAGGGCCGGGCGGCCCGCGGGCCGCCTGGCCCTGCCCGTTACTGTTCATACGGGCCGGGCCCGACTCGGCCCCCATTGGGGGGCCGGGCTGGGCCAAAGAAAATGGGCCCACGGCCCGGCCCGTCTAAGGGCCCGGCCCGTGGCCCGTTGGGCCCTTATGGGCCAGTAAGGCCCTTACTCATTTTTTTTTTAATTTTGTTATTATTTAGTAATTATTAATATTGGATATTAAAAAATTTAATTTCGCAATATATATAAATAATAACCATCAATTAATTTATTTAAAATTTTTAAGTTAAATTTTTTATATATTTAAATTATAAATAAACATTCTCCTTTTTATATGTACATTATTTTTCATATCAATTCACAAGAAAAATTATAAGGCATATAAATTAATGAAATAATATTTAAAACTTAAGAATTAAGATAGAAAATATTTTAAAAAGAAACAAATTAATTTTTATATATGTATATATTATATGTATTATTTTTAAAAAAATTATTTAAAAAAAAAGAAAAAAAAAAAGGGTCGGGCCCGGCCCGGCCCCTTTGTAGGGGGGCCGTGGGCCGGGCCGGGCCCTATCAATGATAAAAGGGCCCGGGCCCGACCCGGCCCTTTTAGTAAAACGGCCGGCCCGGCCCGTTTAAAAAGCCCATGGGCCGACTCGGGCTGGACCGGGCCGGGCCGGGCGGCCCTTTTGACACCTATAAGCCACACAGAGCAATGACAGACATACTAGTGGATGTCTTTTTTCATCCCTACCCAATACACATTGGCAAATATCTATTTGTATGTCTTCAAAAACCCGAAGTGGCCTCCAATGTGTCCATCATGACCTTCCTTTAGCACGAAGGGAACCAATGTCGAACCTGGGGGAAGAAGCAACTACCCTATGAAGAGTAAATGTCCATCCACCCAAGAATAATCCGACTTACTTGAAGGGTCAATTTGGAGCTCTCTAATAATCTGCTAAAATTTATTGTTTTCCTCCACCTCTTTTTTAAGTTGATCCAACTGTAGCACTTGAGGAATGGTGAGGGCCATTAGTGTGACAGGGGAATGAAGTCAGGAAAGTGCATCAGCAATGCAGTTCTCCAAAATGGGGCGATATTGGATCTCAAAATTGTAGCCCATGAATTTCACCATCCACTTCTGACATTCCAGGCTAACCAGTCGTTGTTCCATTAGAAATCTTAGACTTTTCTGATTAGTCTGAATTGCAAATTTCTTCCCCAATAAGTAATGTCACCACTTCTGCACCGCAAATACAATAGCCATCAATTCCCTCTCATAGACCGACTTATTCCGACCTTTGGGATTTAAGGCATGACCAAAGAAGGTAAGCGGTCTATGATCCTACATCAATATAGCCTCGAGTCCATGCCCAGAAGCATCCGTCTCCACCACAAACTCCTTCAAAAAATCAAGTAGAGCAAGTACGGGCAGAGATGTCATGGCT
Organism: Diospyros lotus; assembly: GCF_014633365.1. Classification (NCBI taxonomy): domain Eukaryota; kingdom Viridiplantae; phylum Streptophyta; class Magnoliopsida; order Ericales; family Ebenaceae; genus Diospyros; species Diospyros lotus. The sequence continues at coordinate 3,642,913 of NC_068340.1, forward strand.
ACCTTTAAAGACTGAAAAGCTTGCTCAGATGATTCATCCCAATAGAAATTATTTTTCCAAAAACGCTCCGTCAACAGCCAAGCTAATTTATCATAATTCCATACAACCCTATGATAATATCCGGTGAACTCTAAGAAACCACGGAGTTCTCATAGTGAGCAAGGGGTAGGCCAATCCATCACTGCTTGAATCTTTGAGCTCTTAACAGCCACCCCTTGTTGCAAAATGATGTGCCCCAAATATTCAATCTCCAATTGTCGAAACTGACATTTTTTTGCATTAGCATAGAGCTGGTTCTTGGCTAATATCCCCTACACACAACGAAAGTGACCCTAATGTTCCTTCACCGTTCTACTGTATATCAAAATGTTATCGAAAAGCACGAGAACAAACTGCCTCAACTAATTCTTAAAAATCTCATTCATCAAGGACTAGAAGGTGGCGGGTGTGTTTGTTAATCCAAATAGCATCACCATAAATTCAAAATGACCCTCATGCATGCAAAAAGCAGTTTTCGAAATATCATCAGGTGCAATATGTATCTAATGATAACCTGATTTCAAATCTAACTTAGAAAAGATTGCAACCCCATTTAATTCATCCAAGAGTTCTTCAATGACTGGGATTGGGAATTTATTGGGGATAGTTACCTTGTTTAAGCGCCCGTAGTCCATGCAAAATCTCCACCCACTGTCCTTGACCAACAACACAGGACTGAAAAATGGGCTAATGCTCGGCGCAATGATCCCTACTGCCAACATCTATCTAACAAGCTTTTCAATCTCATTTTTCTAGAGGTGGGGATCGTGGTAAGATCTCACACTCACCAAAGAAATCCCAAGTTGCAGCATGATAGTATGATCCCACCTCCGGTGCGGGGGCAGTCCACACGACTCCTTAAAGATGACCTTAAATTCTACTAACACTTCCTGCAGATTGTCAGGGACCCTTGCCTCTATTACTCCAACTGTCAAACTTTCCAATTCTAGGAGCACTCCTTCCCCACCTTCACCTTCCCCACCTTCACGAAATGCCTTCATCATCGACTTCAAGGTCACTAACGTTTTGTTGAGGCTAGGATCCCCATGCAATGTGATAGTCGTGTCCCCCACTCTAAACTTCATAATTATCGAGCCCCAATCCACCTATGTCTCCCCAAGTGTGGCTAACCACTTCATCCCAAGAATAACATCAGAGCTTCCCAGTTCTAATGGCAAGAAGTCCTCGACTACCTCCACATTTTGCAATGATAAGGTCACTCCCTTACAAACTCCAGCCCCTTGTATCGCCATGCCCAAGCCCATGATCACATCGTAGCCTCGAGTTTGTATCCGTAATAGCCCCAATTTCTACACCAGATCCACTGCTATGAAGTTATGGGAAGCTCCACTATCGATTAAGACCACCACTTCTTGGCCTTCAATTGTCCCCTTAACCTTCATCATTTGTGGAGGTTTTAACCCCACTACTGAATTTAATGATAACTCCACCATTTCTCCCACCTTGACCGTGTCTTCCAAATTCTTTGAATTTTCCACTGCCTTGGCTCGCTCCATTTCTTCTTCTTCTTCCCTCTCTTCTCCATATATGACCATCACTTGTAACGCTTTGTTCTTACATTTATGCCCAATAGAGCACTTCTCGTCGCAGCGAAAACATAATCCCTTCGCACGCTTTGCTTACAGCTCACTTTCACTTAGTCGTTTGAAGGGTGGGGTGTTCCATTTTTAGATGGCTAGCGACCAGGAGGGGTTAGTTTGGCTAACGGTTGTAATTTTGGGAGGATTCAAAGGTGGAGACAAGGGAATTTGCGATATATTAGGGGTTAGGGCTGAGGGTGTCATCACCTTACTTGGGCTATAACCCAAACGGCTTCCTTGGAGCACTTGATTCATGTCCTCAATCCTCTGGGCCATATCAATGATGTTCTCAAAACCAGCGGGCCTTAACACTCTAATTTTAGCTCGTATCTCCGGTTTGAGCCCATTAACGAAATGCTCCTCCAAAACTTCGAGCATATCCTCAATCGACGATGCTAACATCTCGAAGCAAAGCCAGTAGTCCTTAACGAATCCCAATTGCCAAAGAGCTAGGAATCTCTCCTCCACGAAACCTTCTTGCGTAGACCGGAACCAATTCCTCAATAGCCCCTTTAGCTCCTCTCAGCTTCTCACTCGACGTCTCATTTGTTCCCACTGGAACCACAAAAGGGCTCCTCCTTCGAAACATAGAGCCGCGGACTCCAATTTCTCAACCTCTATCAGTTGGTTTACAGCAAAGTATCGCTCAACCCTGAAAACCAATCCATCTGGATCATCACCCTCAAAAATTGGCATTTCCAAATGCCTACAGCATGTCTCTTGTCTCCAGATTCCATCAACTCCACTGTCTACTTCGCCACTCCTCCCTCTTGTATCCAGTGACAGCTCAGTTGTTAAGGAGGAATCCGGAGGTTTGTATTCCCCACTGCATTTTACCTTCCTCTCTTTTTCCTGCTCTTCCCATTTCGGCATCAAGAGATTTGTTATTCAGGTTTGCATTGAGTGGTTGGAAATACTAGAAGAACTTGGTTATATTAGGTTTATATGCGGCAATGGAAAATTAGGAAATAAAAGGCTAGCGGCATGTAAATTTAAGTGAGGGGTAGATAAGGTATTTTTCCAGGTATTCTCTCATTGTAACTCATGTCCTTATGTCTATAAATAAGAAGCGTGGGGTAGTCTATAAAAGGCCTAAAAAACTAATCGTTCTCATTGACTGTAAGAGCTGTATTGCTAGAGAAAGGATAGAAAATATATCTTTGTAATCTTGCAGTGAGGGTTCTTGATTTGTCAGTGAGGATTGTGGGGTGTGCGAGTGATTTCAGTGTACTGCATTCATCAAGTTTATAGTGGATTGCTTTCTCTGTGAAGGCTGGATGTAGGACTAATTTCAATCAGTTCGAACCAAGATAAATCTCGATGTACATTGTGGTTTGATTACTCTAACTCTATTCTTTGTCAATTCTTTATTTTCTGTTTACGTTGTATGGTTGAATCGGTGAGAGAGGGCATCAAGAGTGTTCAGATTTGTTGGTTTATTGGGTGAATTCATAGACTGACAGTGCTCCCAATTGTAACAAGATCGAACTGGTCTAGCATCACCGCCATGTTCTTCTCTATATTTTGCACCTTCTGGAATTCAGTTTTCATCGATTTCAATCCCTCCTGCAAACCCTCCATGCACCCCTCCATCTGTTGATGGTAACTTTCCAATCTTCCCTCTAGCTCACCCACTCTTTTAGAGACGATCACCCCATAGATCAGTGCTCTGATACCAAAATGATAGAATTCTCACAATCAAAACGATAGGAATCTCCGATTACGAAGCTATAAACAAACAAAAAAGAAACAAATATTGGCCTATTCGAGAGGGCCTTCTCTCCCACAATTCCTTCCGAATTCTCCAGCTCCTTCCCTCTCCCTTTTCTCTACCTTTTATATGGATTCCCTAGTTTGTTGCAGCCACGTGAATTGGTTATTCTCCCCCAACGGAAGGTGACTCTTCTACCCCTGTGTTTTTTTCCTTAGCTGCCCTGCGTCACCTTTCAATTTACGACACTGGTAGGTGTGACAAACAGGGACCCTATCAAGGCAGTCTTTCATTCTTGCTTTATGCACTTGTACATGATAAAAGAAGAAATCTTATTCTACTCCCCAAAATAGGGAAGGAGGCAGATAATGATCCCTTACTAGTCTTTCCAGTCCCAAACTGCCAATCTAATAGGAAGTTACAAGGAAGAACAACATTAACTTTAGATGTATGATGTTACTGTTCTCCCATTCTATGAGAGAATTTAATTCTATATCTTCATTTAATCATTGACTCTTAGCTTTATAAGGTTACTGTTCTCTATCTCATTCTACAAGGTAAATTAATGTTATAACTATCTTATTTAAGCAGAATCTGAGTAGACGTATTGAGTGGTACCCAATAACTGCAGTCATTACTGTTGTAAAGTACTTGATAAGGTAATGCTTGCAGCAGCACCCTAGAACCCTTTAGCGCAAGGGCTGCCTTCCAGGTCTGATTTACCACAGAAGGTTCTTAGGAGGGCACTCAAGGAAACAGGCTTTTCAAAGCGGGGAAAAGAAGATATTGAACAAATTGTTGCAATGAGTATAAGGTCCTAAAAGATACTGAGACCTCAGGGAACTAGTAGATTGTCAGTGGGAGGTAAGCTGGTCGAATTCATTAGCAGGATCACCTAAAGGCAAAGGTCTTCATGGAATTCGCTTGCTTGGAGTTCTCATTATGACATTTTTCCAAGCACCTAACATCAACTGAAAATTGGAAGTATATATTTGGCAACACCTTTGATAATGTGAAGAAAGTAGAGAACAAAAGCTCAATGCAACTAAGATTAGACTGTTTTAGCATACACGTCATGTGGTTCTGTTCTGCGGGTGAATGATTACAGTCAGAAATTAGGTGACCATGTGTACAGATCTAGACACCATGCAGTTGCAGAATCTTTAGTATGACATAAGGTTAAGCAATCCGAGTCCTCAAAACTGATGCTTTAAACATAGCAATTGTGAAAAGCAGCTCATAAAATTGGAAGCATAGATAAAATGCTGTCAAAAAGCATTTCCACCACCATGCTAGACCTGAACATAAGCCCTGTAAAGCTCCCCATTATCATAGACAGTGTAAGTATGACACTAACAAACAAAATGGAGATCAGTGCCTCAAAAACAGTCAATCTACATAACCATATACCTGCTCGTATATTTCTTGCATAGTAGTCTAAAGCCTTTTTGTTCAAGTCTGATGTTTAGTCCACATTTTAACCAAGAACCAAAAAAAAACATGGGGAATAATGGCATTGAGTTAATTTTCCAAGTGAGGGCATGCCTTGATAGCAATTTTATGGTCATTCCTTTGTGCTCAGAAGGTCACAAATTTGCGTTATAACAAATAGCCTCATTGCAAAGCAAGGATAAGGATGAATATGAAATTGACCCTCCCTCAAGCTCAACCATCACAAAGCTGGGAGATGGGAGCTGGGAGCCTCATGCATTATGGACACTCTTTAGTTCATTTTCCTTGTGATCAATCTGATTATGTTATTTACAAGTAAAAGGAGGAAATGATTTAATTCTTTATAGAAAATGTCACCAAGTACTAAAAAACAAAGTGGGATAACAACTACTAAACTTGGTTAACTTATCACAAACAGGGTTGCATCAAGTTTTACAAGAAAAGGTAACTGGATTTAAGTAATTAGATACAATACAGTGAATCACAAAAGTTTTTAAAAAAAAAAAAAAAAGATTTAATGATTACAAAGGACCTGCATGAAATTACAGATTCAGGAAAGATAAAGAGTAAAACAAATAGAACCAGCTCATACTAATAATCATAGTTGCCATTAGAAGATGAATAGGCAGAGGAGACCCATATCTAAATGTCACCTTAACAATAACCCCGTCAAGTGCAAACTCAAGACCAGCCCAATCAATCTTCAGAAGCCACTGCCGAAACAGGAAAACACAAAAGAATTTTCAGTAGGATGGCTGAAGATCATCAGAATTCATTTGAGAAATTCTTGACCAACAACTGCAGCAAGCAAGAACCTCATTCCAGTAACATGCTAAACTAACAGTTTGGGTTAACCTGCCACAAATTGAGATTTCAGGCAAAATGAAAGAGGCAGCACTACATTTCAGGAAATGGTCCTATTTTTCCTAGAAAGCCCTATACAACAACAATTGTCTAGAAATTGAAATAGTAGATAGATTTTATAGATCAGATGCTGCCAACATGCATATTACGTAATAGAAAACCTCTTGCTGACTAGTCGGTTTTAAGCAATGGGCTATAAGATCATCATTCTATATATGGTATTTGTCTATCTATTTCTTTTTTTTTTTTGGGGGGGGGGGGGGGCAGGAAATATAAGTAATATCATTATGAGACAATCAAATACAAAATAAACCTCCCAGTGTCAGTAGCACAAGCAGCAGTGGCTAAACTGATAAGCTCAAAGCAGTGCTTCACAAATGTACGACTTATATATGATAGAAGTAAGAATAAACTTAAAAGAAGGCCATTCAAGATGGCAGGGACATTTAAGCCCATACCAGCTAGTAAAGGGTCAGATGCTTCCAATACAGGCCTCTCTTCTCCAATAAATGGAAAAACCACAGAAAGGAAAAAGCGCTTGCTCAACTGGCCATCCATCAACCAACCAGGCCACTGCAGATGGGAAGTAGCTCCTCTTTCATGCTGCATCAATACACATAAGCAACTGTCCAGGTGTTGCAGACTGTCTGACGCTTTCAGATTGCAAAAAAGGCTCAAGGGTGGCTTGGTTTCTTTTGCAGATTTTCCATCTCCTCAAGCTGCCAGAAAATATCATTGAGAATCCAATAATCTCATCAAGGGACAAAACTTGTTATAAGAAACAACTTATTTTCTCATGACCGGACAACCCACATTACAGTAACAGACCAAAAATCTCCAATTTACCCAAGGCATTAACTATCCAGGCCCTACAACATCCCACAAAAGAAACAAGTTCATATATTCAAATTCAGTCCCACCATATGCAACTGTGCATATCAAAAATCTTGCAATGAGAGCGCATTTTCTTTATGGTTTTCAGAGAAGATTCATTTCTAGGGAAGAGAGGAGATAAAATCATATTATGGCATGGCAAAACCACATGAACAGGAATGATATTTTAAATAATTTTCTTAAGGAATATCAAGAGCAGTTATCTTCTTCCAGATGGTTTGTAGCCTCTCTTGTAAACTCTGAATATGTTGGTATTTATCCTTCAACTCTCTTAGGAAAAAGCAAACATAACCATGATATAACCATTAAAAGCAGACTCCAACTGCAAGGAATCATGGTATAGATATTAAGGGATCTAGGTAGCTAAGACTATGGAAGCAACCTCTTTTCATAAAAGAAGGCAATGAGCAGGCCAAGCAAACTTTTTGAGCAATGTTAGTAAATAATATAGTGCATCTTAAAGAATTTGAAAACGCAATTGTGAGCAAGGCACATTAAAACTGCAGAAAGTGACAATTTGCTCAACTCATCTAGCCAACCAACTAAAACCTTTTGATAAACGATATGTCATGACCCATAAGATCAGTGTTCTAAAACGCGCTAGGCGCTAGTCAAGCACCAGGCTAGGGCCTAGTGCCTGGGGGGCCTAGGCAGCACCGAGGAAAAATATTGTTCTTTTTTTTTTTAAACCTTTTGATGTAATTTGATATTATTTTTAGGTAAATCAAAGTTAAAAAAACAAGTGAAATAATGAAATTAAGACTGAGAAAACAAATTGTTATATTTGTTCTAGGTTCAAGAAGGTAGAAGCAGCAATAATACAACATAAACCATATACGAAGAATCTAACTATCTATTGGACTTCTTCCTCTCCATATTCTTCCAACACATGATTTTCATCGGACTCAAAATCAAATTCATTGATTTCTTGCTCATCTTCTTTTGATTGAAAATCATCTTCATGAAGCTCTCTCATCTTAGAACTTTTTCGAGGTTGAAGCATCTCGTCTGCTCCCGATGCTTCACCAACCACTTCCCAAGTGAGCCCCGTACCAGGCTCAATTTCTTCATCATCTTCTCCATCAAAGATCCATCCTTGTGCATTACTAGCATCACTAGCAAGTAGCACATCAACATTCCTTTCCTTCTCCCTTTTGTGCTTGTTCATCAATTTCGCATTAAATTGGACATAGACTAACTTGTTCAATCAATTCACGTCTAGTCTATTTCTTTTCTTCATATGTATCTACATAAAAAAAAATAAAAGCAATATCAATATAAATGATAAGTGGATAAGGATAACTAATTAATATTAAATAAATATAATTCATAGAGATAATGAAATTAAAATATTAAAAACATTTTAAAATATACACTAACCCCTTCAAAAGTGCTCCAATTTCTTTCACAACCGGATGAACTAGTGGTTAACGAGAGAATCCTTCTAGCCATTCGTTGCAAGTTTGGAGTTTGATTTCCATAAGTCATCTATCATGTAACTACATAGGCCAAACAAGTATAAAGTAAACAAATTTATACACTAATACACAATAGAAAGGATTAAAGGAATTTTCTAGATTATAATTGTCATCATTTTTCGCACACCCTTGAGCTGCCCATGTTTTTCCAAAAGCTCCCTCTTTACGAGTATACTTAAGCAACTCAACATTTATAACACGGCCTTGCAATTCACCATCATAAAATATCTCCACATAGTTAAAAAACTCATCCATCACTTCACTATCAAGTTGTATATCCATATCCTTGAAAAAGTAGTAGGGATTCAAATGGTAAGCTGCAAAATACAGTGGACTATCTAGCCTATCTTTCACCCTTGCTTCAATAATCTCCATAACAGGCTAATAGTTCTTTTCAAGATTATTTAGGGCATTCTTAATATCTTCCTTTGTCTGCTTAATCCCTCCACATAAAAAGCCCATAGAAGGCCTTCTATCTGCATCAACAATTCGAAACACCTTCACCAAAGGTACAAAAACCTTAAAGCATACAGTCACACCATTCCAAAAAGCAATGCTCATCACAGTAGCATAGGCTGCTTTCCCTTTAACATTCTTCGACCATTTGCACTCCTCCCATTCAAAGCTGGTAAACATTGCTCTCATTTGGGCCTTTTTCTCCATCAAACTCTGCAAAGTCAGGAAAGAAAAAGCGAATCTAGTGACTCCCGGTCTCACTATATCCCTCTTCTTCGTAATCGACCTCATTAAGGACAAGGTCTTATGGTGTGCATAAATGAAAATTATCAAACTCTTGGCCTGATCAATGACTTTCTTATATTTCGGCAGTTTTCCAATACTTTCAAGCATCAAATTGATGGCGTGACTAGCACATGAGGTCCAAAAGATATTTGGCCTCTTCACCTTCAACAATTTTGCCGCTCCCATATTGTTAGCTGCATTGTCGGTTACTACTTGGATGATATTTTGTGGCCCAACTTGCTCGATACAGTTGTCCACATACTCAAAGATGAGTTCACTTGTACGTGCTTCATCTGAAGACTCTCTGGAAGAAAGAAAAGCAGTACCTACGTTAGAATTAACACATAGGTTCATGATGCTCCTTATTTTTTTGTCTGTCCAAGCATATGTCATAATGGAACACCCATTTTGTGCACACTCTTCTTTATGCTTCTTCAATAACTCTTTTGTTCTGTCAATGTCATGACCCTATGAGCAATAAAAGAGTATTATTGTAATAAGATAGAATAGTTTGTTAGGGATATTTTAGTAAGTGGTTAGAAGCATATGGGAGCATGTGTTAGGCTGTTAGAAGGCAAATATGCCTATAAAAGATTGTTGTAATGGTTTGTTTTGTTATCCAATAAATTAATGAATTGAAATTTGTTTTTCTCCTCTTCCAAATTCTCTCCCCTTTCTTGATCTTCATCTCCCTCTTTTCTGTTCTTCTAATTCCCCTAACACTTCTTCTAATCTCTCCCTCATTCTCTCAAATTCCTCCTTAATTTCTTTCTGTTCTTGGCCGTAGTTGCATTGGATTCATCCAATTCCCAAACTAATCCTAGGTTAAGCCCTAGGATCATGACAAATTGGTATCAAAGTATATTCCTCGACTGCGATTTCAATCTATTCTAGACGGAATTGAGGCAAATATAGTGATATAGGCGAACTGTCAAAGAGCTTCAACAGAACCGATCGGCCAACACTTCCGATTCGATTCCTAAGGAACAAGGACAGATCGTCACCAAGAGAGGCGTCCCTCGGAACTAATTGAGGCTACTTTGGAGGACAGTTCGCGAAGCCGATCGAGTTACAGAAAGCGATTGGGTGAACTGAGCCTATGATCCAAGGCCATTGAATCTTGGAATTGATTCTGATGCACGAAGAAGGGAGTGCTCGCTCGGATCTGAAGGAGAAGTAAGGGATTGGCTCGCGGCTAAGACTCCAGTGATCTTGACCGGAATCGAAGACAAGCAAGCCAAGAGGATTCGCGATTAGAGCGAATGGCTGGTACAGGAGATCTGCTGAAGTTGGCGACGCGGATAGCACCAAAGGCAACGCGAACTGAGGGTGCCGGAGTCCGTCGAAGGTGATCTAGCAATAGATTCGGAATGGGCGAGGCAAGATGTTGACGAACGGCAGCGAATTTTAATAAGTCTTGCTCAGAATTGGCGTGCGAATGAGAGGCCGACGGTGATACTGAGTTGAATTTGAAGTCCAAATCAGAGTAGCGTAGCAGGTATGGGATTTGAAACGAAGCGACATTGAATTGCTGTTGTTTTTCGAGTTGCTGTAATCGATCTAGAAGGTGAGGCAAGTGAATCTCGGGGGCCAAATTAGGTTGTCAAAGGCGAGGTATAGAATCATTGTCAAAGGCGTTGCGGCAATTTCAGCAGGACAGATCGATTGGGTCGGAAATCAGATAGCGACTATGATCATCGCGATAGGTCACAGTAGACCATCAAATTCCGACTATTTTCAAACAAGACGAGCCAGGCGATCTCAGCAGCGAGCTCTTGTACAAATTTTGAAGGCGAAGATGGTCTGGTGATTCTGATTGCGATTCCGACAATTTCTTAATGGTCAAGCTCGGATTTTGGAGGCGTAATGGAGCAGCTGGAATTAGACGAGAAGTAAAGGTACGTTACTGCTTGTAAATCACTTCACAATCAATGTTTCAGTGGTAAATTGTGGGTGATTAGGCAGCGATTTCAGTGGGTAGCGACTTCATTTTGGAGGGTGTGCATGCAAATCAGTTACTCAATCAATCTAGGTTGTGGCGAGTGGACTGGTAGTTAACCCGTCTAATTTCGAAACCGAAACTGAACACATAATAGGTTGAGAGCAGAGGATTTTATTGGGGCATCACAATCGCTCAAAGCAAGCACTGTAGGACGAGAAATTAGAAGGCGATTGAGGCTGGAATGTTTCTGGCAGAATTAATCTCTAGCGGTGGCTTACGGTGGTGATCCAGTGGCAGGAACAATAAAGTTCAGAAGGCAAAGAAGCATATGCAATTGAGAACGAAGCAGAAATACGATTCCAATTCGATTTTTTTAAGCTGCTAAAATTAATTTCAGCAAAGGGATTTGGGTGTTGATAAATGATTTCTCAGTTCCGATTTGAAGGTCTAGAGTTGGATTATTGTAGCTGAACAATTAGTCCTGGGTTGTGGTTTCCAATTTAAATTGAAGGCTACCAAGCAAGGAAAACAATTGCAAAAAAAAAAAGAAAGATCAGCGACTCCACTAAATAGTCATGACAGTCAACTTCTCCCTTTAATAACGGTTCCCTCAACGAGTATTAATTGGGAGGTTTGAAGCCCGACCCAAATTGACCAACCACCTCAGCAAACAATTTGAAACTATAATGGTCAATAGCATTGAAAGGTATACCAGCTTCGTACACCCATCTAACACAATATTCACAAACAGACTGTGTTCTCTCTTTAAAGAGTATTTTGCTGATATTTTGTTGCCTCTATGTCATTCCCGCACTCAAACAAGTTTCAAGGCTGATGGAGCTTGCAAACTTATCCATAGGGCCAAGAGTACAAGACGTTTTTCTGCTCTCTAACTCTTGCAATTCATCTTCATGGCCTTCCCCCCTTTCAGAGATATTAACAGAGGACCTCGTCAAATCTTCCTCCTCTTTATTTTTCTTCTTACTCTTTACTCTTTAGTGAATGAAGATAATTTATATAGTTGTGTTCCATCACTTAGTTGACATATGAAGATGGTGTTGAAACTTCATTTCATCATTACTCCGCCAGGGGATATTATCCACTGTCGGTCACAAGCCCGGAAAAAGGAGGAGGGTTGCGTTAGGTAGCCGACAGCCAGCGTAAAATCTAGTCGGATCCAAATATGAATTCTAGACAAACTATCTGTTGAGATGTAACCCACATAAAAGTCTAGAATTCATGTAGCCAACCCCACATAGTGAGATAACGGTTGGATATATTGTTGTTGTTGTTGTTTACTCTTTGCCTCAGCAATAGCATTCTTACATTTGGCTTGATTAGTCGGAGAAGATTTTGGACATACAAAAACATTTCCAAAAATGTGGCCAATGTGTTCTTTTACTCTGTAAACACCTCCAGACATAACTTTACCACACAACTTACATTTAATTTTATCCATGTTCTTCGAATCAATTAACATTCCATACGCCCATCCAACATCATTTGACTTCCTTTTAAGAATTGAGGAGGCCTCAGACAATGCTCCCGTACTCCCAGTCCTATCCGACATCATTTGACTTTCTGTTTTCTTCTTCTTCTTTTTTCCCTGAGTATTGAATAATTGACATTGAAATTGAATTAAAATAGACAACTAATGAATTGGTGTTGTAGATCAATAGCAAGTAGCAGCATCAGCAAGCTTGCCGCTTGCTGCAGCAAAGAGTAATTTTTTTTACCAGAGGCAGAGGAAGATGGCCATACATACCAGAGGAAGACAAGATCGGCAACGAGAGAGGATGACCAAGAGATGAGATCGGCGATGACGAGAGAGAACGGCCAACAAATGAGATCAGCGACAATGAGAGAGAACAGCCAAGAGATGAGATCAGCAACGACAAGAGAGAACAACCAAGAGACGAGATCGGCGGCGAGAGAGAATAGCCAAGAGACGAGATCGGTGACGGCGGCGAGAGAGAGAGAGAGAGAAATGACCCAAGCGATGAACAACTAGAGAGAAAGGGGAAAAAGGCGGCCCGGGCCACACGAGACCCAAGCAGCGACCTAGGCCGCCTACGCGCCGTCGTGGCCCAATTAATCAAGCTCGGCGCCTCAAGGTGCCGAGTAGCCCTTAATCGTGGCGGCCAAGGGCCGCCTAACGCCTAGGTGACCATCTAGGCTGCATTTTCAAACACTGCATGAGATACCATCCTCAAGAACACCCACACTCAGCTTGATAGATGGATAAGTAGATAATCTTTATTATAACAATATTTACCAAAGAACACCAGCCTTCATAGATACTTCAAGATTAGAAAGGTACCAAGCAAGCCTAGCCAACCACTTTATTATAAGCTTGAGTTCTTAATCCATTCCTCCCATTGAGACTGGCATATAAAGTTGATTCCAACTTTTTCCAAAAGCATTCTTGTCATTACCCCCTCTCCAAAGAAATGTTAGAAGTAACTTTTAATCAAGTAACAAGATAAAGGGGAGCACATAATGCAGGAAACAAGTAAAAAGGGACAGCTGATAATGAGTATTTTTCACGAGAGTATACAGACCTGTGATTGTTAACACATGAGCATTCTACCTGATATTTTATTTCAACTGTTCTCCAGGATAGCCCAACAAAGCTTCAAGATTTAATTAAATATCTCCCAGGTTTAGATGCCAATAGAGACTGCATTTGCATCTTCACCACTCATGTTTTGACCTAGAAAAAGCTCAGATTTTTGGAAATTGACTCCAGCCCAGCTTGGCATGCCTAGCTAGTTCAACTATGCAAGGGATGCAATCATTGATGGAGTAAATGAGAAATACAAGGGCAACGATGATGACAAACTGCTACAACATGACACGTACCATTATTTGATAAATGCTCAAAAGCAGAAGAAAGTGCTTCTTTTCAGAGAGACAGGGATCTCCATGAATGAATAAGGGTTCAAAGACATTATTAATTAAAACAGAAAATGAGGGAGTAGTTCATGTCCAATAACTGCAGGAGGAAATTCCAACCATATGAACATAATTCATGTCCAAGTTTGTATGAAGAAGGCTTCTTCTCTCTCTCTCTCTCTCTCTCTCTCTTTAAGCTTTCTGTTAACCTAGATCTCACCCTTATATATGATCACTCAATCACTCAAACTCACCCAACGAACTCTCTCTAATTTGTAATGAATAGAAATCAGAATTCAACCAAGAAACCAATCAAGAACTGCACACAACACACAAGAATTATCCTGGTTCGGTCTCAATGAAAGACCTACATCTAGCTTGACTTTCGCCCCTGCTTTCTCTACTATCTTGAATACCAATACAAGATTACATGTGCACTAACAGCCAACTCTCAACGAGCCCATAAACCTGAAAGCTATATAGAGTTGTATACCAGAAAGATATTCACTCTTCCTCACTGCACAATCTCGCCCCAAACAGCTTGTAAACCCACAAAAGAAAGCACACTCAAAACCTACCTCTCAGCCCCTATTTATAAGCCATAGAGAGCGGGAGAGCTACCTGACTAACTGCCCAAAACCAGCAGTTACAACAACTCGGTCAGACCTGACTTCTAGAAGACATAACCGGAAAAATACAACATAATATTTCCCTCACATTACAAACCCTAATCTATTACAAATGAACTCTTAACACTTTCTAATAAATTCCAAACCTTCACGATCAATCAAACGATTATTAGAGATAATATAAATGGGATTAAAATGGTAAAACCATCTTGAACTGCTGCTGCCACATAATGATACATTACTTTTAGCAACCTATTTAGCCTACTCTTTCAGAATGGGTTTATACAACACATTGCACAGACTAATAAGGCAAAGGCCATATGCTATTTGAGAGTCTTTCTTTTGGGATCAATGCAATAAAGGTTTATTAGATGCAATTAATAAAACTCCAAGTAAAGAAATGAGAGGTAACTTTGAGATATCCTTACCTATAAATCACTAATTTCCTGATAGACAGTGGCATAGAAACCATCCAATTCAGGAGCAGAAGTCCATATATCTGGAAGAGAGCTTCTGCTTCCTTTCCTGTAAAAAGTCTACTGCGCCATGCTTCCTTCTAATTTGTTTTCAGCAAATCAAACTTCTCCAACAGATATTGGTCAGATGATATGAGTTTTCCCACTGAAATAAGGCAGTGATCCCCTTTCCAGACAAAAGTTACAGAAGAGAGAATGGGATAGAGAAGAATTAAGAGAAGAAGAATATATGATTTTTCATTATACCCTCAATGCAAATCTAGCAGTATTTATGCTGGTAGTTACAGAGTGCATGCCACAACAAATAACTTGCTTGTAACTAACTTGCAACAACAAACTCTAAGCTATTCATCTAATCATTACATTTATTCTCCCATAGCTCAGCCACTTGCATCCAGCTCAGCTACACAGTTATGATGTCAGCTCAGCCACTTGGTTACTCCACCAGCTCAGACCACCTGCTAGTGGAGGTATTGGCGAGGAATCCTCATAACCTTCCTCTGGCAAACAACACCAGTAGCCCCTTCCTGAGGCTGCTCGTCTTGATCTTGCATTTATGCCCGCTGCATATCATCAGCCAATCCAATTTCTTTCAATCCACACCTTGGCTTCCATTAAATAACTTCAAACCCAAGAATGAGTTCAGATTAATTCACCCAACTCCTTGATCCACCCGCTGTCAAACAAATACTCCTCTTGTTAACTTTAAAATTGTAGCCGTGTTCACCCTGTGCCAACATTAGCAAAAGGACACCGGAAATTTGTTTAGCCAACACCTCATCCAGCTCCTTCTGCAAGTCCATAACTAGCCATGATCACTCCAAAAAAATTACTCTCACGTGATATTAAGCTTTTTCTGGACTTAAAAGATCTGCCTACTCAAACTTCTGAGAGATTATGAATTCCACTGTCCCAAGTGCCTCAAGAAAGTCTTCAGCTTTCAATTCACTGCATGAAAAGAGAGCCCTGGCACAAATTGACTCCAAAATTTCTGTGTAAGACTATTTGTAAGTTTCACATCTTCACCACCTGGCTACATATCTCTTAATGGAATGACAACCTGAACAATTCCATTCACCCTCCAATACCATCAGACTATGGAAAAGATAATAACATGGCAAATGAATGTTGTATAAACATTCTCTTGAACAAAATGTCTTAGCTAATCTTTCCAAATTCAACCCTTTCCCAGTCTTTATTAATCCATGTAAACTAAACCTTAACTCGGCAGTCTCATCAGCTCATTGTACTAGTTGGTCGAAGATCTAGAATCAGGACTCAATTTGTAGTACTCACCCAGTAAAGGGGAAACCAGTTGCACACTCATGCAGGATTTTCCATATATGCATATGCAGCACCAAGTACGCAACCAAGAACAGAAATAAATCACTGCAGCCAAATGGCTTTGAGTGAACTGTTAAGATGGGATTGGGGAGTAATTTCCTTTATATATCAATGTTAACTGGCAGACAATTTGGCACAAACAAAGATTAGAATCAACCGAGCACATATATGTGGAGATATAGAAAAAACAAAGAGATGGATAATCATAGACAGTTATAGTTGCATGTCAGGAAAACTAAATAAATAGTCATTCTGTCGGCACTCAACTGCACATATTCCTTTTGAATAAACATTTTGCCACTACAAAAGGAACTCCTTCCATAAGAAGGGCAAAGATGAAATAAATTGATTCACAAATTCAAGTTTAAGACCTTAATGGAGTCATCTGTTGTATTGTGTTGTATGTCTTCACAGACAAACTCACAAGAATCATTTTGAGGTCTCAAATTTAAGCAATGATCAACTCTCTTTTCGAGCCAACCCAATCTCCTTTCGAAGCCCAATACTCCAGCATGCATAATCCTAATGTCAACTCGTGCTACACGAGCACAAGAACGAAGCAAGATATAGTAGTCAGCATGGGCAGCATAAGTGTAACCACCTTCATCTTTCTTCCTCACATAGTGAAGGTAATCCAATCTCTTGACTTTGACCCTTGGGGGAATATAACAAAACCTATTTTCCTCCATGTTTGACTTCATTCGTCTAATGGCTTTATCTTTAGGAGACACTGTGCAAGTCTGACCAGCAGGTATTGAAACACTACCACTTGGCGTGCAATCATCAATACTCGTGCTCTGTCTCCAACTATCATCAGTATGAGGGGATCTAACATCAGTGGATGGACTGTATGTAAGGCTGTCATCTATAATATTTTGTCTTTTCTTGGCCGAGCTCGTAACATCATCTCTAGATTTCACAGCCTGATCATCTGAAGTTCTTGAATCCTGAAATTGGCATAGTCAAAGTAGATTGTAAGTAATTGCTCCAGCTAGAAAAATCTACATAACATTACAAACCCAATATTTGCCTCAAGGTCCACAGTTCAGACACAAAACGACAGGAACTGACAAACTAGTATAGTTAAGGTGCATCCCTAGTAATTATTCTTGCAATAAATAAGAAATCCATATGTTTAGAGAAGATGTAACCTGTGATGCACGGAAACTTCTCGGGGGCGCCGTTTTGGCATTTCCGAAACATTTCCATTTCCAAAACACCAAGAAACGTTTTCCATCTCTAACTCAAAATTTTTAATTTTTCTAGAATTTATTTCCAAAATTTATTTGAATGCATTATGGAATTTATGTTTTTTGTTTAGATTGAATAACTATTTTTTATAATTTTCTATATTAAAAAATATATTTACAAAAAGGCCCCTATAATTTTTTATTTACAAGTTTCCATTTCTTACTTTTTTGAAAAATGACATTTTTCCATTTCCGTTTCATATCATATCCATTTCCCTTTTCTCTTTTCGTGCAACCTAGGATGTAACACCTTAATTCCTATAGCAAAAGGCAAAGGAAAATCCTTTCACAACAAACAAGAAGATCATGTCGATGCTGGAGAATTAATTAAACCTCAAATCCATTATAACCTCAATGTTGTTCAAAGACTTAATAATCTACAACAACATATCAAACCTTGAACCAACTAGGAAGGGTCTTGTTACATTTTTCTTTTAAAAAATCCTGAGAAAGCTAAGCACAAAATTCCTTCCAAGGCTATAACATAAAACAAGAAAATTAAAAGAGAATGAGGAAAAATAATGAAAAGGGAAAAAGATCAGAACTGCATTCATCACCATTTGATCCTGATAAAAATTCAACAACTCCTCAATTATCTTCTCTTCCTCAAGATCGCCGAATGATGGTTCTAATCCAGCAAATACCACATCCTTGCAGTATTGTAGATAGGTAGGCAAATCTTCGGAATAATCTGTCAATGGGGCGAGTAAGTCAGCAAGTATCATACATTTCAAGAAGAAAAATGTCAAAGAGAAACACAAGAAGAATGACATAGAAAGCAAAAAGGGATAACAATTTCACTTGTGTTTTCAAAAAAAGAAAAGCGCATTTCAAGCTTCCAGAACTATAAAACTTAAATACCATATGTTTCTTCAAGCGCAGCACATCGTGCTTCAAGGTTATACAACAGCTTCACAGCATCCAACTCAGTTTCCTCAATATTTGATGGGGTTTTGGAGGAGTGTATGCCAATATCATTTAAACTAGGAGAGGGCAAGCCCTGTTCGGCATCATCTCTCATGACAGTATTGTATGACTGTTCCTTTGGACCA
Source organism: Diospyros lotus (assembly GCF_014633365.1). Classification (NCBI taxonomy): domain Eukaryota; kingdom Viridiplantae; phylum Streptophyta; class Magnoliopsida; order Ericales; family Ebenaceae; genus Diospyros; species Diospyros lotus. Next base: position 3,661,281 of record NC_068340.1, read on the forward strand.
TGCCCACTAAAAGATCCAATTGAACCAGATAAACTTTTTTCCCAATAACCAAAACCATTTATATTATACAGAATCCTTACTGCTACAATCACCATTGACATTACACAAACACGTGTAGGAAATCTAAACTCATTTTCTGAGAGCCACAACTCAGGAGGCAAGGACCATTCATATATCTGGCATACAGTTGGAAGAATTTTTTCCACAGGGAGTGATAACATTGCTATATAGCGACCAGCTATAGCATAGAAATTGACAGGAGGCAATTCCAGGCCTATTTCTTTAGCAATAGATGCTGCCTGTGACTCCAACTTCTGTAAAGGAACAGAATCTGAAGGCTTAAACATAAGCGTTGAACTTAATGGACATGCACCTGAGGGAGGCCCAATTTGTTTCTCAATTTCTACAAAAGCAGCAAAATAAGGAAGCTTTCCTTCAAGAGACCATTTTATAATATCAGGTGGCAGCACTGCCTCCCTTGCAAGATGACAAACCAGAAAAGCTACTGTCAGAGTATGAGATAAGGGTATTTTCTTGGCCAATGATCTATACCATATCATTACTGCTCGCTGACCATGTATATTGTGAGGCTCTGCATTGTATTTAGCATGAGGCTCAAACTCATCTGCCTGCCCTGAAATAAAGATATGAATAAAAGGTTAAAAATAATTTCCTGCCTTATCATTAAAAATTGAGAGAAGAAATCAAAAAAATTATAAAGCAAAAAAGACAGCAAAAAGAGCTGTTAGTGAAATAAGGTCAAAAGCATATGAGAATCTATATAAACGACTTGATACAAAAGATGAAGAAAAGGATATATATAAATTAGCTAAAGCAAGAGAAAGAAAAACACGAGATTTAAATCAAGTGAAATGCATAAAAGATGAAAATCAAAATGTATTAGTGAATGAGGGAGCGATTAAGGAGAGATAGAAGGAGTATTTCACAAAATTATTCAATGATAGTGACGACACAAGAGTTAGGTTGGGACATCTTAGTAACTCCGAAGGGAACGTGAGTTATACATTTTATCGACGCATAAGTTCAAATGAAATAAGACAAGCATTAAAAAAAATGAAAAATCATAAAACGGTGGGACCAGATAATATACCAATAGAAGCATGGAAATGCATGGAAGAAGAGGGCATCTCTTGGCTAACACAATTATTTAACGCGATTCTTAAATCAAAAAGGATGCCAAATGAGTGGAGGAATAGTACTTTGGTTCCTATATACAAGAACAAAGGAGATGTTCAAAACTGTGAAAATTACAGAGGAATTAAGTTAATGAATCATACCATGAAACTCTGAGAGAGAGTAATAGAGCAGAGGGTCAGAAAAGAAACAAAGGTCTCGAAAAATCAGTTTGGTTTCATGCCTAGTAGGTCAACAATGGAAGCTATATACCTACTGAGGCGCCTAATGGAAAGGTATCGGGATCATCAGAAAGACCTATATATGGTATTTATAGATCTAGAAAAGGCCTATAATAGGGTCCCTAGAGAAGTTTTATGGCGGGTTTTAGAGAAGAAATGAGCTAGAATAGCCTATATACAAACCCTTAAAGACATGTATCACGGTGTAGAGACAAGGGTCAGAATATGCGGAGGGGATACTGAACCGTTTACAACTAGAATAGGACTGCATCAAGGTTCTGCACTAAGTCCATACTTATTTGCTCTAGTAATGGATGAACTCACTAAAGATATTCAGATAGAGGTGCCATGGTGTATGCTATTTGCAGACGACATAGTATTGGTGGATGAAACAAAAGAATGAGTGAACACTAAGCTTAAGTTGTGGAGAAATAATTTAGAATCTAAGGGATTTAAATTAAGTAGAAAGAAAACAGAATATATGGAATGTAAATTTAATAAGAATGCAAGAGTGGATGATATTATAATAAAATTGGAAGACCAAATCTTACAAAAAAAAGACCATTTTCGATATTTGAGATCAGTGATTCAAAAAGATGGAGAAATTCACAAGGACGTCGCACATAGAATTAAGGCAGGCTGGCTAAAATGGAGAAATGCATCGGGAGTGTTATGTGATGGTAAAATCCCATTAAAACTGAAAAGAAAATTCTATAAGACAGCTATAAAACCAGTCTTGTTGTATGGCTCAGAATGTTGGATAGTCAAATACCAACATGAAAAAAAGACGAGTGTAGCGGAGATGAGAATGTTAAGATGGATATGCGGCCATACAAGAAATGATAAAATTAGGAATGAAATTATTCGTAATAAGGTAGGAGTAGTGCCAATCGATGAGAAGATGAGAGAGACTAGACTAAGATGGTTTGATCATGTGAAAAGGAGACCAAGAGACGCTCCTGTGAGGAGAGTTGATGAAATGGAACAATTAGTCAAAAAAAGAGGTAGAGACAGACCCAAGAAGACTTTGGGAGAGACATTAAAGTTTGATATGAAGTGTATGGATCTAAATGAAGATATGACAAAAGACAGAAATACATGAAGTCTAGAATTCATGTAGCCGACCCCACATAGTGGGATAAAGGCTGGATATGTTGTTGTTGTTGTATGAAGACGCAGAAGGCACATGCATGATATACATACGACAGAAGCTAACAAAGCTAAACAACTACGACAGTCTAACAGATTAAATAAGAAAAATGTCAAATGAAAATCAGCAAAAAAAGATTTCCACCACAAATTTAGTAGCATATGATGTGTATGTTTATAAGTAGAGAATTCTAATTACATAAATTTATGTAAGTATAGCATAAAAGTGATTTAAGACAGCCTCAAAATTTTGATATGAAAGCAAGCACCAGCAAAAAGAAAAAAGAAAAAGATCAAGAAAAGAGAGACTGTGAAGAATTAATTCATGAATAGAGGAAAGATGCAGCAAAAGCGCTCCATTCATTACATAACAACAATAACAATAACATATCAAACCTAAATCCCATTAGCTTGGGTACATCCATTCATTTCATACCTCTTACAAATGAGATTCAGAAATATTATAAAAATGTAACTATGTTGAAGTTTACTAAACCATACAGAGAAAGGAAAATAATTCATTCTAAAGCTCTTCTAATGAGGAAAATAGACAGGTATATCAGTTTATATTGTGAACTTTGATCTACATTGAAGTTCATTAATTTATGTGGAAAGTTATAGGTTGAGCAACGAGTACCCTCCCAATCACAAAGCTCGTATGAGTCACCAACTTGATCTGTTAAGAGCACAAACTGCAGTGTAAACCCACTCCATCAAATTAATTGTGCTCAAATCCAACAGAGGATACACTTCAACTACACTGCTGTGTTACTCATTCCATCCGATAATTTGTAAACAAATCAACAATGTTGGGGTTTTAAACCATTTCATCCTATAAATAAGCGCAAATCCAATTAAGGGTTTTATTTTTGCTAATTTAAGGATTAGGTTTTGAAACCCTGTATTCCAAACAGAACTTTACGGATAATATATGGAATCTGTGATAAGTTAAGCAAGTAAATTCAGGGTTCTAAAATCCATGGTGATTATCACTTACGCCTACCTTGTTGCTGAGATTCTGATTCATGAATGGCCTCATCAGCCCAGTCATCATGAAAGACTCGAGTTGACGCCACGAACCGCAGCCAAATGGTCCCCGCCAACCCACAAATCACCGGGCTGACCCGAAATTTCTCCACCAAGGCCTTGCACTGTAGCTCAATCATAATCTGAAGCCCCATCACATACCTCATCCTGATCTCCGAATAGTAATCATCGTAACTAAGTAACCTCGAAGTCGATCCAAAATCACTCGGCCCGGTCGGTCCCACGCCATCGCTGGCCTCGGCCACGGCCTCGGCCTCCTCTTTCTTCACCTCGTTTTCTAGGGCTTTGATCGATTCCCAGAATTGGGACTGCGGCTGGGACTGAGAGAGAGGCTCGACTTTGATGACGGTGGCGGGACGGGGGCGGCGGTGACTGGCCAAGTAGATGCCGCCGCCGCCGCCGGCGTCGCCTTTGTTAACTAAGTCTTCCTCGTTTATGGCGGTGTCAATGATGTCTTCTGCTTGAGAGCCGCAACGGAGACAGTAGAAGAAGCCGTCGGAGCCGTCGGAGAAACCCACATTACCGCACGCGTGGCACGTTAACTCCAATTCATCCGTCATTGAAGTTTCGACAAAAATTAATCCTAAACCCTCTCTCCCATATGAACTAACACCCCAAAATCAGATTGGAAAACACTGTTTACCGATGAACCCTAAACCAATCCTACCGCTAGAAAGAAGAGAACAATATATTTTTAATATTTTTATTTGCCTCAATAAGAAATTCAAAAATACCAATTTTTGTTTTTTATTTTATTCATAGAAATTTTGCTACTTGTATCACAAATTCACACACCATATATCGCAATATTTTAAAAATCAAAATATTGGGATATATCATGAAATTTTGTTCACCTCATATTCTATCTCCATTATTTCTTCTTTTTTCTTGATCCAACAATCGACCCTCCTACCCTTAACTTTCTTAGTATCATTCTTCGCCTCTTACTACTGCATCCTCTCTCTCACCCCTATTACATATCTTCTCTTTGTTGCAACGACAAAAAGAAAGATGTAACGAGATAGGGGTCACTAGCGAGAGGCAATTGATAGAGCAAGGGAATAAGTGATAAAGGTATTTTTGTTATTCTAATTTTTTTATGTGTGTGAACATGTCAGCAATACTATATCTACAAGTAGCAATATAGTACCTAATTTTGTTTTTTATTTTATTATAAATTAATAATTATAAAAAAAAATCATGCTTCTTAAGATTTACATAAATTGAGTTGATTATTATTTTTTTTAAATGACACAAATCTCATATACTTTTAAAATCTCTCGTCTCTCTCTTGATTAATAATTAGGTAAATTTTTCACCCTATTCTTAAAATTTACATAAATTACATTAATTATTATTATTTTTTTAAAATGACACAAACCTCCTCTACTTTTAAAATCTATAGTCTTTTCGTTTGTCCTCTCCTAATCTCTCCAACTCTAAGAGTGTATTTGATTGCACATATTTATCATGAAAAATATGTAATTATTATACATTTTTTATAAAAAATAATCAAACATTCTTAATTTTTTTATAGAAAAATATGTATGGTACAAACATTTAAATATTCTTTCCATATAATTCATTTTTCAAAGGAATTGGGTGATTTTTATTTTCTAGGCAATATTACCTAAAATTTAATGCAATCAAACACATTTTAATTGTTGTTTTGATCTATCTTATTGCTATTATCACCGCCAATTAGAATTTTGACATCATTAGTAATCTATCTTATTATTGACATTCTCGACTTCATCAAACTCTACAATCTTTGATATTGTCAAGTTGAGTTGGTTTGATTTCCATTAAAACATTTATTCCTCATCTCTTTTGAGGAACAAACCCAAATAGTTCAAATTTGTTCTATGGGTTCAATCGATCTTTGAACACAAAAAAGATTTCAAATGCTATAATGTTCTTTTTTTCAATCTCATTCCATAGCTACGTTGAAACAAGGATTATAGTATTTTGGGAATTTAAAAATAATTAAAGGACGTTTGATTATTTATTTTATTTAATTGAACTAGTTAATTCAAAAGTGAATTACTATGTAAAAATAAGAAATAAAACTATTTTATGATAAATGTACATTTATTTTGTATAGAGCAATTGTATTCACGTAAACATAATTTTGCAATAAATTGTAATATATAACTTGAAAGTTCGTGTGAAATTTATGTGATGAGACAGCAAATTGATAGTATTGTCTATCTATTGAACTCCATGGAATACATTATATAAACTCTAACATATAAGCAAAATTGTCTTTTAACTTACTTCGCTCATAAATTTGACCTTTGATCTCGTTTCATAAACATCATTCTTTTTGCAATAATATATTTTGTTAGTCTCTGTGTATGGCTATTCAAAAGGAAAAGGAGAGTGAATTGAGTGATTAATTTTTTTTTTAATTTTAATAAATATTATTGATTAATGATTTTATTGAAAAATATATATTTGATAAATATAATAAATTATATTTGAGATTAATAATAAATGCAAGCCATAAGATATAACAAAAATAAATACAATGAGGCACAAGACAATTTATAGTGGTTCGATATCTTCACATACACTTAGTCCACTATCCCAAGGTCTAACCACCCTCAAGGTTCCACTAAATCAAAATCACCAAGAGTTCCACACTATCTCACCTTAAAAACTAGATATACACTTAGATTACAATGGATTATAGGCAACCACTACACTAAGGTTTTTTCACTAACTTATCTTGAAAACTAGATTTACCTAAATTTTAACGGATCTAGGAAACATATACAATTCTCAATAATAATTTAAATATTTACAAATAATTTGTCCACACTTGGACATATATAAATAATTAAGAAAACAAATTATACAAGCCAATAATATTTAAATAAATAAATAAATTTGTAACCTCAAATGGAGAAGTTCGGATTTGTTGTAGAAGACTTGAAGAACTTTTCTCCTTTTGCTTTGTGACTCTTCAGTGGATGAACAATGAATTTTGAGAGCCTTGGAATGCTTGGAAATTAGCTTGAGAGCTTTTTGAAGCTTTGGATGTGCAATATGTGCAATGGATACTCAAAAAATGAGTTGGGGGTATTTATAAGCATTTTAGCAACTAAAAAAAAAGTTCATATAAAATTTGAAATTCAAAAAATGTTTAGGTTTTCTCAAATAATAAGAAAACATATCTCATATTTAATTCAAAATAAATTTACTTTTTGCATGAGAAATCAAAATTTGAAAATTTAAATATAAGCTTTTGAGACATAAATGATTAAAACAAGAAAACATGTCTAAAAATAATATCCTTTAATTCAAAATAAATTTACTTTTTGCATGAGTAACAGAAAACATGTTTAAAACTAATTCTCTTTAATTCAAAATAAATTTATTTTTCGTATGAGATAGAGAAAACATGTTTAAAAGTAATTTTTCTTTAATTTAAAATAAATATATTTTTTGCATAAGTAATAAAAGCATTTATCAATAAATAAAAATCTAAACATAAAATTTTGAGACATAAATGATCAAAAAAAAGTAAACATATCTAAAGACAATCCACCTTTAATTCAAAATAAATTCACTCTTTTACCCACTTTTAATTCAAAATAAATTTATTTTTTATATGAAAAAGAAATATATTTATATTATAAAAATATTTTTGTTAATCATCAAAACTTAATTAATATGAGCAAGTTGGCTCAACATATTTAAAATAAGGTTAATAGTCTAATTTATCATAATTTTTTCGTCATTTTTCAATTTAATCTCATTTTAAAAATTACTTCAATTTATACCTAATACTTTAAGATTGGTTTCAATTGTATCATAATTTGTTTAAGTGTGTGCCCTCGCTGATATGATGAGATGAGACGGTATGCTAATGTGTCAAATTGTTGACTCATCAATAAAACGACACCATATTAATTATTATTTCTATCATTTTATAAAATAACATAATTTACCTCGATTTATTACCCCTAAATAGCTTAATTTAGGGTAAGCTATTTAGGGTTTCAACAAAAGCGAATTGAAGGAAAATGAAAGATGGCTAACCGACATGCAAAGCGACGCACGATGGCTTTTGCATGGCGATAGAATGCACGACAATGGAACGAAGCACGACACAAAACAGAAGTGACACATGACTTTTTTTGCAAGTCGCTTCGTTTCCATTGTCGTGTAGCAATGGTTGTGTTGCTTTACTTCTATAGTCGAGCAATAATCGTCATATAATAGTCGTCGTGCATCACTTCACTTCTGTCAATGTCAATGTGTGTCAGTGCAGTTGTCTCTCATTTTCTTTCAATTATATTTTCTTTTATGTATATGTGAAAAAATCAACTTGTATGATAAAAATAGAATTGCCACTAATAATCCAAATATTAGTGAATTTAATTAGGATATTTAATATAATTTAATATTTTTGAAAATAGAGTTGCACCGATAATTACTATATAGATTTAAGTGTATATTACAAAATATATCATTGCAGCCTATTATTTAATTATGATATAAACATTTTTAGATAATGTTCGTTAAGGCTTCGATAACTAAATATATTGAATTACTCGAATTGAAAAGATTAAACATTTTTCAAAACTTGAATCGAACTAATCGAATAGTTGCTCAAATAAAAAAATAAAAATACAAAAAGTGCAAGCAAAACAACTTCTTCTTTTGCCAAATCTACCCTTTTCTAATTCTTAATTTGAAAAACAAAAAAGACATCATTTTGATATTTTAATCGGTTCAATTAGTTTAATTTTTTTTAATAAGGAGATCAAATCGAACCCAAATAGCTGAAAAAAACTTAAATTTGAAAATACTGAATTAATCTACACATTGAACTGAACTAAACTGCCAATTTCAACAACTTCAGTTTGATTATTTCAATTTAATCAAAATTTTACTTAGCCCCAATGTTCATCGTCTCTAAACTCTTTTGTTGACTTACAAATATTAAAATCATAAGAATATTTATATATAAAAAATAAATTACATTCAATATTTTTGAGATTAAATAAAAAGATAGAAACACTATCGATATTTGAGAAATAATGTGGATTTCTTATGTCTTTCAACTATAAGTATTTTTTTTGTTTATCATTATTTCACATATAATGCGACAAAAATATCTTTACATATTCTTTTTCTCTACTATCTTCTCATTTTATGATAAACTAATTAGAATTTGACTATTTATCGATCTCTTTTCTTTTTTTTTTTGGTAACGATTTAATGATGTTGAACTAGAGAAAGAAGAAAGAATTGACAAATTATTGAATTATGTACTATGAAAGGTTGGTATACATTGATTTTTAAATCACAATTAAATTAGAAAACTATCGTACAAAGAATTTTTTTTATCATCGAGCATCATAAAATTTGTTAGACGTAAAAGAAAGGCCCATGGGAACACTCCCATTGCGCGTCGGCTACGTAACAATCTCCACCGTACAAATCAGGTAGTGTAATTTGGCCTGTATTTACGTTGGAAGAGTGGAATTTGGCGCTCCAATTTCGTCCTCTTTCCCTCTCTTCCCGCGTCGTATGGGAAACTTGAGTGATTTTGACCGTTGATTAAAGTAGCACTGGGCCCCACCACTCCGCGAAAGTTACATTTACGTGACAAAACAGCTTGACTGACTGACTGAGTTAAGGTGGTGTCTGGGTGCGCCTAAACACCACCATTATCATCTCTCTTATGACCATAATGACTCAGTGCCATGAGTGATGAGTCCCCCTTTGATATCTGAGAACTGTAACGTTCAAAGAATTTTTACATATGCGAGGGTGGGGTCAGAGACTTCATCATGAATGAGATGAGGGATCTCTAAGCACTCATTCGATTATTGAATTGGTGAAAATTAATTAATTAATTAATTAAAAAAATAAATTAATTAGATGGTGTTTTCTTTGTATTTCAGTTTTGAGTTTTTAATTCATTTTTAATTTTATGTTTTGAGTGTCTATTTTGAAATTTTTGAAAACACGTACTTTTTATGATTTTAAAAAATTGTTTCTTAAAATAGAAAATAAAAAATACGTTTGCTTTGAGAAAATTTATTTTATAATATTTTATTAAATAAATTTGATTTAAAATAAATTATAAATATTTATTAATATATTATAAATTTGATTCAAAGACTTTAAACTATAATTTAAGAGATAATTGATAATATAATTTTAGAAATGCAAGAAAGTAATTATAAATTACAAAATAACATAACATTATTATAGGTATAATCCAACATTTTAAAAATATTTAAAAAAAAATAATACAAAAAAGTTATATTATATATTTAATTTAATATTTAAATAAAATAAAACAAAACAACCAAAAAATCAAATCGCAGAAAGGGAGTCGCAACAAGCAGGAAGAAACCATGGTGAAAGGGAGGCGATGCACAGCCGTTCGGCGATAGGCAGTGGCAGGCACAATGCTAGGGTTTCAATCAACAGCGGTGGGTGGTGGCGGGCCAAAAGAGAAGAGAGAAGAATGGAGACGAGGGGCAATCAACAACGATAGGTAGTGGCATTAGTCGCGATGCGAGGGTTTGTGATGGGGGCGGCTGACAGCTGTGGCCTCGGTTGTGGTGGGGGAAGCGATAGGCGGCGGTGATGGCGATGGCGATGACGATGGCGATGGCGATGGCGGGCCAGAAGCTCAGAGAGGATAAATGAGATGGGGGCGGTCGACGGCGGACGCGATGCAAGGGTTTGAGATGTGGGGCGATCGACAATGGTGGTGGAAGTAGTAGACGACGATGATGGCGATGACGGTGGCGGTTGACGACCAATAGAGAAAAGAGGAAAAAGTGAAGAAAAGAGGAAAGAGAATAGAGGATGGGTCTGTACAGTGCGTGGGTGGATTTGGGGGAGGGGTGTTGCATGCGTTTTTCGTGTTTTGACATTTTTAATGTGTTTTCACTAAAAACACCCAAAACAACATTTTGCTGTTTTTGAGTTTCTTTTATATATATATATTTTTGAAAACAGGAAAGAGAATGCGTTTTTAGTGTTTTAAAAAATTAAAAACTCAAAATGTGTTAAAAACAGGAAAGAGAACAAATCCTTAATAATTAAAAAATTAAATTCAAATCGTATTAATCGAACTGAATTTATTAAATCGAAAAAACGCAAAAAAATCGAAGTAATTGATAAAAAATATACAAATTAAGAAAAATAATATTATTTTATAATATGGTTCGTCTAACAAACAAACTGAATCGAAAACAAAAACTCGAACTCTTGAAAAAAATTAATCAAATCGAATTGATGCAAGAAAAAAACAAACCGAACCGACAAGTTCGATCAATTCAATTCGATTAGTTCAGATATACCAAACTTTTGCTCTACGAAACAAATGAACATTATCATATAACAATTGTGGACATAGTTTAGCCTTCGTAATTATAGTTTTTTTTTTTCATTCAACTATTTGAATTTTTTGTTATTTTAATTAACTATATAATTTCAAGTCAATTGTACTCTTCAACTTTTTGTTGTTTCAATTATACCCTAAAATTTGCAAGCACAAAAGTGTAATTGAAATAATAAAAAGTTCGAGTATTTAAATAAAAATATATATAAATACATTAACTAAAATATGTATTTAGCCTATATAACACTTTTTCTTTGTTTGTTTATAAGAATGTGTGTTTTTTGTGAGAAAATATTTTTTTGAAAAATAATTTCTTAAGAAGTGTTTTCCTTAAATGCGTTTTTTTTCTTGTTATTTAGCTATAACCTGAAAATGTTATTAAAAAATATTTTTCAATGTTTGACTGGCATTTTAGAAAATTATAATATATTTTTTTAATGTCAAATTATAACATAATAAAGATAAAAAGCTATTATAAACACATAATAATAATAAAGATCAAAACATAATAATATCATATATTATAAAAGTAACACGATAAATTATACATAAATTCTACAAGTGAAGAACAAAAAGAGAGAGGGATCCGAACTAAGGGCCAGACAACAACAACGACGACGACTTAGACAAATATTTTGAGAGATAGAGCTCAACTGAGAGAGGGATGTAATCGACGACGTAGGCAAATATGAATGAGACAACTTTTTAGGGGGCTTGATAATTAAATTATTATTTTGTAACTTGTTTGCGACTTAGGCTTTTTCTCTATTATTTAGTTTAGTATATTATATTATATTTTAAAATCACAACCAATGAAAAGAGGTTAGAAACCGTCCCTTTTACATAGTCTTCTATTCTCGAATGTTGTTACTGTCGCGTGAAGTTTTCCCACCTTAAAAGATGTAAACATGTGTGGTGAATTAGATTCATCCCCTTAGCCCTTTTCGTGTTCCTTACTGTTTTATTAGACATTAATTAATTAATCAATGAACTAATTAATTAATCAATGAACAACACCCCCCCCCCCCCCCCCCACCCCCAATCCCTATATAAACTCTTATATCCAAACACCTAATTATAATTGCAACATAAGTAGTGACTTTAAGGGTAAGAGTAAATTTAGAGGGGACAGACACAGACTACAATCCCAGTCTTCTCTGGGATTTGTCCTATGGATCTGGACCATTTAAGGAAGAAGGGGTTGAATGACTTATGGACGTTGGATAATCCTTTCCCACATTCGTTTCTGAATTCGTCTTTATTTAAGGGGTTTAAAAATTTAATGAAATCTGACTTTTTGATGGATGTTTCTAAACAACTTATAATTATACTCTTAATCCAAGTCAAGGGGTGCAAGTAGATTCAACACTCGTGATTTTTATAATTTTTTAGGTTTAATTTGGTGAAGAACCCGTGAAATGTAAAGCACAAATGTCAATTTATGGTGTGCCTAAACCAGAGCATGTGTCACGCGATATGTTTGCATTATGAAAGCGATTAAACACAGCTGCCCGCCCATTTGGGCTGAAAGAATATGTTCTAATTTGGACAAATGGCCGTCCAAAAAATAGACTTTTGAAGAGAAACTGATTCCCAATGCACTTCCGACGAACAAATGCACAATCCATTGGGTAAAGATCAACAATGCTTAGACAGCTATGCATTTGTACTTTAGTTATTTTAGTGTGTATTTCTTTCTTAATAAAATTTTCATAAAAAATGAAAATTTATGGGTCAAAAATAGGTAAACGAGAAAGAAAAAAACTTGTACTTGTGTATGACAGTAGGGGCACCAACACTTTGTTTAAATTAAAATAATCGAATCGAATTGACCGAAATTTGAGGTCCAATTTGGTTCAATCTGTATTTTGATTTGATTTAGTTTCTAAATTTGAGTGTTTCAAGTATTTCGATTTGATTCGGTTTTTATATTGAAAAAATCAAAATAATTAATCGAATAAAATATTAAAAATGACGTTATTTTTTACTAAATTTTTATTTTTTATTTTTTCGGTCGATTCGATATTTTTAATTTTTTGATTTGTCCAGTTTGAACATCTATTCAATCAGGTTAGTTCAATTTTGAAAAAATTCGGTCTATTTGATTTTGAGTAATTTGATCGACTCGATTAAAGCCATAAACATGGTTAAAAAAACACAAAATGGGTACAAATTCTGTTATGGTTAAAAAAATTATTAATTATGGTTATAGTTGTAATTATTAAAAAATAAATATAATTGTAATCGTAGCTGTAATTGTAATCTAGATAATTATTATCAATCTATAACAATTATATAATATTTAGTTTTTATATATAAAATAGTATTAATTTATAAATTATCATTTGAATATATATTTCTTTATAAAATATTCTTAAGTTGTAATTTATATACAACATTGCTCAATAAATAAAATTATGACATTAAGATATAGTACAACAATTTTTATCAAAAATAGTAAAATCATTTTCATACAAGGTATGACATCTATTTATCATTTCAATTGTTAGATTTATTGAAGACAGTTCTAACTTAACGTGTAATTATTAATTTAAATCTAATTTAAGTGTGTATTTTAATTTTAACTATCAATTTTAGTATAATTAATTTTTATTTTTATTACAACATACTCTTAATGAGATCTCATTCAAAAAGCCTTCAGAAGACAATTTAAGCCTAGGAACTTTCCTTATCTTAGAAGAGTGTTTGGAGGCCTTATTTCTCGAAGGCCTAGGCAACCTTTCAAAGGCCTTTCGAGTACTAACTTCCCCAAAGGCTTGGCCCACTAGCCTCCGAAGCTTTTTGGGAGACATGCCGACATATCTCCCGCTACTTCAACTTGTGTTGTTTCACATAACACAGGTTACTTTTCTTTAGGCCACTTTCCTTCTAGAGACCTTTCAGGAAGGATAAGATTTACCAAAATTCTTTCAAAGCCTAACCTAGCGACACTCTCACCTGAAGGATTGTGTCATGTGCTTTTGTGCATGTGTGTCACGTGTCCTAATTTCAAGGGATATAAATATCCCTCATCTTTAAGGGTTTTTCTTTTAAATTCAAGAGACCTCTATCTAACTTTACTTCACATACTTTTTCGAAGACCTTTCACTCTTTGGGGAACATCATTTGCTCACCTATCTGCATTGCACATTTATCTTTCAAAATTATAATAATGTCTAACTTAGGTATTGAAGGATCAGCACGAAGGAAATCTTCACGTGTCTTCTAACTATCTCCTGTCTTACAGATCGAAAGACCTAGTATCAGCGAAGACCTTTTTGCACAACTCCTCTTGGAGATTTTGCATGGCTTTCCACACTCGAAGAGCCTCCTCTTTTCAAAGCCATCCTTTTGCAGTATCCTCTTTGGGTGACCCTTTTTGAGTAAATCTTGTTCTCCTGCATGGCCTTGCCGACCTTCTGACAAGCTTCCCTGATGACGATAATTTTTTAAATAAAATACATAAGAAGTGGTTTAGGTGTAGATTTAGATGAAATGCATCTCAAATTTTGGGTCAAATCAATTAGAATGGACAATTAAACATCATTCACTTCCACAAAGACTGGTCGAATGCATTGTCAATTTGAAGTGATGCTATGGTTTCAATCGTTGTTAGGTAACAAAAGAGAAAACAATCTAAACAATTAGTAATAATGAAGAAAAAGTCCTTACATTAAGTGTCATCAATGACTTTAGACTGCTTTAATTTATTTCTATTTGTATGCTTGTGGAGTTATTTAGGCTATTTATCATTATTAGTATTAATATAACTATGGTAATTCATAGGCTTAATACATACAATGCCCCTTAATAATTAAAAAATATAGTGTTTAATCCTTGATATGTAAAATATCAAAATTCAATATCTCAACAATTAAAAATTATTACTTTAACTATTTAGTATGATGAAATGTTAACTCGTGTATGATTGTACCCATTTTCGTGAGTGACACACCACATTAATGACCAATTAGTAATATTTGAATAAATTGACTAATTTATTATACTCTTATAATAAATAAAAAAATATAATATTTGATTCATAATGTACAAAAATGTTAAGATTTTGTATCTTAAATATTAAAAATTATTACTTTAAATTATTATTTTAACTAAGAGTAAACAAAATTATTATCTACACCACGTAGAACATATACGTAGAAAAAGAGAGTGTTATGTCATAAAAAAGTCATGTGAAGGAGACATATCATATTAAATTTACTTTGATAGGAAAAAGATCAAATTATCCATAGTTTAAAAATAACTCTAAATCTCCGAATTATTAACCCAAAAAACGTTACGTTCTTCTATTCTCAATCATAAAACATTATAGAATTAATCTCCATCATTTCTCTTTATTGAACTCGATTCCATCTCTCTTGTATTCTCTTGTTTATATCCTCTTTTGTGTCTCAGATTTAAAGTAACAATTTTTAATAGTTGAGATATAAAATTTTGATATTTTATACATTAAAATCAAATATCATATTTTTAATTGTTGAGGGAGCACAATAAACTAGGCAACCTATTCAAATATTGTTAATCGGTTATTGACGTGATAGGCCATTTACAAAAACAAGTGCATTCATATATGAGTTAACATTTCGTCACGGTAAAATTTTAAAATAATACTTTTTAATAGTTGAGATTTCAAATTTTGATGTTTTATATGTCAGAAATTAAATGTTATTTTTTTTAATTGTCGAGGGAAGACGTCTTATCTATTAAGCCTAATCCATATTTTGTTTAAATAATATTTGTAAAACTCGTTTCAAATGGGATTTAAGATTTAAGGTTTAATGTAATATAAAATAACCATAAAAGTCCCCCCCACTGAAATGGTCCCAACTGGTCCTTTGCTCCATATTTTATATGGTTGATTTTGTCTTAGTTGGTTAGTAATTATTTGTAGTCAGTGACTGACCCAAAAATTTTTGGTAGGGTGGGTAAAAATTAAATTTTAAAATTTATTTAAAATTAAATAATATAAAAAAATAAAATAATTTAATATTAATATATATTATATAAATTATACAATCGACGTATTTTTATATTTTAATAACTTCATATAATAATATCATTATCAATTTTATTAAATATTTATTTTTTAATATACACATAATTAAGTTGTCGTTCAATCATTAATCTCTAATTTGATTGCGCAGCCGAGTCTTGATAAACTTCATGACAAACTGTCTTTCAATTATTGATCTCTAATTCAATTACGTAGTCGAATATTGAAAAACCTCATGATAGAAAATATATTTTTTGTCATAGTTTTAAATATGTAATTGATAAATTTGTAACAAAAAATAAAAAAAAAATAATCCCTTTAATTAAAACATAGTTAAAGAAATAGTTGAGGGAGGTTAACATATATAAAAGAAAAGTGAATCAAATTTTCATATATCTTATTTTTAATTTTTAGGTCAATATTAAGAAAAGCACTAGTAGTCGCCACCAGTCACCATGATCGATGGTTTTCGATGATAAAAGGCAATCACTCGACAACCTTAATCTCATCGATCAACATACACAAAAAAATCAATAAAATCTTAACAATCAAATTTCATAAATCTAAACTTAAACTTTTGGCCAAACCCAATGCGCGTAAATGCACTGGGAATTGCCACCAACCATTGTGGCAGGTGATTTTTGGCAATAAGAGTCAATCACCCGACACTCTTATTTCATAGACTAATACATCCAAAATTTAGAATTTTTTAAAAATTCAGGGTGAACATTTAGAAAAAAAAATAAAAAATACTAAATTATTATATATAATACCAACCACTGTTTGTAGCAACCATTAATGACTTATATTTACTATTAATTGTTCTTTAATCTTTGGATTTGCATGGCTGGAAGCTGGCTTGAAAAGAAATACCATTAATAAGATGATTTAGATTAGGACATACATACAATTGTATTACCTCCTTTTAGTAATTTCTTCATATTTTTCGACCCTTGAACAGAAACTTAATCAAATCCATATTTTGATCAATTCCAACATAGAAAGATGGTCCAGCCGTAATCAGTGGAAATATATATAAAAAATAATATATAGAAAGCATTTTCTCGGCTACCAAACAATTTGGGGCTCAACTCAACTGCATGTAACGGGAACCGGTCCCCTGTTGTATCCGTCTCCATCGTTTCAACACGTCAAATGGTGCCCGAAGAAAAAGACATGCCGTGTCCCAACACCGACAAAACTTCTGTGAGATCCATTCCAATCCAACCCTCCATTGTATTCCTCCCACGTACCTTTCCGTCTCGTCATTTTCCCTGAAATTTGCCCTTAACTTCTACCCCACAATCTTCGCCAACATGGCCGGACTTAGATTCCAAGGGTGTTTCGCTGAGCGGTTTGACCGCTTTTTAAGCTATAATAATAATTTATAAGCTATATAGGTTTTTTTTTTCTTTAAATATTTGACAACTCTTATCAACTTTAAAGTTATTATTAAGCTTAAAAACTATTATATGAGCTTTTTAAAAAGACTGTGGGCTTGAACCCTACAGCTTTTCCAAAATGATGATTAGGGATTACATGCATTGATCAATAAAATTACTTATTTGTCTTTACACAAATTCTATATTTCTCATCTACTCATCTCTTTTGTCTACTGTCTTTGTCGCCGTCACCTCCCTTCAGCTTCGTTCGTTGTCTCCAACTCCTCTATTGCCATTAGCCACCACTTTTAGCTCCATTGTCACCGGTGACCTGCTGACTCTAGATCTATTCCCATCCCCGCCTCCAGCCTTGATCGTCGTCGTTGTCGTCTGTTGCTCGTGCCTCCATTGTCTATCTCCTCCTCCATCCTCCATCGTCGACGGTGTCCTCAATAGTTGTGGAAGTTATATATATATATATATTTGTAAGTGTGTAATATATATTTAATAGTAAAATTTTATATTATTTAATAATATGTCTATTTTTATATTTTTATTAAATTTTAATAATTTATTAGTTTTTTTCAAATTAATACACATAATTATTAATTAATAATTTAAAAATATATTTATCCAAAAGTCTTATCAGTTAAACATTACCTAACTTTTTAACTTTAGACAAATTAAAAATGCAACAACGTTTAAGCTGCTAACGTTTAAGCTGGGTAACTTTTACGCTTTACACAACTTAAACGTTACCCACAGTGGCTAGATTTTTCTCCATAGATTTCAT
Organism: Diospyros lotus; assembly: GCF_014633365.1. Taxonomy (NCBI): domain Eukaryota; kingdom Viridiplantae; phylum Streptophyta; class Magnoliopsida; order Ericales; family Ebenaceae; genus Diospyros; species Diospyros lotus. The sequence continues at coordinate 3,679,420 of NC_068340.1, forward strand.
TGTCTGCAAGTGAATGGTCCACTCTCCATTAAAGCTTTTGTGAAGTTACAAAAAGCTGATATATATGCCAAAAATCGGAGTGTTCCACCATCATTGTTTCGCAATGAGAAAAGCTCGCATGCATTGATGGCTTTGATGGAAACCCTAAATTCCCAGTGGTTTGATTTTCCTGATAAGTGTTTTGTGGAGGAGTTCGTTCATAACACAATGTTCAGGCTTGCTACTTCTTTATGGGTTTTGGCCTCTTCCTTCTTGCTTTATCTTTTCAGGTTCATAGCCAGATTCATAGTCAGGTATAAATAATTTTCCTCTCTTCTGGTACGTGGATTTATGTCCTTTTCTATTGTTTGAACGCGTCTTGTTTTGTTTGGCAGGTTGGGGGACGCGGATGAGAGTTCACGGAAGAATGATTCTGAAGAAGAAGAAAATGAAATTGCTGGCGCAGATTCCAAGGTTTTGGAACCGGAAGGGTTTCAACCTCGGACTGGTGAGAAAGAGAACGCTGGTTTCCTGGAAAATTCGCCTAAGCCAAGCACTAGCAAGTACCAGATCACGCCTTGCAAGGATTTAAGTGGATTCATAGAAGAGCCAAAAACTATAAGTTTCACTGTTCATCAGTTGTGTGTGGGTTCAAATGATTCCCCGATTTTTGATGTTGGAAATCATGAAGCTCCCGTTTCTGCGCATCAGGAATTTTCCGCGAGTTCAGATGATGATGATGATTTTCAGGGATTTGATTCTGAAGCAGAGGCCGTTGTTCTTGGAAGAACAGAGGACTCTGTTGAAATCTCATGTAGACAAAGTACTCCAGAGAAACCAGAACAAGCCGTTCCTACTGAAGATGAAGTTGGATTGCTTTCTTTGAATCGAGAATTATCCGTGAGTTCAGATGATGGTTTCGGGGGCGATGATCAAATGATCAACCGAGCCTCCGGAGATGAAGATTTTCCGGAATTTGACTCAGAAGCAGAGGATGTTGTTCTTGAAAAAACAGAGGACCCAGTTGAAATCTCATGTAGGGAAAATGTAGAACAAGCCATCCCTACTGAAACTGACGATGGATTGCTTTCGGATAATCAGTCTTTGCTTTTGGATGCAGAGATTGAGTTTCGTAATTCCGTTGAAAGGGCCTCAATGGAAGTTCACAATCCCAGCCCTTCTGAAGAGAAAGAGATCGAATTTTCAGAGAAAATCCCAAATTCAGAAGAATTTGGTGATACCAGGATTGTTAGTACTGATGAAGAGTACATAGATTTGGAGCCCAATTTGCAATTTTCCAGCCATCGTGATGAAAATTTTCTCAGGAAAGAGTTGTTACACGAACAGGACAATTTACAGAGGATAGAAACAGAGCCGGTGTACAGTTTCGAAGGATTTAAAGAACCAAATTTCCAGAAGAAAAATTCATGGGCTTCAGGTTGGAAGGATGATGATTATGATGATGAGTTTGATATTCTGTTGAAGCATCAAGATTTGATTGAGCAGATGAAAATGGAGATAAAAAATGCCAGAGCCAAAGGGCTTCCCACCATCTTAGAGGAATGTGAGACCCCCAAAATGGTGGAAGATCTGAAGCCACTGAAGATTGATGAAAAGTTTGAGCATAAAGACTTCATGGAAGAGATCCAAAAGGTCTACAAGAGCTACTCAGAGAAGATGAGGAAACTGGACATCTTGAATTACCAAACTCTCCATGCAATTAGTAAGTTCCTAAATCCTAATTCTAATAGCCCCCCACATATTAGAATTTCAGTTTGCTTTCCATGATAAAGAAAATGAATTTATTTATTTATTTTTTAATGGAAGAGATCTTTTAAGGATATGGTATTGCATGGTGGGTCACCATCCTCTTTACACCTCCAATTTCCACACTTAAAGATGATTCTCCTGAATCATGTCGTCTACTTTCAAGCAGGTTATAATCCAAACTAGTAGTGGCCTTTAATGTCATCCATCCGGCCTTTTCCTAATTTCCTCAACTCCATTAAATCTGTCGCCTCAGTACTGTATCAGTGATAAGCCTAATTGATTACTCCACTCTTGTCCCTGTGGCCCATATCATATGTGTTCCAGCACAGTTTTAGTGCTTGCATAGAATCTTTGCTAAATTCAACAGCTAATTCCCAATTTTTACCAATTCAACATTACAGGTAGCTTGAAAAACATGCAAACTGTTTTCTGGATTGTTTGTGTGTATGCAGGGTCGGCTCAAAGGGTTGGAGGGCCTAGGCCATTATTAATTTAAGGATCCTTTAAAAAATAATAAAAAATTCTTTTATTTTTAATTTTTTATAATTGTTTTTCTTTTCAATTGTCATCAAAAGTAAAAAAAATTTGAACAACAACCTCCTTTTTGAGTAGCAGGGCTGGATTTTGAAAATTTTTTGGGGCCCCTTTTTGGGGACCCTAGACATAGGCCTTAGTGGCCTCCCCTTGAGCCGGCCCTGTGTGTACGTATATATATTCTTTAAGAGGGGGTACGAGTCGAGTCGGGTCTAGATCAGATTTATCTAAATTTCACCATGTGATGCTGGTTACATGAATTGATATTGCTGGGTTCATTCTATCACAGGCTTCCTCCAGTGGAAGGATCCGGCTCAGCAACCGGGCCAAAGATCATCGGTTTCTGCAGTGAAATCGGTTCTCTTCCCCAGCCTCTGGCCGTGCAAACTAAGAAGGATCTATGCTGATCCAACACTAAAGTCCATCACTGAATTGCACAGAAAATTGGAAGCGGTTTACGTTGGACAAGCCTGCCTTTCATGGGAAATCCTCCATTGGCAGTATGAGAAGGCAACAGAGCTACTAGAACATGATCCTGAGGCGATCGTCCGTACAGCCAAGTGGCCGGTGAATTCCAACAGTTTCAAGTTCTTATGCAGAGATTTGTGGAGAATGAGCCGTTCCAAGGTCCCAGAGTTCAGAACTATGCCAAGAATCGTTGCGAGCTTCGAACTCTGCTTCAGATACCAGCTCTTCGAGGTAATGCAGACTTTTTACAACCTTTGGAATCATGTAGCAAGTGCAGTCACTGAATAAGGCTTCATTGTGCCCACTGCAGATGATTGCTTGAAGGATGCTGGAGTTGATGGAGTAACCATGGTGTCAATCGCGATGCTGGCTGAAATCATCGACGAATCAATGCGTGTCTTCTGGGAATTCCTTCGCCCAGACAGAGACGAGTCCAACCTGATCTTCAAGGCGTTTCCAGCAACTCATGTCGATCTACGAAATCCATCAGATTCTCAGCTGCTCATTGACATCAAAACCAGTCTCCAGAAGGTTGATTTCTTTCATCATTTTCTTTCTTTCTTCCTGCTGTGGATCAACACCACCTTGCACTATTGTTTCACATTCGAAATTGGTGCATGTCACAGAAGGAGAAAAGGCTCAAGGACACACTGAGAAGTGGGAACTGCATAGTGAAGAAGTTCCAGAAGCATCCAGAAGAAAAACGAATCGATCGAGAGCTGTTGATTGCACAGATTGAACTGAAACTGGTGGCCAGAGTACTAAGCCTATCAAGGCTGACAACGGATCAGCTAGTATGGTGCCAGAAGAAGCTCAAAAAGATTAACTTCTTCGGCAGAAAAGTTCATGTAGAATCTTCATTCTTGCTCTTCCCTTTCCAGGATTTCTAGCTCTTTTTCCCACTACACCACTTTTCAACTTCCCAGTAGATACATGCTGTTGAAAGAGGGAAGAATTATACAAAACGTACAAACCTCACTTGTTATAGCAATACAGCCCAATGTTCTAAAAATAATTATAAACATTTAAAACATTATATGCTCATCGCTAAATAATTTCACTACGATCCAAAACATTATATGCTCGGGATTTTATAATCCGATCGATTACGTAAAGCCTGCGGTAGCAACAGAACTGGGGAAAGTATACAAAAAAAAATAGTTCTTTTTTATTATATTAGTATTTTTTATTAAATTAGTATTAGTTAGTGATTCTAACTTAATGAGTCTTTTCTTCCATAATAAACTATTGGCATCAGTCTTACATTTTGTCTTTGTGGACCGAGGAGAAAGGGGGTTCGACAAGAAGAGAATTGTACTATGAGAGAAGTAAAGAGATCAACCTCTTTCAAATATACAATTTGGATTCTGACAATACAATGTAGTTGGACTTTCATGTCAATCTGAATGAATCATCATTTCTATGGAGGTCAATCTTTGCCTATTAGGAAAGAAGATAGCAAGTTACAAATTCTGTCTCGATAAGACATATATTTTTATTATTACGAAATTCATAAATGAAGTAATTAATGGTGAGATTACCATTATCCTTTTTGTAGTGACGCAGGTGCTCATAGTTGAACATGTCAAGTGGGTTGAATCAGGCTGAGGAAGCAAATTGTCAGGACTCTAGTTCTAGCTAATGATTTTTTTTTTTAAGATAGAAATAAAATTAAGAGAGAAATAAGAAGAATTGAGAGAGAAAGAAATAGAAAATTAAAGAGAAACAAATAGAAATGAAGGAGAAATTGATAGAACATTAGGGAGAATTAGATAGAAATAAGTGAAAAACTACTAAAAGTAAGGTGAAATCGAGAGAAATAAGAAAGAAAATAGACAAAATTAAGAGAAAATAAAGAGACTTTAATAATTTTCTTGATAATTTATTCATATAGTCGACACTGTAAGTTATAGTTGTATATAAAGTTATCAAACAATTATTTATGATGGTTACTAATTGTAACAGTTATAATTTTCACTCTTAATTTCATTACTCTAAATATATAAGGGTAAATAATAATTGAATAAAGATAATAAATTCTTAATTTTTCTAACTTGTGACACTAACTTGATGGTTAAGCAGGTCTTTTGGCTCGTTATTTTTATTTTTTTAAAGATATTAAAAACAATTTTCTAATAATACAATAAAAATGTGATATTAAATAATATTTGATCATTTTATTGAAAAATCACACACAATATAGAATAATATAATAATATAATTTCTTATATTAAATAATAAATCAAACTACTTAAAAATATATATTTTTTATTTTCATATGATCTAAGAACACCAAAAAATAATATTTATATAAACTTTTATTTCATTTAAATTTAATCCGTTCTTCCTCAATTGCATAATTTCTCCCCGACCCGATGGTACACGTCAATGGCACGGAACCAATAGGTCAATCCCGCGTGTTAAAAAGAATCACACGCAGAATCTGCAGAATTACAGCCGTTGAACACTTGAGATCAATGTCAGCCGTAGGATCTAGGGCGAAGCACGCTTAAAAACTCCTCCATTGGCAAACGTTTCTCGTATTCTCTCCCTCGATAAACCCTTCTGCCTCAGCTCACCAGAGAGAGAGAGAGAAAGAGAGAGAGGCGAGAAAATGGTGCAGCGGCTCACTTACCGGACGCGGCACAGCTACGCCACCAAATCCAACCAGCACCGTGTCGTCAAAACGCCCGGTGTGCTCTTCAATTCCTGATTTCTTCGTGTATATATATGTATATGATTATGTATATTTATTTGCATGCGTACCAATCTTCTTGGTAGAGAGATTATGTACATTACAATGTGTTTGCGAATGCTTGATTTGTTTATGTATTTATGGCTCTGAGGCTCGTTGGTAAATGGGGATAATAGGTGGGAAACTGGTGTACCAGAGCACCAAGAAGCGAGCTAGCGGTCCCAAGTGCCCGGTCACTGGCAAGAGAATCCAAGGAGTATGGCCTCTTCTTCTCATTTTTGTTCTTTTTTAGTTTGTGGGTTCGCATTATGTTCTAGTTCTGTTTTGTTACCTATGCTGATTGCCACAACAATTATCGCCAGGACCAATTTTTCTGTGGTGGAATAATTTTTCTAGCAACTGTCACAATCCTTAAGCCCACTAGTCTAGGTGGTGTCGGCTAGATGAGGCAATTTACCTATGTTTGGAGTTTTGGTGTCAAAAGTTATATTGGGTGGTAGAATGATCCTGGTGGTGGTGGATCTTACAGAAGTTAGAGAGTTGCAGAAATCTAGATGAGTCAATTTTTATTTTTTCTAACTGGGGTACCTACTGACGAATTTTGTTTGATATTATATTTCTTTTATTTTTTTTCATACTTTTCTTAGGTAAAGACATCATTACCTAGATGCATTTTGTAAGTGAAATTTTGCAGCAATTGCATGGACAGTGAGGTGAACTGCCAATGTGTCCAATAAAAATGGTTACTCAATCAGTAATGATAGTTTCCTCTGCTAATATCTTTTAAATGCCAACTTTTTCGTGCATTTAGATTTGTCTTGGGCATGTTTGTGTGTTTGTTTGATTGGTGGGGCATGATTGGGAATATGAAGATTACCAAGGAATCGAGCTGTGTGTTATAAGATTATAGGCCATGTGAGTGTTATAAGATTGTTCTGATGGGGTTACTGAAGATTGAGGAGGGATGATCATGTACCGGAGTGGCATTTATGAATTAAGAACATATAAAAAATGTTACCAGATAAAGCTTAATGACTGAGAAAGATCAAGCTTACAAACCCTAAACCTTCATTAACCCTGTATCCCAGTGTATTGTATAACTTTTGATGGGTAAATGGGTTGGACTGTGCATGTTTGACAGCCAATGGGGTTTGAAGCAACAGATTTGTGACCAGAATGGAGGCTGAGGCTTTAAATGTGCTTTGGTATGATGCTATATGATGCAATAACATAGGGCCACAAGATGCATATGACAAACTTTGAGTTGCTACATTTAGTCTGCATTTCAATCCCCTTTTGGACCATATATTGAAGATTTTGATTGCAAAATTGCTCTTATTAGTTCCAGAAATTAAATGCTGTCAAATAGGGATGTAAATGGGTTCGCCAAGTACCCATTTGCATACTTGATTTAGTATATGTTCAAAACCTTATGCCTATATCCCCCAATTATGAATTTCCATACTTGTTTAATTGGGGGGATTTTAGATGGGGTTAATTGGGGACTCATTGACATCCCTACTTTCAAGTGGTCATTTAGAAGTTAACTCACTAAAAAAATGAAAGCCAAAATGGCAGGCAATTATATTCTTCGCTTTTATAGAATGTGCTGGGAGGTTAATGACAGGGGCTCTATCTGTCCTAATGGAGGGTTGTAATTCTAAAACCTAGCTGGCTGCTCAATGACATGGTTAAGTCAGATACTATAAAATGGTGGTTGGTGGTTAGTTTCTCACGAGTATTAGTAAAAATGGTCAATTCCCAAGTAGGGATGGGTATTTTCTCTAAAAATTACTACTACTAAATGATGTTGATAATGTTGATCAAAGCCCGGAACCCTATCTGTTACACACGTACACACAAATAAAAAAAGAAATGATGTGGTAAGTTATATGTACTAACAAGTCATATTAACATGGTGAGTATCACTATGACTAGATCAACTATCTCAATGTACAATCAAGGTACATTATGTTCTTTCATATCACCGCTTATTATTGTACAATGTAGTTAAATCTGATATTAACAAAAAATCAGTTCCCGAGCAGTTGTTTTCTGCCTTAAACAATGTAATTTTATACCCTCCCTAATGGCATATTGAAATGCTGCCATTTAACATGCAATGCAATCTCCCAGTCCACTATGTTGATATTGCTGTTTTGTTAGAACGGGTAATCTTCATTTATTAATTGCAACTAAAGAGTTCATTTGATGGAGCATTTTGTCTGGATTTTGTGTGTTTCAAACATCATTTCATTTGTTTGTTACGTCAAACTGATGAGACGGTGTTGATTGTACCTGTAGATTCCTCATTTGAGGCCTGCTGAATATAAGAGATCCAGATTGTCTCGAAATCGGAGGACTGTGAACCGTGCTTATGGTGGGGTCTTGTCTGGAGGTGCCGTAAGGGAAAGGTCCGTTGATGCTTTAACATTTAACTCTCTTCTTCCGTTGATGCTTGTTTCTAGCTCTTAACAAGTTTATGGTTATTGTTGATATCTTTATAGGATCATCAGAGCCTTTTTAGTGGAAGAGCAAAAGATTGTGAAGAAAGTCTTGAAAATTCAGAAGGCCAAAGAGAAGCAAGCTGCTAAGAGCTGAGCTTTGGAAGATATTTTGATTCAAAATTGCAGCGAGAGAATTTTGGACATGCCCAGGCATCAGAGAAATGTAATTTGTGGTATTCAAATTTCGTTTTGTATCTTCTTAGGCTGTTTGAACTAGTACTTCATTTCTTCACTTTGTCAACAAGTAGATTATGCTGGTGCTCTTTTTGACCACCCCTATTATTTCAAATTAGTGTCTGGATTGTTTCCATGAAATGCGGATACAGTTGCTTTTAAAGGTAGGGGTATTAACAGTGAAGCACGGAAATGGAGAAAACAGCCTGAAACATTTTTTGGGCTGTCTGTAAATTGCCAAACGTTTCGGGACTGTTTTGCAATTTACATAAAATGACTGGAAACGCGTTTCCAACGACAGCGGTCAGTCAGGCCCTCGCTGGCTGTCACGCATCTCGCACGCATCCTGATTCCAGTAGGCTGGATGAAACCCCTTTTTTTCCCTCTCTTTTTTTCTTCTTTCTTTTTCTTTCACTTTGTTTTTGAATCCGTTATCACTCACGCACGTTGCTGCTCACTTGTCGCCATTCCGTTGTTTTCGGTTCCTCGTTCCTTCGCCAAAGATCGCCCCTCTTGGTGTCGAATCTTGAAGTCTCACTGCCAGTCGTTCCTTTTATCGATCACCACTATCTCTCCCTCTCAGGTCGTCGCCGGTCAAGCTCCTTTCCCCTTTCTCTCTCTCTGTTCATCTAACTCTTACTTTGTTTTCTTTCTTTATGTTTGTGTTGATATACATGAGATGTGAGCTATGTTTATGTTTGTGTTTAGGGTTTAGGATTGTTTGAATGCATTGTGAATTTTATTTTATATTTGTTTGAATGTATTATGGAATTTATGTTTATTGTTTATATTTATTTGTATTATATTTGAATTATTTTTATAATTTTTTTATTAAAAATTATATTTATAAAAGTTTATATTTTTTAAATTTACATTTTTATCTTGTATTTTTATTTTTTTATAAAAACGTTTTTCATTTATACCGTATTTTAATTTTTTGGAAGGAAAAGAAAATAAATGTTTTTACATCTATGTAAAAATGTATGGGTGGTTTATGTTGTATGAAAATATCTCATAAGAATCGTTTTCTTATTTTTGAAACGTTTCGAAAATATTTGTTATTTCCGTTTCGAACTTTATTTATATTTATTTTTTTTAAAAAATATTCGTTTTTATGTTTTTATTTTTTATAAAAAATATTTTTTATTTCTGTTTCGATTTTCGTGGAATATAGTGGGTGGTAATACTATAGAATAAAGTAATATATTACACACACACACGGGCAATGCTTCTTTTTCTACCGAGCTGAACCCAATCAAGAAATTATATTATAAAGTAATATATTACACACACACAATCACACACGGCTTTTTTACATTAAGAGCCTAATAGAAACCAATGCATATATGAAAACACTAATTAAGAACTAAGGCCTAACTAACTAATTAAATTGTAAATTCTTAGCAGAATTGCATAATATTATATATAATATTCTTTAACTATAAAAATAAGAGTAAGATGAATGGTGTTTCAAGAAGCAGTTGCAAGCAAATCCTGGAGCTTCACCTTAATTTCTTCTTCTTTTTTTCCCTTTAAAAGTTACCAAAATAATGTAGCAGTTATGAATTTTTTATACAGGTTAAGCTATGATAGAAGGATTTTTCTCTTCTCAATCATTATCCTCAATTGCATCTTCTTCTAATAAATTCAAGTTGGCCACAATACAAAACATTATAATTACAATGTCAATTGATGCAAAATAAGATTGTGACTGGGTCCTAGTAAAATAAATATTAATTAAAAAGCATATCCGGTAATAGACAGCTAAAATTAAGAGTGTTCAAAAAAATTAATAAATTGTGAAAATCGATTAAACCGTATCACATCGCACTGTGTGGTTTTTTAAGAGAGGTGTTCTGGCATGGTTTGAGAAATCCTCAAACCGTGCAGTTTATAATTTGAGAATTTCTTTGTTCAGTTTAATCTGAACTGGTCGAGGATAATGTAATAATAAAAAAATTATGAAATAATTTATTTTGATAAATTATTTATCAAAATAAATTGTTTATCAATCTGTTTAACAGTTTATATATAAATTGTTTATTTTATTTTGTTTATAATAATAATTTATTTTAAAAATTATAAAACAATTTATATATTCATAATGTTTATATATAAATAATCTGTTTTGTTTATATATAATTTTTTATTTATTTTGGTTCATAAGCTAAATAGTTGATGAAATAATTTATGAAACTGAAGAAATCGCACCACAAAAATAGATGAATTAATATTTTGGATGTTTTGGGTAAATCGTGAAAATTGTACCAAATCACACTGTATTTTGCGGTACGATTTCTGCTCACCAAATTAGATCGCACGGTCTGGTTTGATAGAAAAATTGTACAAGCAATTTAGTGTACTAAAAATATCAAAAATCGACTAAACCGAACCGTGCACACCCTTTCCCAAAATTGCTCTAGCATTGGACTTTTTTTTTTTTTTGGGGGTTTGGGCCAAATCCTTGGTCTAAGCTTTATGTTTGGGTGCAACAACTCTGTTGGGGTAACCTCTTTTGTACTGGCTATTTTGAACTTGAAATTAAAAAAAAAAAAAAGATTTTATAATTGAGTGTTTATATTCATCAAAAATCAGAGTTTTAAACGTTTGACAAATCTTAGTCATTCATTAGTGTGAGAAGATAGAATTATATTCACATACATGCATATATATATATATGTATGTATGTATATAACACTTGTCTGGAAAATTTTTTAGAGATAATTATTTCCATAACCTAAACAAATAATTTTCTTATCATAAAAAGAAACTATATAGAGGCTCATCCTCAATGATTTATATTGATAACACATTAAAATAATCTCTCGAACCAAACCATGACATTATCACAAGGGCAATTAAGGAGCAGCATCTGAACACATTGTCACCATGGAGCCAATATCACAGTTCATGCATCAACAATCATTTGGCCAATACTATCACCATCTTCATCGTCATCATATATATATATATATATATGTATATAGAAACACGCATTCAGTACTGTAAGGAGATGCAGAGAGAGAGAGAGAATATTTTTCAGTATCTTAACCGCTAGATTTGTCATTCATCAGTTAGGAAACAAATGCAAGGGTCTAGAGGAAATTATACAATTGATTGCACCCTATCTAAAGAGTGTTAGTTAAAATGAGCTTGAACCTGAGAACTTGGGAAGACAAAAACTGGGGGAGAACAAAAACAATATTGGGTTATGGCTAGCTGTGTATCAACTTGAACTTCTTCTTCTTCTTCAAGTATAGCACTTGTTAGTGGAGTAGCTAGTCGACATCTCGCTGGGACAAGGAGAAGAACTCCACAGCAAACCGTAATATTCAGCAGGCATGCTCAAAGGCAAGCTGTAGGGATTCCCAGCCCCAGATCTTATGCTCATCCACTGGTCCTCGAGATGCGCCCCGTTGGGATGCTTCATTAAGCTTGTTTCTTCCCCATGTCCAACACTGGCCTGAACTTCCTGTGCCAAAGCATTAGCACTCGAGAAACCACCATGGCATTGCTGATCTTGCAAGCCACTCAGCTGGTCTATGCTTTCATGATGAGAGGCCTTGCAGAAATCTTCCATTATGGAATATTGTGGCATGGTTAAGACCATAGACATAGGAGGTGCATCCACTCTGCAGGGTCCTGACGATGAAGTGTCGAGGCACGAAAACGCGTAAACCGAGGGAAGGTCCACGCTTGAAATGGAGACTTGAGAAGGAGGAGGCTTGGTGGCCATGGTGCTGATGGGAAGATCTAGAGGGGAGAAACTAGTAATGCATGATTGTTGAAGATCAGTAGCACTGTTGGAGCTAAATTGGGCGGATGAACTAGATTTATTTGTCATTGATGGCAAGTTCTCTGAAGTGAACTGATTGCTGTTAGAGCCTTGGATGAATGTATCCAATGTGGGATCAGGCAGTGGGGAGAAACAAGAATGGGAGATGGCTCTTTGTGCAGTATTTGAGCTTGTTTTCTTGAAGATCCTGCAAATTGCCCATGCATCCTGCAAGCCCCCACAAGTAGACGCAATAGATCTTAATATTATATATATATATATATATGTAGCCTTGTAATTAATATATGAAATGGAAGTATTCATGGGATTTTGGTTTACATTTGGAGGTATGGCTTTATCGATGAGTCTCTTCTGTGGGAATGAGTCGGCGAGTGAAGGTAACCGAAACTCGTGCATCATCCAGTCAGTTTTGATGCCCTTAGCGGCTCTACCTTTGTAGAACACAAGGGACTTCTTCAAGCCAATACACTTTGATCCGTCCGAGGAGTAGATCGGCCGGTCAGTGCCGGTGGCTTTCCAAAACCCGGCTCCGGTCACCCTGTTCGGCCTCGCGCTGTTTCTGTACTTGCGGTCCCTCGGGCAGTAGAAGTACCACTCTTTCTCCCCAGTAGTTGCCAACTCTGCCATTCCAAAAACCAAGATATATATATATGTATATATGCGGTTGATTTGTTACAAAGATAAGAATGAACAGATTTATACATTGAAGCCATAAAAGTAGATCGTGATCCATCCATATCATTAAAGCATGAAACATGCAAGAAAGAAAATAAGAAGGTTTGAATTTGAATCTGAATCTTACTTGGGAGATCCCATGGATCATATTTGTAGATGTCTAGCTGCTTGATGAGTTCAATGGAGAGAGGTCGCTGCTGGACCTTCCTCTTTAGGTAAAAACCAACAAGTTCTTCATCAGTTGGATGAAACCGAAACCCGGGCAGCATGATCTCATCCATCTTATCAGTTTGATCACTTCTTTTATCCATCCTTTTTCCTTCACCCTTCTCTAAATCTAACGAAACTTTTTCCACCAAAACAATCACAGATATATATATATATCTTACCACACGGTACTATCCAAAAGTTAAGAAACCCTAAAGCTAGGATGAGGTTGAACAGAAAGAGGTGGAGACCAAGAAGCATGCAGTGTTTCACAACGGAGTTTCACTTAATTTGAAGCCATTATATGCTTCCTGAGAAGGGTTCTGGGTCCGAAGGATCAGCCGCCTTTTGTGGTAACTTTAAAGCAGCTGCGTGTGTTTTTGTGACGATTGGAGTTAACTCTCAGAGAAGCTCAATTTTTAGGATTAGAGCAATCTTCTCAAGAACAACTACCGAGAAACCCTAAGTCAAGGATATGGATTTCCTGCAAAGACTTCTAAGTCACTTATGCCTCCATGAACCCATTTGTGGTTAGTTTAATCCAAATGGAGGAATCTCAAGAAGCTAGTAAATCAGGGGTTTATTGGGATCATGCTTGGTTGTCAATTTCTTATTAATTACTCATTAACTCTCTCTCATTCAAGGGTTTTAACTCTCACCTCCACGTCCAGACAAAGAAAAAATTCCAACCTAAGGGTTTCTTTAATAACCTTTGGTTTGAAATTGGATTTGGAAAGGTGGACCTAAACCTACTTCCAATGCAAAGCCCAAAATTATTTTCAACTGTTAAGGTCCTAGCTGTGATTAGAATCAAGTTTTTATTAGTTTAGATAGATTTAGTTTCTCAGGATCCAAAAATACCATTTCTATTCCATTCCCCACAGCTTCTATTCCTGACTTGTCAGGTTAAATTAAATGTAATGAATATAAATTGTGGCCAACTTTGGACTGCTAAGAGATGCCCCTAAAAGGTTCATATATATTATAACTCTCTCTCTCTCTCTCTCTATATATATATATATATTTATATGATCACATATAATATATCACTTAGGTAAACATATAATATATGTAGATCCATATATTTGGACCCCACACCCCCTTTTACCTTTATTTCAGAGTTAAAACTCCATCCAGATGGACAAAGTTGACTTTATCAATGGTCTAATATTGGCTTTTGGCTGGGACGGGGTCATTCTTGCAAAGGTATTTTCCTTCCTCTCAAGAACAGTTTTGCCCCTGATACACACACACACACACACACACATATTATATTAATTTGAGGGTGGAAATTCAGGTGCATCAAGGTTTGGCAGGAAACTCCACATTTGCTGCTTATAAGCTGACCTTTTTTTGCTTTATTTTCACATTTGAATCAATAACATTTTGCTGGCATTTTAAATGTAGAACCAGCTAGCTAGCTAGCATGAAAGTTTCAGATATCAAGCCTTTCCATCTTCTTTTTCTTTTTTATTCATGAGAATCCGTAATCATTATTCTTTGAATATGCATCGAGTAGACTCGTAAAACATGAATAATAATCTACAAATTATAAACACTAAGTAATTAAACACACACAAAAAATCTATATATGTAAGAACTCAGTCCCAGAAATGTTTGAAACCTTGTGGCATTAAGTCATATACCACTAGCTAGGCACAAGAAATGCTCCTCGTACTTGTAATTTTCACATAAATGAAACTAATTAGGCTTAGATTGCTCTAAACAGCAGCAATGAGAAGAGCCTAACCTAGGTCATATCAAGTTTTCCAAAGTGCAAAACAGCTGAAACACTTCCATTATTATATTAAAACTTGTATCTCACGCGCACAGACGAAACGTGTTAACTGGTTTGGCCCTTCAATATGAATACTAATTAAATTTTGACAACCCATCATTACCATATATAAATTCTCACTAATAAAAGTAACATAAATTACTCCAACTAACTTTATATCAAAATACATCGAATTATCAAAATGATAATAAAATAACTATAGTCTAATCTCAAATAAGATAAAAAAGAGATATACCAAATTAGATACAAATTTTTAATACAACTATTATCATATATGTTAGATATAAATGGCAAGTACCTGAGTGCAAGATATCACTTTTCTTACACTCTTACTTAAAAGCTATTACTACTTTGGGTGTAAAGGTGAAATCCTTCATCTTAAGTGCTCCCACACATTATTTTATGCATGTGGGAGGGGTTAATTACAGTACACGGCAGCGCATCAAATAAGAGACACAGTGCATAGTGCCCACAAAGAACCACCCCTATAAGAGAGTAAAGCTCCCACAGTTGCGACTACTATGACTCGAACTTACATACTTGAGTGCTACTTAAAAATCAATCGTGCTACGTCCATGGAGACTAGCTCTTCGCTACTTTATTTTGTCCTATTGTTGGCTATGAATTAAGAAATGGAGACCTTTCTTAACCACACCTCAATGTTTATTTATTTATTTGTTTTTGGATGGGTACAAATATTTAGTACTTTATCAGCATGCATGCTTTAAGAGACACTGACGATTTTCACTATTGAAGCACGTGAATCTATCATTTATTATTAGTAGTAATTTGCACCATTTACCCTTTTCCTAGATAACCCTCCGAATCCTATTAATGGGGTGGCAATGGGTTTCTTTCTCCCATTCTCCTTCGATTTTGTAGCCCTTTTGGGGAAAACCAGGGTTAGGGTTTCCTCAATTTCTTGCTTTCTGCAAAGCAATTATGCAAAGTAAGCAAGCTTTTAGGCAGTAGTTTGAGTTTTAATTACCTTTTATAGCCCTCCAGTCCAATGCTCAAAATTGATGAATAATATATATATATATAAAGAGAGAGAGAGAGAGAGAGCAAATAAATATAGTAAAAAGGGAAGTTGAGCTTACAAACTCAAATATCTACTCAGTGGATAGCAAGCAAGTACCCACTAATAAATGGTGGGGGAAGTTTAGGTTCAGCAAGCACCGAGTCAAAACTCAAAAATGGCCAAACTTTGGGGACTCCAAAGTTAGTGAAAGTCCCAAAATCAAGCCCTCGTTTGCAACCCTTCCTGTCTGTTCTTTGACCTCGGCTTTGCTTCCCATACCATACGTACGTGCATTTAAACTTTAAAAAAAACAGTCAAATTCTTCAAACCTAGCTAAGAAGCACTACCCTTATTGCACCTCAGTCAATAATAACGTGCAAACCGGTTACATTGTCAAGTGAATATATATATATATAGCAAACTGAATATTTTACCCAAATTGTTAAATTTCATAGCTTTCACTGAAAAACCCTGGTGAAGCCTGTTCTTCCATCTTCTATTTTTAGTTTATATATAATGACTTGGCAGGAATATATATATATATATATATTAGAGTACGATCCAATAATGGTTGAGTATTTTTAAAAGGATAGTTCGATTTTGTGTCACTAATATTTTTTATCTCATGGGACTTAAATACTCTTAATGAGATTACGGTAACGTGTCTTTTAGGCTACAAAAGTAGTGCATAAGAAAGAGAAGAAAAATGGCAAAATTCTTGGAGAAATTCAGATTTCAGTTTCTACTTACGCAGCTATGATTAAACAGATGATCAGATGGTGTTTTGTGGTTCGATTGAGCTGAAATTTGGCAGGTTTGTTCTAGACTCATGGTCCTAGGATCTGAATAGTGGAGATCTGATTTGGAGGTCGAGATTCTTGGGAATCAAGTCATTTTCGTATTGCCTTGTGGTTTAACTTGTTCTTCCCCAACTCTTTTGTTATTACATTAATTTGAGATAAATTTGATTATGTATTTTGTTTCTTACCTCTTGCGATTGTTGAGAGGATTTTATAACCCAAATTTAGTGATATTAGTAGAATTTTAAGTAGACTTAGATTCTGGGATTTTTACTTTTCACATTTAGAGAATTTTCTACGTAAATTAATTCTTCTTTATTTTTACTATTGCATTTGGTACTTAACTAGTTATTTTGTTTTCTCACATGTTTTCACAAGTTAAGAGATTGGGCATATTGATCCCAACATATATATATATATATAATTTTCATAAAAATAATCTAATTTATTAATATTTATAAGTTAAATTTTATTTAAACTCTTTCTCACACATTTATATCATTTGATCTCTTAAATCTTCAGCGAACTGAAACACTTGCGTAACTAATTAAAGGAAATCAACCGAAACCCGTTAGTAGCAACAAGCGATAGCAGATGACAAATTATCCCTTTCTTTTATTTTTACAAAAGATTTTCAAGACCACATTGTTATAATCCAATGAACTAAATTATATCACTCTATTTTGTCTTTCAATAAACTTGACTAAAACTAGCATTAAACCACCTAAATAGTAAGTGATTAAGAATTAAATTTTCAATCTCAAAACTCACCATATGTTACTTGTTCCCGACCTTTCTTCCCCATTTAACATTTTTTGGTATATGCCGGATAACATCCAGCACTACTTTGTAACTTTTACAACTCTTAATTTAAAACCCAAAACTACATACAAATGATATGAAAACTTTCAATATCTTTCATTTCATAAACAGAGAAACTAGGCAAACAAAATGTAAGGAAAACAATAAAAAACCGTGACCAAACATTTAATCTCATTTGTCTTCCAAACACAGAAGCAGCTTAAAAAAGAAAGGAGATGCGTTCGTCTTACTTCACTAATCAATTGTCTTAACTACCATCCTCATAAATTATAATGCACTCAACTGTAGGCGAAGCATTGCCTCATAAATGTAACAAAGTAAATGATTAATCAGCCAGCTACAGGTCAGGTTATCACACAACATGGCTCTACAGAAGTCATGAACAGACAGGCCAGCAAAAATTACTGGTTCTTCTGGAAAGTAAACAATTTTCTAAGCTATGTAACTGAGTAAGTTTTCGCCATTCTATTAGGTTTAGG
Source organism: Diospyros lotus (assembly GCF_014633365.1). Classification (NCBI taxonomy): domain Eukaryota; kingdom Viridiplantae; phylum Streptophyta; class Magnoliopsida; order Ericales; family Ebenaceae; genus Diospyros; species Diospyros lotus. The sequence continues at coordinate 3,697,145 of NC_068340.1, forward strand.
AACCAATTTAGGTTTGTTGAGGTGTGATACCTAACAAGTCTAAGGCGATGATGTTTGGTCGGGTAAGTTATTTATCATAGGTCTCGTCCCAGGATTGATAGTTTTTTGGAAAGGTCCAATTCCACAAATGGGTGGCCCAACAAGAATATGGTCCAAGTACATTTATCTTGTGTTTGAGGAAAGTTGGGCTTGGCCCAACAGCTCAAACCAAGGACCAAGCCCATTGTCTAAAGCCCACAATGCCTTATCTAAAAGCTCATATATATATATACACCTGAGTTTGACCTAACTTCTTCATTTCTATTAAAGGCGTTGTTCTCTAATTGATTCCAATGGAGGTTTGGTTTCTTCTTCTGACTGATTCCATGCAAGTTTGTTTCCCCTATCTTATCTCAACCTATTGGATAACCCTATGGTTATCCTCATATTTGAAAAAATCTATCTGGTTCTTGGGAAGGGATCTAGAGATTCATTTTTTAGGAGAGCCGAGAGAGAAGGAAGAGAGTGAATGCGAGAAGAGAGAGAGAGCCGAGAGTGAGAAGAGTGCTCTCCTTGGTGGGGTTTCTTCGTCCTTGTGTGGATGTGCAATTCTCGGTTGTGGGTTTTGTGATTGAGGCTATTTTGGGTGTCGATTGAATGTAGTTCTTGGATTGTACTTGGAACCGATTCTAGGTTACCTTTTGTGGGTGTCGGATCAATCAATATTGAGCCTTGCAAATCCATCTTCTTCTTCTCCATTGTCGAGAAACAACAGGGAGTTTGCTATTTTAAATTTTCAGCTTCTGTTCTTTAAGTTCTACTTACTATTTTTGCTATTTCTTTGCCCTAACAATTTTGTTTTCCCTATCTTATCTCAACCTATCGGTTAACCCTATGGTTATCCTCATATTTGAAAAAATCTATCTGGTTCTTGGGAAAGGATCTAGAGATTCATTTTTGAGGAGAGCCGGGAGAGAGGGAAGAGAGTGAATGCGAGAAAGAGAGTCGAGAGTGAGAAAAGTGTTCTCCTTGGTGGGGTTTCTTCATCCTTATGTGAGTGTGCGATTCTCGATTGTGGGTTTTGTGATTGAGGAGATTTTGGGTGTCGATTGAATTTAGTTCTTGGATTGTGTTTGGAACCGATTCTAGGTTACCTTTTGTGGGTGTCAGATCAATCAATATTGAGCCTTGCAAATCCACCTTTTTCTTCTCTATTGCCGAGCAACAACAGGGAATTTGCTGTTTTAAATTTTTAGCTTCTATTCTTTAAGTTCTACTTACTATTTTTGCTATTTCTTTGCCCTAACCATTTTGTTTTCTTTATTTTATCTCAACCTCTCAGTTAACCCTATGGTTATCCTCATATTTGAAAAAATCTATCTGATTCTTGGGAAGGGATCTAGAGATTCATTTTTGAGGAAAACCGAGAGAAAGGGAAGACAGTGAATGCGAGAGAAAGAGCCGAGAGTGAGAAGAGTGTTCTCCTTGGTGGGGTTTCTTTGTCTTTGTGTGGGTGTGCAATTCTCAATTGTGAGTTATGAGATTGAGACTATTTTGGGTGTTGATTGAATGTAGTTCTTGGGTTGTACTTGGAACCAATTTTAGATTATTTTTTGTGGATGTTGAATCAATCAATACTGAGCCTTGCAAATCCACCTTAGTCTTCTCCATTGCCAACAACAAGAAGGAGTTTACTGTTTTAAATTTTCAGCTTCTGTTCTTTTAAGTTTTACTTACTATTTTTGCTATTTCTTTGCCACAACGATAGATCTCATGGTTGTTTTGCGAGGAATAATCTCTACAAGGTTAACAAGTGTTTGTGAACAAAATCAAATCAAATGGGCCCATTTCTGTTGGTTTTCCGAGTGATGTGGTACAAGAATAATAATGAGATCAGTGAGGTCAATTATGCGAATTTTGTTTTATCAATTATTTATTTTATTCTTAGGAATGTTGAAGAAAAATAAAAGTAAAAGTAAAAATATTACAGAAAAAGATACATTTAAGGAGAAAACAGCAGTATGCCACCAGCATGCTCCACACCCCACCCCGAAAGAAGGAAGAGCGATCTCTATTGAGAAGCCTGCAACAATTCCCTGATATCATATCCTTGGAGCTGGAAAAAAAAAAATCAAGAGGAGAACTTAGTATTTGCCACAAAAAATAAACTCAATTAAGCAGTTAAGAGAAGCTAACAGTGATTTGGCTGAAGATTAAAACACCAACAGTTAGGATCAACATGATAATTGGCCTATTAGAAGCTTTGTTTCAGCATAAATTGATGCTCTTTTAGAATTATCTCTGGAAGAACATTGAATTGGTGCTTTGATGAAACAAGATATGGCAAAATTAAGCAACTTAACAGTATGTTGAGAACAGGTGAAGGGAATCAAAAACTTACTGCCAAATTCAAATCACAAAAGCTCTATTAATCTGTTCTAAGCCACTATAATGAATAGTATAACACAGTTGCACACGCACACACACACAGAATATAACTTCTTTAATTTCATGACCAAAAAAGCGGAGTGTCTAGCCATGAATCTTTGATGACAGCTATTAAGATAAGCTAAGATCTACAAGGTATATATCATATTCAAGGATGAAGATAGAAATTTGACTGAGAGGAGCAAAAAATGTTTAAAAATTTATGGTAAAAAGGCTTAATAAATTTCAAATAGAAGGCAAAAAAAAGTTCAATAAATTTTACTAGTTAGATGCATGAAATTAAATTAGAATATGAGATTTTGACACTTGATTTAAGTAATTGGGATATAGCCTACTATTATAGATAAAGTGTAAATGTTGTTTCATAAATTCTATAAAAACTTCACCCAATGGGTCATCATCACTAAGATAAAGCAAGTAAAATTTTTTAAATCAATAATATAGAACTAAGTGTGATTTAGTCAAAAGATGGTTTCCTCATTCCTGTATAGAGTTGTGTTACCACTCTTCTTTTTTTTTTTTGGTAACAAGGCTATTGAACCATGTCTTTTCCCTTCTTATTTAAGGTGACTTCTAAATTTAAATATATTGACACATTATTTTAAATGAAATTCTTGTACAGAAAAAAAAAAAAATTTGTGCACATCATGAGAGCTATATTTTACCTATTTTTGTATTTTTCCCAAACTTAAATTGACCAAATATTTTATGAAAAGATGAAATCTTTTACATTTTTACAGATTTATGGCCACATTGCCATCTAACAGTCAAGTATGTATTCAGCAGTCCCATAGGAAAAGAAACTTGCACATGAAGTCCTTTTAGAATAAATGAACAAGTGTAAAATATCCATAACTATCATTGGATAAAGGGGATGCTCCATCAAGAAATGAAAAGTTCATACATTAAGGAGAACCAAAAAGTTTCTTATGATGCCAACCAAATGTGAGACACTTCAAGTAAATCTAAAGCCAGAAGTAGACAATTTACCTGAAGAAAGGTAAGAAGTAAGATCACGCCTGAATTCCAGAAAGCATGTATAGTTATGGGAGTGAGAAGGTTCCGAGTTTGAGCATATGAAAATCCCAAAGCAGCACCTGGGTGAACAGGATTCAATTAGTTAACAGAAAAATAGAAAAAGAAAAATTATTAGTTTCTCTGAAGCATGAGAAACGTGATGACAGTACATCAGGAACATTAAGTTCTGAGTTTAAATGTAAAACTGATGCTCAGCTGTCTAAGTTCCACACAGATATAAGAGCTTATTTACTATTAACAATACCAGCTTCCTCAATTTAGTAGCACCGGATAGATCAAAAACAAAAGAAAAAACATATATCAGAAACCAATAATTGACGATCAAATATTTTTTAATTTTTAGGGGCACAAACGAAAAATTAACCAAATTTTCACCATTCTTGATTTCCAAACATGAACTTATTCAAATGTCAGAAAAAATTACAGCAAGTTTTTAAGTACCACTTTTTTGGCTTTGCTATTTATTGAATGTTTCTGGGAATCTTTAGTTTTCAAACCACACAAATATATCCCCCCCCCCCCCCCCCCTTTCCCTTTTTACCCTGGCAAAGATATTGCACCCAAAGATGGCATCTTTCAATTTTCTAAGCATGATAGGTATTTTCTAGATCTTTTTAGCAATTACTGCTGCCAAAATATAGATCAACTTCACAAAATAAAAGAGATATCAATACCTAGCACAAACAGCTGTGGAAATTCTCCAGGAGTTAAATGAGCAACTGCAAATACTGCAGCACTAATGAAGACTGAAACTGGAGTAGGCAACCTGACAGAGAGAAAGAATGAGAGCTTCTAGCAAAAGTGAAGAATTGAGCAAGTGTTTTCAGCATGAAGACATTGAAGCGCAGATATAAAAGTTTACAATGGTGTGTCTCTATAGGTGTCAATATGAAGGTGCAAAAATGCAAAACAAACTTTAAACTACCAAGCTTTGTGTCATGGTTTCAGTTTAACTATATGAGAATGAGCTCCACCTCATTATTCAACTTTATCTAGGCATAAGTCAATCGTTAGTAATAGGCAAAACAATTTCCTTTCAAGTGAACCAATTGTCTTTTAATGGCATATAGTTTGAGACTAAGTGCAACCAGATTGTGCAAATAAAAAGGTACACGTGGATTTGTGCCTGGTATCCTGTCCCAGCACCTCAAAATGACCGGACACCACTAGGAAATAGTCTCTGGTGTCCCCCTTCAAACCCTATAAATAATCTATTTCTCATGAATGCCCCTTGGTGATACTAGCCCTAACATCTTGAAATTGCCTGTGCTCCAATTCTTCCTTGGTAAACCTCTTTCTTAACAACACATCATGCTACCATGGAACATTACTGGGTATATCCATATGACAGAAAAGCTTGCCCATGATAATAGATATTTCTACTCCTGTATAAATTCTCCAATGGCTAATGCATGCATGTACACTAAATAAAATTTTTTCAACTTGAACATTAAATGCTAACCACAAAACAAAAGCCAAGCAAAAGAGAGCAACTTGAACATTAAATAAGCACTCTCAGTATGCTACCAAATGCCAAGCAAAAGAGAGCAAAAAGAGAAGTTGTACACTAAATAAAATTTTCTGAGAATAAATACCTCTACACAACATGTACATTTGGGCATATGTATAGAAAACAAGTTTGTCAATACTAAAGTCACGCACATGCACTAAACTTTAATATCAACTTTACAAGTGAAAATAAGGATCATTCCAAGGGTTTAAAAACTCGACAGGGTGAGTGAAATTCTAAACAACAACATATCCAGCATTTATCCCACTATGTGGGGTCAGCTACATGAATTCTAGACTTCCACGTATTTCTGTCTTTTGTCATATCTTCATTTAGGTCCATACACTTCATATCAAACTTTAATATTCTCCCAAAATCTTTTTGGGTCTACCTCTTTTTTTGACTAAATTGTTCCATTTCATCAACTCTCCTCACAGGAGCATCTCTTGGTCTCCTTCTCACATGACCAAACCATCTTAGTCTAATCTCTCTCATCTTCTTCTCGATTGGCACTACTCTTATCTTATTACGAATAACCTCATTTCTAATTTTATCTTTTCTTGTATGGCCGTACATCCATCTTAACATTCTCATCTCTGCTATGCTCATCTTTTGCTCATACTAGTATTTAACTATCCAACATTCTGAGCCATACAACAAAACTGGTCTTATAGCTGTCCTGTAGAATTTTCCTTTCAATTTTAATGGGATTTTACCATCACATAACACCCCCGATGCATTTCTCCATTTTAGCCAACCTGCCTTAATTCTATGCATGACATCCCCGTGAATTTCTCCATCTTTTTGAATCACTAATCCCAAATATCGAAAATGGTATTTTCTTTGTAAGATTTGGTCTTCCAATTTTATTATAACATTCTCCACTCTTGCATTCTTACTAAATTTATATTCCATATATTTTTTTTTCCTTCTACTTAATTTAAATCCCTTAGATTCTAAATTGTTTCTCCACAACTCAAGCTTAGTGTTCACTCCCTCTTTTGTTTCATCCACCAACACTATATCATCTGCAAATAGCATACACCATAGCACCTCTGTCTGAATGTGTTTAGCGAGTTCATCTATTACTAAAGCAAATAAGTATGGATTTAGTGTAAATCCTTGATGCAGTCCCATTGTAATTTTAAACGGTTTAGTATCCCCTCCGCATGTTCTGACCCTTGTCTCTGCATTGTGATACATGTCTTTAAGAGCTTGTATATAGGCTATTCAGACTCATTTCTTCTCTAAAACCCTCCATAATACTTCTCTAGAGATCCTATCATAGGTCTTTTCTAGATCTATAAACACCATATGTAAGTCCTTCTAATGATCCTGATACCTTTCTATTAGGCGTCTCAGTAGGTATATAGCTAACGTTGTTGACCTATCAGACATGAAACTAAACTGATTTGCCGAGACATATGTTTCTTTTCTGAACCTCTGCTCTATTACTCTCTCCCAGAATTTCACGGTATAACTCATTAACTTAATTTCTCTATAATTTTCACAGTTTTGAATATCTCATTTGTTCTTGTATATAGGAATCAAAATACTCTTCCTCCACTCATCTGGCATCTTTTTTTATTTAAGGATCGCGTTAAATAATTTTGTTAGCCAGAATTTGTTTTAAGCATCATGCTGATGAGTTTAACTGACTTAACCTGAAAGGGAAAAACCAAGGGTCTTGTTTCTACTTTCTAAGACGAAATGGTATTTTTTATGGACATTACCAGGTTCAAAAAAGCAAAATAAAATGAGAAAAGGAAGTTTCATATTTCAAAAGCAAAAAGAAGCAATACCACTTGGTAAGGGACACCATAAGAAAACCACGAAAAACAGTCTCTTCAAGGATTGGAGCAAGGAAACCTGTGATGCCAAGCAAACAGGCAGTGCTACAACAGAAATGGAGATGATTAACTAAACGATTTCTTTTCACAATTGAATATAAGGAAATATTACAATAAAGGACTGTGATCAGTTGTTTTACAATTTAACATGGGACAGGTTGTCCCTCTTAAGTACCTTATACTTGAGGATCCAATCAAAGGAAGCAAGCGGACAAGTGCATCAGTCTGAAACCAAGTTACAATTACTGGAACATTAGGTATTGCAGTAAAATATTCATAGATCCAAAATCAGGTGTATAGTACGACAAAACCACGTCAATACTTTCTAAATTAAAATAAGAAACATAATCATGATGTCAAAGAATAAAAGATACATAATATTAGTCAAATAATTAGAGTGAGCTCAGTCAAATTCAACAGACTGTTCCTACACACGCACACACAGATAGAGATTCAGAATTAGGCCAAAAGGCCAATTACCTGAAGTATATGCCAAAACTCAGTTTGGTACCTATACCTTTTTTGGGCCAAATTTAGTACCTGAATAACAAAAACCAACTCAACTTGACAGGTTTTGTTGACAGGCTAACAAGATTTGGATCTCCATTAGCCATGCCAAACGTCCATTAACAGACAGACATCAAATTCCGTTAACCCAACTATCTTGGCGATAGACCATAGAACAGAGAGAGAGAGTTCAAAGAGGGAAGAAGAAATTGGGACAATAAGTCTTGGCCAACAAAGATTGAGGGAGAAGGGAGATCAGACAAGGTCAGAGTGACTGTCTTATGGTGGAGACAATGAAGAAGAAGGCAGTGGCAACCATAGCAGTGGTGCTTGGTGGCTCATGGCTATTGGTTCTTATTCTTCACGGTGGTGTTAAGTGGCTCACAACTACTGGTTCTCTTCTTATTCTGTGGCACATAGCTACTGCTGCTCAAGACTACTAGTTCTCTTCTTCTTCTTCTTCTTCTTCTTCTTCTTCTTCTTCTTCTTCTTCTTCTTCCCCCCTCCCCCACCCATTGTGAGTGATGAGTTCTAGAACAATCTCCAAAACCCATTGTGTGATGGGTTGTGTGCAATGGGTTCCAGTGAGTCCAGAACCCATGCATGCACGCATGAAAGAGAGATAGAGAGAGATGATGATGATGAAGTCGACAATAATCCTTGTTGGGGAGGGGTTCTAGCCAAATGGACGCTAGTGATCTATTTTGCTGGCGCAGTTGGATTAAATTGGATGGAATGGACGTTTGAAGTGGCTAACAGAGATCTAAATCCTGCTAGCAAACTCAACAAAAACCGTCAAGTTGAGTCAGTTTTTGTTGTTTAGGTACAAAATTTTCCCAAAAAAGAAACATACGTACCAAACTAACCTTTGGCGTATACTTAGGGTACTAACTTGGCCTTTTGGTATTCAAAATTATGCATACTCTGGTAAGTTGTTCAAGCTTATCTGCTTATATAAACAGGAATGGAGATACAATTGGCAGGCTAATATCATATGAAATATAAACTCTACAACAACGATGATAACAACAAATCAAAAGCCTAAACTGTTGTTGCAAAATGTTCATACACAAGTGTGCATATGTGCTGATCATAGTATTATGAATAAATTTCTAACCTCTCTCTGAGGGTTCTCACCACTGAACAAAGACATGGCAGCTCCTGTCAATGCAATAGCAGCCAGTGCTGCAATAAGACCAATTCCTGCCCACAAGAGCCATCCCTTTTGTAGATCAAATGGTTCCCTCAAATCTGAAACATTTGTAATCTAGCAAATTAACAAAATTGACTATAGGTCCAAATTATAGAGAATGAATAACAGAAAACACAGTAGTTTTGAAGAATATACAAATTTTGCAACTGTTCAACAATGTTTATAAAACACTGGATTTTAGTAAGAATTATATCACTGAGGTAACAGAAAATAATGTTGCAGGTCAACTATTTCACAAAAAGGGGATTTTCTCATATTGGGAGCAGGTGTAATATTTAGATTGAGTATCGCCAAACACTGAAACATACAAACAAAATAAAATAAGAAATAAGTTTGTATGGTCCTATTACCATAGCGATACAAGTCCTCTGTGTGAGGTTCCAAGGTGTTGGTGAGACTATACAAAACCACTAGCACAACTGCAGTTGTAATGCTGCAAAATAATGAGTATAAAATTAAAACAAATAGCAGAAATTTTTTAATTTAAAAAAGGTGGAACATTTCAGTGAAAGGCAGTGGCTTTACATATATTACTGCAATTTCCATAGGTCAGACCTGGGAGGTCGATTAACCAAAAGCTCCTTACCTTGTACCATAGAAGGCATAGATTTTGTATCATTGATCAGATCAACATCATAGTTCCCAACTTAGACGATGGGAAATAATTTTTTTTCCTTTCTTTTTTTCTCTTCTTTTCAGATAGGGGTTTCCCTCATAAATTATTTTTCATTATTTTCTTTTGGAAATACATGGTGCAGAAGTTCTTTAGGAAACAGAATTCTACAGATGTTCTGCTGTTTTTTCATACAGTAAATTTGAAACAGATTTTGCACTCGGTTTCTGTAGGAATTTTTTTTTCCACTAAAACTAGTATGTTTGGATGTCTATCTGTACACATGTTCAGTTCTATTAAGCATGGTTGGGGGGATGCACCAAAAGGCATGGTAATCAAGTCTGCAACACACCAGGCACTTCTTTAGTGTTTGAAAAGTTTCATGAACATGTACGACAGATTGTGTAAATTTTCCAAGAACAAGAGTCAAAATATTTGGCAGAAGACAATAGTACTTTTAAAGCTATAGATTGACACAAATTATTAGCAAGGGAAAATGCTTTTTTTGTTGTTGCTCAGAAGGGGAAAATGCCAATTATTGTAAAGCCTATCTCATTATAATTTATATTTATGATAACAAAACATCAAAGTAAATGTTTCCACAAGAATTCTGAAGTGCATGACTCTGACATTTAGACTAAAAAGGAAGAACGAGGGGAGGAGAGAGGATGCTTCAAACCCTTGCTGCCTTAAAAAACTACCTTAAATATCTAGATTTTATTCCAATGTCTTACTCTCCTAACAACACTTCAAACAACAAACTATTTTTAATTGAGAGAGAGAGAGAGAGAGAGAGAGGAGTTTTGCATACGCCTGGTCTAAAAATAGGATTTCAGCTTTCTCATCCAAGTTCAGTTCTCCAATTTGAAGTCCTAAATAGGGTATAGCCGCTGTCTCTATCAACCCTGTCAAAACAAAACTGCCTGGATAATAATTAGATTCACACCAAAAATGCTACATAATATTATCAGGAAATAGAAAAAGGCTAAAAATTGGGGGGGGGGGGGGGGGGGGGGGGGGCTGTTCAATCAAGAAATAAGTCAACTAAAGCCTCAATGACTGAAAGAGGGGTGTGAAAGAAAAACAAGGTAGGGTACGCTTAAACCCTGATAACAATTTCTAGATTCATAAACATGTGAGAAGTAACTATGAGGCAGCCAGTATAAAACACTCTTCAAAATTAATAATGTTCTTCAAATGAGTGCAAAGATGCACCTTCCACAATCAACTTGACTAAGCTAATTGATATTTAAGGGACTTTAAGGTACAGAAGAACACCTTAATCCACAAGCAAGTGAGGTTAGCGAAACTGTTTGCCATTTCCAAGGCACATCCCACCTTTTCAGGATTGGCCAATCCGACTCACTTCCCTGAAAGAGCATTGCAAGAATGGATCAAAACAAATTTCAAATTGAACATTTTTAGAACTTTTTGAACATCGACAAGCTACTTTCTGATTAAATCTTCCTTGTAAACATAATATATCTTGAGATTGTGCACATAATAAAAAAACAAGTTTAATTGTAAGTACCTAAACCATAAATCTTTGGACCCAAGCACCAACTCTTGCTCACAACATTATAACCAAAGATTTACGACTTTCAACATCCAGATTCGATTGAATCAAATGGCAGCCAAATAGAAACTCATTAGGAGCTCAATGAATCAAGCTACATGATTTTGCTCTGAAAAGGGCCCTCGGATTCTCACCCCCCCCCCCCCCCCCCCAACCCCAACAAACACATATCAGAGCAAATAGTTAAGAATTAACTCCCATTGCTCTGTTTCGACCTCTTCTCAAAGTTATCTTCTTCTTCATTTTTTTTCCTATTTCTCAATTTTTAATTTTCGCTTATTCGGATATGAAAACAAGTAAACACAAAGCCGCCGTCACCTTCATCTCACTTTCATGAGTACAGGAAACAAGTTCCGAAACCACAAGCAAACGCAATAAATTGGAAAAGAACAATTTCCGAAGCTTAATTGTAGCCTTACCTTCTGTTTATCTTCATCGGCATTGTAAAAGCATATAGCACGGCCTCGCGTAGTTGAAGCTGGACTCCGGTTTGTACGGTGAAAGCTTAAAGATCGGATTGGACGGGAGAGTGAGTAGCAAAGGGAGAATTTACTGTGGCGACTCAGAGGAACAGCTTGAGTCGGTCGAATTAGGGGTTTAGATGAAAATAGGATCGGCGAAAAAGATGACTGAGCAAGAGGCAGAGCGATTGTTGAAACCATTTCTGAGATTGAAAAAGCAGAGAGAGGGAGAGAGAGAGTAAAAGAGAAGATAACGCGAAATAAGAAATGGGTGGTTTTATCAATTTAGGTGGTGTATGAATCACTTTTGAGTTTTAGTGAAAAAGTATTTATTATAACTGTGTTTGCATTTTTTTTTTAGTTTAATAATTATAGATAATTTTTTGTTGTTAATAAATTGTACTTATTTTTCTTAAAATTTTCAAAATACACTTCCTTTATCTTCATTATAATTAAAAAATAAAAATTAAAAAATGGGCTCAATTTGGATTTTTAATAGCCTAAATATCAAGATTATTTCTAGATTTCTCGTCTAATCTTAAATTTTTTAATTTTAAATTCAACTTAAAAAATTAATTTTCTATGCATATGATTTCAATAAATAACTCAAAATCTAAGGTTGCCTCCTCTTTACTTTTCAATTTTTAATTTTGAGTTTTGAATTCATTTTTAGTTTTTTGTTTTGACAGTTTGTTTTTAAAAAATTGAAAACGCGTTCTCTTTGTTATTTTGAAAAACTATTTCTCAAAACAAAAAATTAGAAAACGCATTCTCTTTAAAATTTTAAAAATAATTTTTTAATGATATTTTATTCAATAAATTTGATTATTCAATAAATTAAAAATATTTAATGTTTATAAATTATTAAAAAAATATCTACATTTTAAAGTTAATGAATTTTGTAAAAAAAATTTCATTATAATAATAAAATATGAATAAATAAATAAATAAATGTGTTTTGAGTTTGTTTTGAATAAAAACATTCAAAACAACTTTTTATTGTTTTGAGTTTTCTTTATAATTTTTTTGTTTTCAAAAATACATTTTTAAAAACAATAAAGAGAACACGTTTTCATTATTTTAAAAAATTAAAAACTAAAAATAACTTGAAAACAATAAAAATAACGCAGCTTAAAAAACCCATAAGGGTTTCGTTTATTTAAAAGAGAGAGAGTTATTAGTTAAAAGCGAAAAGAAAAAAAAAATTATTGTCAAGTATTATTATTGTCCACAAGAATAATTCAAGAGAAAGATGAATTAAATTTTTAAGTTTAAAATAATTTTATATCAAGTTATTAACTTTTCAAACAAGTTTAGTGTTTGATTTGCTAATAAATAGATAGTTGCAATAATCTTAACAAATAACATACAAAATTTTTATTGAGATTCGGTTTTAGAAGCCTATTTTCTCTTTCTTCAAATTTAAGAATTTGAAAGTTTAACTTAAAATGGAAGAAATAACCCTAATTTTTATACAAGATCTAAAACCTTGATTATAAAATAGTCTTGTTAACAGGATTACGCGTGTAGCAATTTAAAATTTTCTCAAAGTGAGATCACTTTACATGCACGTGAGTAAAATAAATAAAAAGAGTGATCTTTTACACTTGAATTCGTTTAATTTTAAATGTAAAAATAGCTCAAATAAGTAAGTTTAAATGCCAGTAGTTAGTGGTTGAGGACTTTAAATGCACCTAAGGGAGAATTTTTTGTCATATTTTATCATCAATTGATTTCTCAATTAATTAAAAATAAATATTATTTCTAAAAAATACGAATAGACAATTTGTAATACCCCATGTTCGTATGAGGATGCCACGTAATTTTGATAAGTTTAGAATACCGAAAAATTGATTTTATAGCAATTTCAGGTACCAAATCAACTGCAAGGAATGCCTTGGAGTGAAATTGTCTAAGGAAAAGTATATAGTCTCGATGAGCGTATCGAGTTGGGATTTATGGAGTCAAAAGAAATCGGATCAGGAATAATTTTCGATACAGCTAAAATACAGCTGCTATTTAGACTGTAAAACCGAATTGTCGTAGGAGGCTCTCGAAAAATCAACGAAACCCTAGGGGGGCGCTGGTTTTGCGTAACGAACAACCCTTCAGTGGTTTCAGGAGGAAACAACAGCCCGGTAAGGACACTGGGGCGGAATCGTTCTTTTCAACTAAGAATTGGATTATTAATTTTGCGCTTTCAATATTAAAATACAAATTAATTGAATGTTTGAGGACATAATTGCTATTAGGAAGTGACCAAGTGATATTATGAGAAAATTAGAATTTAATTATGTAATTTTTATATATTAATGTAATATAATATATATATATATATAAATATATATAAATATAGGCGTATGTATGGTGGGGTTTTAATTGCATCTTTAACCCATCTCCCTGCCACTGCCAAATCATGTATAAGAATTGAGTAATCTTCACGCCAGCAGCATGGATGAGTAAGATGGGGTTTTAATTGTGATGTGAAGTATATATATTTATATATGTACGTGGGCGTGCGTATGAGGCCATTTCACCCATTCTCAGCAAATCCAACTCCATGCTCTGCAATAAGCCATGCCCTGCCAGACTTGGATATGTTGGCACGCAATAGTTGATGGCTGCCAGTAGGAGTGTTCTTCACGCCAAAGAAAATGGACAAGGCACGAGGGTGATGGTTAATCGGTTATAAATAGGAGAAGGATTAGAGGGAGCAGCCACCAGAAATGAAGAAGAAGGAAGCAGGGGCAGCCATGGTTGAGAGCTCCAGCAAGCTCGGCAAGCCAGTGAGCAGGGGCAGCCGTGGTGATGCTGGGGGTGTGCGACGGTGATCGATGGGCTCGATGGAGGCCGAGGCAAAGGGCGACCGCTTGAGGGAAGCTGCAGGCGGCCATGGCCGCGAGCTTCGCGGCTGGACGCAAGGCAGGGAGCTGCCGCGATGGCAGCTCACGGCAGCGAGCGCGGTGCGGCCGGTGCCGCGGCCGGCGGAAGCGCCAGCAGGCAACGAGGGAGGCGGCGGACGCGGCCAGCGTGGGCGGCGGCAAGGTTGGCAGCCGCGGTGCTCTATTCATGCGGGTGTTGTGCGAAGAAAGAAGAAGCAGAGGAAAAGATGAGGGGAAGAAGAAGAAGAAGAAGAAGAAGAAGAGGAGAAGTAAGAAGAAGAGAAGAAGAAGAAAGAAAGAAAAGAAAGGAGAAAAAAAAAAGAAAGAAATAAGTTAAGGTGAGTAAAATTTCTTAAAAAATTTCATAAATTCAAGAATATTATTTTATGAATTATCGTGGTGAAATATTTGAGAAAATATTTTAGAAATATTTAATCTGGATTTATTGAGGAAGAAATAGAGAGAAAATTATAGAAAATGCCAGAAATTATGAAAAATAGTTTTTAATGTTTATTTAAATAATTATGGTGATTAGGATATGTTGAGACTGAATTTGAAGAGACTCGCACAAATTTTGAGGTTGGCACGCAAATCGAGGCAAGACACGGATATCGAGGTAGCCCGATAAGCTCTAGAAGGTAAGTGATACTCCCCAATTAAAGTTAATTTTATGGAAAATGCTTGATTAGTAAGTGGTACTTCCTCGATAATGATTTCATCATATTGACATGCCCTGATATGTATACATCACGTAGACTGTATACATGACTATGAAATGCATAAATACACGTTGATATCATCGATCACACGCATATGAGGCCGTAGGGGGTACGAATTGGCACCGCTGCCTTATCAAGGGTGCACCCATACACCCCGGCTTCGAAAGAGGTGGCCGCTAAAATGGTAGGTAGCATGAGGGGTGCAGTTGACACCTACGATGAAAGACATTGCATACACTCATAACATAGCATTATGTTCCCTTACTTAGATGGTTCATCATCTAACTTGGGTTCGCCCCTGGAACATTCAACGTTCCAGTCGGGACTTGCAAAGATGATTCCGAGAATGGTGATATGTAGTGACGTGAGACGCCAAGAAGCGAGTAAATGTATCATGTTATGTTGTAATATGAGTAGTTTAAGAATTATGTACATTGTATTGTCAGACGCTTATGAATTAACTTTGTAATGAATATCATGTCTAGTTATTATTATATGAGCAGGTTCGATTCAGCTTTCGCTTTGTATTTATTTTCTAGTGTAGATATCTCGCACTAGATAAGGTCTTAGGGAATTTCGGGATAATGTAAAGAAAAGAAAAAAAAAAAAAAGACCAAATTTCCTAAGGCATAACACGCCCTAAAGAAGTGGGCTGTTACATAATTTAAACTATTAATTAAGTCATACAAAATTATTCATATTTTTTAATATTTTTAATATATTTGTTATTATTGCATAAATTAAATTTTAATAGTATAAATCCAAATTTATATTTTCAATATTATTACACATAGTGTCATGCCAAAAAGTTACCTTTAGTTTTTTCTCTTTTTTTTCAGGAAGTTCCTTCCAGTTAAAAATGTGCTATTAAATTCTTTTGAAAACGTGCTATGCAACATTCAGATTTTAGACTATTAGATTTTTGTGCATAGACTGCTCTATTATTTAATATTAAAAATTAGAAAGTGTGTTTCAGTAATAACCAATGAGTTTTTTAATGTTATTAATTAATCAAAAATAAATATTTTCTGTCATATCTTCTCATCAATTAATCTCTCAATCAATCAAAAAATAAATATTATTTCTGAGAAATATAAATAGACAACTAAAACTATTAATTAAGTCATAAAAAATCGTCCATATTTTTTAATGTTTTCAATATTTTTAATAATTTGTTATTATTACATAAATTAAATTTCAATAGTATAAATCAAAATACATATTTTCAATATTATTTTACACAGTTTCCGGCAAAAAAAATTGCCTTTATTTTTTTTTTTATAGGAAGTAATATTCTTTCCAGTTAAAATCATGTTATTAAATTCCTGTAAAAAAATATTATGCAATATTCAGATCATGTACTGTTCGATTTTCGCAGATAGATTGTTCTATTATTTGATATTGAAAATTGAAAAACGTACATAAACAATAACCAATGGATTTTTCAATGTAATTAATTAATCAAAAATAAATATTTCATGTTATATCTTCTCATCAATTAATCCCTCAATCAATCAAAAATAAATATTATTTTATGAGAAATATGAATAGACAATTTAAACTATTAATTAAGTCATGAAAAATCGTTCATATTTTTTAATATTTTCATTATTTTTAATGTTTTGTTATTATTGCATAAATTAAATTTCAATAATATAAATTAAAATCCATATTTTCAATATTATTGCACACAGTTTTCCACCAAAATGCTGCCTTTAGTTTTTTTTTTCAAAAAATAATATTCCTTTCAGTTAAAAACATGATTTCTCTAAAAACGTGTTATACAACATTCAAATTCTGGATTGTTCGATTTTCGCACATAGACTACTCTATTATCTGATATTGAAAATTAAAAAGTGTGTATCAAGACACAAGGTCTTCATTTCAAGGATGTCATTGACTCCATTAGATTCAAGATTGTTGTTTAAGTTTCAAAGAAGACAATTTCATTTGATTGTATCATACGCTATGACCATCAACAAAAGTCAGGGGCAATTATTGTCACATGTAGGACTTTATTTGAAAAAATCAGTATTCAGTCATGATCAGTTATACGTAATTGTATCAAGAGTTACAACTCGAAATGGTTTAAAGATACTAATATGTGATAAGGAATGAGAACAAACAAATTCAACCACAAACGTTGTATTCAAATAAATTTTCTAAAATTTATAACATTTAATCTTGTTATAAATTTCATTTCTTATGATATTTACAATCTAATAAAACTAAATTGTGATGTTTCCAATATTTATTGAAAGTTCATTTATTTTTTATATTTCCATTTGTAAATTTATTTTTTGTGCATCATACTGGTGAAGAACTAGTTGGGCTAAAAGGCACCAACTACTTTTATGATTTTAGAAATGTTAATAATCTTCCATGCCCTTTGTTGACCATGCCAATTGACTATTTTATTATTTTTTAATAAATCATTTTGATAAGATGAATTGAGATGATGTTTTATAAATATGTAATTATCTTGAATACATTTATCATTTCTTTATTTTCTGATTGCTTGGAAGAGATAAAAGAAAGATTTTGTTACTTTTTTTAACAATTTTTATCTCTAGTAGGCCTTCCAATAGGATTCGAATTCAAATAAAGTTCTGATCATTTGTTAGGAAAAAAAAAAAAAAAGAACAAATGTATCTTGTAAGGTTCCTCATAAATTCTTCGATTTCTTCAAGACTTCTCACATTTTGTGGATAGCTAAGAGATTGAGGAATATTCGAAAGGCATTTCAAGAATCAACCTCATATTATCTCTGTTCTTTTCTTTGCCTCGTCTTTCTTTCTTTTATCTCTTATTCTCTATGCCATCATTGCTCATTTTCTTTATCTCTGACATGTCTTTGGTAGCGAAAGGTATTAAGGTTTTCTTTGAAACATGTGTGTAGGTTCGTTCAGCAAACTCACGCATGATTTACAAGAATTCATGGAACTTACAATGAGTTTTGACAAAACACAAAATGAAACTAGTTTGTCTAGTAGAACTTAAACCCAATTTCATCAAAATATTTAACCAAATCATCTATTGGAATTGATTATGGGTTTTGGTGAACAATTATTCTTTTCTATTTTTTTTTTCTTTTTGTGTCTGTAATTCTAGAGTAGAGATGAAAGAGATAAGAAGGCATTTTAGAAATTTTAACAAAATTAATTGTCATTAATTAACTTTAAGAGTTATGTGTTGTGCAAGTGTTAACTTCAATAGAGATCAACAACATTTTTACCTGTTTTAGCCAAATTATAATAAATATAAAATAGGTAAATAAAAAGTAATTTTAATAAATATTTAGGTATAGTTTAACATATATATTATTTGTAATTTTGTACCTTATAATTTATAAATTATAAGTTCATGGGTAATATTAACCATTGTTTTAACGGGGCGTTTAGTATAAGAGAAGTTTTTAGATTCATAGAATTCATGATTCTTGAAAATGCTTTTGGGAATCAAAGATTTCTAGAATTTATATAATTATATATTTAGTTAGGTTTAAACATTATCAAGAATGTTAGGTATTATTTTATGGGAATCTTATTGTTAAGTTCAAGGGTATGTAAATAAGATTTTAATAATAACAAAAATAGTTTTATGATATAAATATATTTGTCTCTTGTAATGTAAAAGATATATCTTGATGATATCAAAATTAGTTGTCTGTTAGAGATATATTTTATCAATCTTTGTGTGTTGAAAAGGTTAAGTATCTTCGATTGAATGAGATTTATCTTAGGTCGACCAAAATAAGGCAGATTGTTCAAATTTCATTATATGCCATTCCGGTAGACCTAAGTTTATGTTCGATTGATCGAAGTTGGCTATTTTGTTGTCCTCTAATTTTAGGTCGACTGAGTTTTCGACTAAACTTTTGTTTTTGGTTGCTAAACAACTTCGATCGACCGAAGTTGTGCCTCCAGTCAACTAAAGTTCAACGATTATTTTTTGAACGTCGTGTTTTCTACATATTTTTCTATTGTATATCAAGAGTACATTTTTTCAAGTATATTTTTCGTCTTGTTCCTCAAAGTCATAGATAGATTTCTTCATATTACGAAAGATAATCTATTGTTAGAAAATGTTGTTTCTTCAACCCTTTAAAATTGACCTTTTGACTTTTATGTAAAAATCTCTCCATTGAATTCTAAGTTGTCAACATATGTTAGCTAGAGTAGAAGAATTAGAAGATTTCTTTTATTGATATTCAGATGTTGTTTAGTTATTTCTATGTAACAACTATTTCTCTGATATTGCGTATAAATAGAAGATGAGTATGAAGACTTAAAGTAGACAAGAAAATACAATACAATGAACAAATGTGACAAAAATATTCAAACAAAAGTGAGAAGGTTCAAATGTTGTAGGCTTGTTGGCTAGTGAAATTCTCAAAGTGTTGGTAACTTGTTTGAGATTATTTTTACTGTAAGTTTGTTATTGTTACTCACCTGTTGTGAAGAGATTGTATTTGCTAATTGTGTGCTAGTAATTCTTACTTAAGGCAAGAAATTATATATTGATTCTAGTTCTAATTAAAAACTAGTAATGATTCTCCCTAGTGAAATCTCAATCTAAATTTTGAGAGCCTCAAACTCAATCTTGAGATAAAGGAGTAGGCTCGTAAGAGTTTAAATATCTATAAAAATTCTCGTATTATCTATGAATTGCCTGATTTTATCTCACTACTTACATTACAATCACTAGTTAATAAGATCACAAGTTAAAAGAGTTTTCACAAAGAGCAAAATTATTAATTTAAAAAAAACCCAATTCACCTTCTTATTGGATATTTATCTAAACAACACTTATATTCCTATGTTTGATTTAACAACATTCATGGGAATTCTTGTTATTTTTTTTAAATACTCTTATTTAATTTTTTATTTAAAAATAATAATTTTTTTATAATATGTAAAATATTAGGACCTACATTCTTTTTAGGAAGTCAAAAAACATAATTTTTTTTACACATTATGTATATATATATGTGTGTATATATAATATATATATATTTGTGTGAATATCTATTTTAATTATTTTTAAATAATTATATATATAAAGCATTCATTGGCTATTAAGGACTTCGGTGTGTGAGGAGCACAATAAAACGGAAGTTATGGTGAAAATAATTATGAAAAGGCTATGATGTTATAAGAAGGTCAGACATGTTTTAGTTTTTTTATTTGTTAAAAACTTTCCCTTATTAATAAAAGATTCCCAATCTTTCATGAAAATATTTTTGTGAGAAAGTTGATTAAAAATAAGTTCTATGAATGTTATTTTTTTAAAAAAAAATTATTCTAAATATAGAAATATAAATACCTACATTAACATTTTTAGAAATTTAAAAATTTATTTTGTACCAAATACTCTTAAGAGTAAAGTTAAGCTACAATAATTGCATCTTATTTTCATATAATGTATATTTATTGCACATATTTTTAGTTTTTTAAAAAATATTAATTGTTAAAATAACTCAAAACATGATATATTTATTGTCAATTAATAAAATTATTTAAAAATTAAAAATAATATATAATAAATACATTATGTTTGAAAACAACACATTACTATAGGGTAAAACCATTTCCGTACATTACCAGTGATAAAATTATTATTTAATAAATATGGTATGGGACTCTTTTAACTGTTAGGATCATGGTATAATTATTTAATACAATAATAATTCGCACACCTTGGACTCTTTAACTATCTATTAGGATCATGGTAGGTATGGGACACTCCCGCGATGCGCCTTACCTACCTGCAGAAATTTTAATTTATGTCTCACTACATGCGCGTACACGTAATAAATTTTAAATTTATTTAAATATTCAATTATAATTGTTAGCTTTAAATTTAAGATAAACAAAAAAAAAAAAGAAGGCTACAAAATTATTTTTAGGAGTCTCCCCTAGCTATCTAGGAGATTGTCCCGAAAATCTTTCTCAGGTTTACAAATGTGTTAAATTTATTTTTTATGTCTCTAACTAAAAATTAAGGACAAATCATTCGAAAAATTTAGATGCTCATTCACCTGTTAATTTCGACTTTAACAAATAAGAAATTATTTTTTTAATTAAAATAAGATAAAAAATGTATTTAGACTTTAATTTTTTTATATTCTTTTAGAATTAACTTAAATATTAAAAAATTAGTACGAAAAACATCCCACGCCTCTAAGTGACTTCTGTCTCTTAAGGATTAGAAACTCAAGATAAATATTTTATTGTATTTATAAATTTATTATTATATTTAATAAATAATAATAATATTTATGTATTAATATATTTTGTATTTATATTAAAATAGAACACATTAATAGATAAATATTATAATTAAATATTTAAATGATACTTTTTTAAAAAACATGTCAATAAATAAATACCTAATCCATGCAATCTGCCCGTTGATTTAGGAGTGCCTTTTGGGTGTCAGTGCATGTCCACCCAACCGAAGGTCCACAGAATACTTTTATTGGAGGATCAAGCCGTTACATTTAGACCATCAAAGTGCTTTTAGACTAAATATCAAGCAGTTACATTTAGACCATCAAAGTGCTTTTAGACTAAATTTAGAGCAAAATCAATCAACTAAATCATCTTCGGGTTATCGTGTTTTTGTGTGATCCCCATCATTCATGTTTTCGATTTTGATAAAAAAAGATAAATCATAGGTAAAGATTTTACCTCACCGTCCAAAAAAAGAAATCGAACTCATGATCTACTAATACGAATCTCAACTTATTGTAATCCAATCACTTTATGTATAAAATATCAACTAAATTATTATCTTACTAATACTAACTAATAGTTAAACCAAATTCAACCCATGATCAAGAGATTAATGACATCATACTATTAAAATTCGTTTATACTCTCGTGCCTTTAGGCATAGAATCATTAACACCACATACGAATCGAGATTGAATTTATTGGGTTTGGCCATCTGTGTGATATATGGTTGATTTCCAAAAGTCAAATCAGTGAGTAACATTCCACTTTGAAGCGGCGACAAAGTCATTATAATATTATTAAACACATAATTTGCATTTGCATTTGAATTTGCCGACACGAGAGAGTATTATACGCCGATCCAGTCCACTCCTTCCGCAGGCTTCAAAACCGCGTCAAAACGTCGTCGCTTTGCCAAACAGCACCCCAAGTGGCAAGTGCTTCCCAACTCCCGTTGGCGCGTGGGTCCCTCTAACAAATCTTCATCTCAGCACGAACTAATAATTAATAAATAATAAATAATTTCGTATCCATTGTATCGTTCACAGCTGTCGTCGGTGAGGTTTATTTTTATTTTTATTCAGAAATGAATTTGATAAAAAAAATCAAACATTTAAAAGGTAAAGTGGACTAAAATTAATATTTCAAAAGTTAAAAGAGCAAATAAAACAAAGTTAGGGACTAAATTGACAAAAAGTAGAAAATCAATTTAGCCTTTTTTTTTTTAATTTGTGTTTTCCAAATACTAATGTCAATTTTTGTGAATAAATAAAAATTATGGTTAATGTATAAAATAAAATAAGGATAATTTTTTTTTTTAACTGCGTGGCAAATGGCTATCGATTGCTATACGGAGGAATCTTGATCCAAGCGGTGTATACTGTATAATATCAATGGAGAGAGAAAAGCTATCGAGAGAGAGAGAGAGGGGGGGAGAGAGACGTGCATCTGTCTATTAATAGATTTCAATTTTCAATCTGCTCTGCTGCCGTGCCGATCGACGCTCTTCTCGCAGAGAACACTGTTCCCATTTTCGACAAGATTTGCCAGAGTTTGAAGAAGGGAAGGGAAGGGAACAGAACCTCTCGTAAGCGATCAAAGAAACCGGATCTTCTCAATGCGATAGGTGTCGGTGATCTGTTTCGTATCTGAATGATCTCTACTCCGTTTCCCCTTTGTTAATTGTGAGTTTAATTTCGGTGAACATCTGTTCTATTCTTGATTTAGATTTGTAGTTTTCTAGTGCGAAGTTCATGGTTTTGCTATGATTGGTTAAAAATCCGTCGCCTTGGTTCGATCTTCGTCGTTACCCCAACGAACATCAAGTTTCGATTTCAGTGTTAGCATTTACTAGCTTAGCTGTTTGAACTTCTTTTTTTTCTTCTTCTTTTATGTTTCTGGATTTTGAAATTGGATCTTCAACTCTTTGTTCGTATGTGGAGTGTACTGGAGTGCCTTTTTTGGCGTTTTAGTTGTTGGCTTCATTGATTCACTAGTCGTATCAGGATCTTGTTATAATATGCTTACCTTATTTTTGAAGCAACAAATCTTGAGCTTTTCTTTTTTTCTTTTCTTTTTTGTTCCTTTTCTTTTTGTTGCTTTTCCTATTTGTTTCAACTGAGCATTTGTATCTACATTCAGCGTCCAGATTTTTGTATGTCAGTTTATAATCTTTCATGATTTGGCAATAAATTGTCTTGATAAGTGCCTGGGATCTTGTACGTAAAGAATCATCTGCATGAGTAATGAATTTACACCAAGTAAAATAAGCTACCTCTTTTAAGCTTTAGATGACATGATGATCTACAGGTGAATTCATATTTCAACATGAATGTTAACTGAGTTACACAAAGAACTCCTGGATTTACTATATTTTATGGTAATAAGAAATTAATTTGACAAGAAACGTATATGTGTCTTGGTGTTGCTTCCTTATGCTTTTGGCTTCCAACTCTCTATTAATAGTACTTCGAAATTGTTCCAGGTGCATTATGGCAACGAAGCTAAATGCTGTTGATGGTAGGACTAGAAGTTCTGTAACTATTTTTATAGTAGTTGGTTTGTGCTGTTTCTTCTATTTACTGGGAGCATGGCAAAGAAGTGGATTTGGAAAAGGAGACAGCATAGCTTTGGAGATGACAAAGAGAGGAGCAGACTGCAATGTCCTTCGTAATCTGAACTTTGAGACCCATCATAGTGGTGAAGCTGGTGTCATTGACGATTCCGAATCAAAAATTAAAGAGTTTAAGCCATGTGATGCCCGTTATACAGACTACACGCCCTGCCAAGATCAAAGGAGAGCCATGACCTTCCCAAGGGATAACATGATTTACCGTGAACGGCATTGTGCTCCCGAAAGTGAGAAGTTACATTGCCTTATCCCTGCACCCAAAGGATATGTAACCCCATTTCCATGGCCAAAGAGTCGTGATTATGTACCATTTGCGAATGCACCCTATAAGAGCCTGACAGTTGAGAAGGCAATTCAGAACTGGGTTCAGTATGAAGGCAATGTGTTTAGGTTTCCAGGTGGAGGAACACAGTTTCCTCAAGGGGCAGACAAATATATTGATCAGCTAGCTTCTGTAGTACCAATAGAGAATGGGACAGTTAGAACAGCATTGGACACTGGTTGTGGGGTATGTTGAGTTTGTTAAATTTTTCTTATGATGTCCCAATCTTCAATTTTTCTTTTGAGAGATCACTTTCATAAGTTTACCATTTTATTGTGGGATATCAACAGTTAATACTCTAACATTGTGTTATTTTCTTCAGGTTGCAAGTTGGGGTGCCTACCTCTGGAAAAGAAATGTTATAGCCATGTCATTTGCACCCAGAGACTCACATGAAGCACAGGTTCAATTTGCACTTGAAAGGGGAGTGCCTGCTGTTATTGGTGTTCTTGGGACAATTAAAATGCCATACCCGTCTGCTGCCTTTGACATGGCTCACTGTTCCCGTTGCTTAATTCCATGGGGAGCTAATGGTGAGCATTTTATGATTTTTTTTCCATGTCAAATGAGCATAAAACAGGAGACACAATTCTTTAATTGTTTCAACTTTCAAGAAACAACAAGTGGAATAAAAGAAAGAAACAATAAGCTGTGTTTCTAGATGTTTTAGCTTTGTTTATTGGAAATTACATTTTGATGGAAGACATATGTTATTGTTGTCCTGGATTCTTCTATGTGCAGATGGATTGTATATGATGGAGGTTGATAGAGTTCTTAGACCTGGTGGCTACTGGGTGCTTTCTGGACCTCCTATTAACTGGAAAACTAACTACAAAGCTTGGCAACGTTCCAAAGAGGACCTTGAGGAGGAACAAAGGAAGATTGAGGAGATCGCAAAACTCCTTTGCTGGGAGAAGAAGTCTGAGAAGGGCGAGATTGCTATATGGCAAAAAAGGGTAGATGCTGAGTCATGCCGTCGCACTGAAGATGATTCTCAAGCCACATTTTGCACAACAGTTGATGCAGATGATGTCTGGTATGAATCTATCATTATTTTTATAATCTAATCATGGTGTTATTGCTATTGCTGCTTTTAGACATATCAGGCAATATGACTAGATATTTCAATCTATTAATGCCTGATCATAAGAGGAGAACTCTATAGCATAAATGATTAAACATATTCCTGTGATTCATGGATAAAATATTTAACTAAAATATTATGAATTCAGGATTAATATGATTAAAAAGAGCAAGTGTGTTGCAACTTGCAAGGCAAGTTGACTCTGTGATAAGGAATTAGAATTATTAAATTTGAATGTTTTATATTAGGATATTTAGTTATTTATCTTATTTTATTTAGATTTTATATTGTTAGAGTTATCTCTTGTTCATTTTGTTAAGATAGGATTTCAGCCTATAATCAGGCTTATGATACACAACAACAGCAACAACATATCCAGCCGTTATCCCACTATGTGGGGTTGGCTACATGAATTCTAGACTTTTATGTGGTTTATAATCAGGCTTATGATGTAATCAGAAATTTAATTCTTCTGATTGATATTGACACAATTGATAATTCTCTCTCTCTCTCTCTCTCTCTCTCTCTCTCTCTCCTAATTTCCTCTTTTTATTTCTATCTTCTCCTATCTTTTTTGCATCACTCTGTGCTTATAGTTGAATTTGAGTGAGACCTTTCAGCATTGAACTTTTGAAAAGGCAGGATGTGGTCAATTCTGATGATATTTGGAACACTTGAAATTTTGTTATTTCAATCTACTTTCTATGGTCATGAATTTTGTATTCTCTTTTTCAATTTACTGCTGATTTGAGATTTTTTGTTGTTTTCCTTAGTTCCTTGCACTTTCTCAAGGTCAGTGTGCTAAATAGTTTTTCTCTTGAGAGTCATAAAAGTATATAGTAAGTATTGTTCTTTTTCTCCTTTTAATTGGAGCAAGAAGGTATCAAAAAGTCTTTCTAAATTTTTAGTTGGATTGCCTGTACTGGACTCTAGGACAAGTATTTAATCAGTTCCACAATGTCTGTGAGGACTAAATACTGCTCACTTTTCACATGTAGACATAGACTTTGGGAGGTTGGAATGGTGTGTTTAGGTATTTTTTTTGGGTGCTAAGGATGGCCTTAATAGTTACTACTGCCAATTTTATACATGTTTTGCCCCCTTAAGGCTGTCTTTTGTTCTATAAACATGTTTACTCAGGGACAAAAAGCTTCTTGTATTATTTATGCTCATGAATTGATAAATTTCCATGTCACTCCCGATTGCCTACTGTTGCTGTTGGGACATCTTAATTAGTTTTCATGCTTGTCCATTGAACAAAGGATATAGTTTTTTTGTTATGCAGATGTGGATGTGGTTGTCTTGGAAGGTTGGTCACTAAATCATCTCTTTAATAGCTGTTCCAAAGAATGCAGTCAGATGCATGTTGCTTGTGCAATATCCTGAAAAAGTGTTATCAATATCATGACCCTAAAATGCAATACTTGCATTATGTGGGATCTGAAGTGACCTAATACAGACAGAATTGGTGAAAGTTTCCTGTACTGCCTGTTCTTTGGTGATGGTGGAAATTTGTCTGAGATGCCAATACTTATAATGTCTCAGAGCACAATAAGACTAACAAAATCAATATAAAAGGAAAGAGAAAGCAGTTGCATATATCGAACATGGGCAAATAATAGCCAAGCCTGTCTTTTCCTCCCTGATATTCACCCTCCTTTTCCTTTGCTTTTTGGGTCCAAAAGAAAATATGTTTGATTTTATCACAATTTGAGCAAGTTGAATAATTAGAGGTCTCCAAATAATTCATGTGGTTCAAGACCATCAGTCTATTAATACACTGCTATTTTGTTGAAGAGTATGGATGATTGAACCAGCATTTTAGTGCTGTGAAAAATTTGTATGCCTAATCTTCTCTACTTCTTTTGGTCATTACTAGGTACAAGAAAATGGAAAAATGCATTACTCCATATCCAAATGCTTACAGAGATAAAGTTTCTGAAATCAAGCCATTTCCAGAAAGGCTTAATGCCATTCCTCCCAGAATTGCTAGTGGATCTGTTCCTGGAGTCTCTGTTGATTCATACCTGGAGAACAATAAGCTATGGAGGAAACATGTAAATGCTTACAAAAAAATTATTAAAATACTTGACACTGGAAGATATCGCAACATTATGGATATGAATGCCGGCTTGGGAGGTTTTGCTGCAGCACTTGACTCTCCTAAATTATGGGTTATGAATGTTGTGCCAACCATTGCTGAGAAAAGTACTCTGGGGGTTATATACGAGAGAGGACTCATTGGCATCTACCATGACTGGTTTGACTTTTAAACTTTTTTTTTTTCCAAATATTGCACATATTACATGCCTAGTTTTATACTGCTTGGGAATTTTTATTATTCTAGCAATTGTATACTACTGTAATAATTTAAATTGTGGCAATACTAGAATTAGATTAGAAATATTAGAATTATGAATTTCATACTGGGAAATTTCTCCTTGGAATGAGAACTGAGATTCTCTGATTATAGAGCTTAAAGGAATAAATTATCTAGGGCTGGGTGACAATAGCAACTTGCCATGTTTTGTAAACTATCTGTGCTTTGTTGTCAGCCTGTGTGTGGCTTTGTTGTTCACATTACTGGTTATTCATCTGTGATTATAAATATGAACATTTGGTTATTTGCCTTGAAAAAATTACTGATTCTGATGTCATCTGACATACTTTACTACTAGCACCAATTAGCATCTTGCTCATCCTTGTAGTCCCTGCATCCTTACTGCTCCATGTATAGTACACTCCCTGCCAACATGTTTCAGTAGGAAAATGTCCACTGTCTACCAACATCGCTCTAATTGTATATGGATATCATTCAAAGCCTCAATCCTTGCTGGAATGTTGTTATGCCCTGTGTTTTTGTGCCCATGCATGTGCATCTGGAGAAACAAATGCCGTACAAAGTTAACTCACATGCGCAGATGCACATTGAGATACAGATCCCTTCACTGCCAATATCTACATGTTTTTTGGTTAAGGAGTCCAATATGTACACTTTTGCTGGAAAGCTGCAATGTCAGATTTTACAACTGTTGTTTCTTTTGTTGATGATGAGGAAGATAAATGGACAAGGAAATAACCACACAAAAAAAAAAACTGAGCAAGAGAGGTGAATGTGCCTATTGCAGTTTATTTATATATTAGAGATATGTTTATGTCGCGCTTAAGTTGAGATCTGTCTGCATTCCTCTGAAAATAACAAACGACATACCAACAGATCAGATTGGCTGAGTCTTAATTTGTTTACCTGTTGAAGTAAGAAGCTGTGTTGTTGGAGAAAATTTTTATTTGGCCTTAATTCATATTTCATCGTTTCATTGATTTACTTTCTTCTATTTCACTCCAGATGTCATTTTCACTAGTATAACCTTTTGGGTTCAGGTCTGAAGGTTTCTCCACGTATCCTAGGACATATGACCTGATTCATGCCAATGGGGTTTTCAGTTTGTACAAGGACAAGTGAGTAATATCTTTACTACTGTCCCTTGATTATTGAATAGATGTAAATTCCTTCCTAATATGATTCTGGCCTTTTTTGCGTGAAAGGTTCATGTTAAGTTTTGGTGCATTTGATACATTATGCCATTTCTCTATTTTCAAGGTTCAGAAGTGCCATTCTCATGTTTGAGGCCACATTTCCACTTCTCAAAAGTGAAATGGTATAGGAAACTATAAGTGGAAACACACATGGATGGATTAATTCATATGAGAACTGTTATTACAGATAACATATTTTACTAATATGAACCATGTGTCAAGATTCCCTAAAATCATATTAATATGCTAAGCATAACTCCAGTTGAAGTTAAATCATGCACTAGCCAAATTGCCAAATTACTACCTTTGACACGGTGCTGCCATAAGAGGGGTTCTGAGCATGCTGTGTGTTAACCCCCTTGTAGTTTGGTTGAACTTGGAAAACCTTGGAAATTGACATGGAGTAAAGCACTGCTCTTCAGACTTGGTTCATGTTGCTTGTCCTACAGCATGTTCTAATATAATGATTGTTCACGACATATTTTAAATAATATTCTGCTGCTCGTGTCATCTTTTTGCTGTGTGATGGCTGTTCTTTCTTATGCTTGTTGCTCACACTTTTGTCTGTGGCTATACTACTGGAACTGCTCAAACCTGCATTGGAGTCTCTTGCATGATTCAGGCTCCATGTGGCACTAATTCTTTTTTTAAGTAAAAAATTATCTTCCAAATGTCTGTTTTTTTCTAAGCCACACAAAAATTGTAAATAGAAAAAGGTTGATTCCCAGCAAGACCCTTTGCTGTATTTTGGTCTTTAACTTCAGCTTTAGCTAAGCCACAGACCCATTGCCCATGGTTGTGGGTGAACTAGTGCTCTGCAAGCTTGGTTCATGTTGGGTAGCCTAACCTCATACCTGCTCACTAACCTGACCAAGCTTTTACTGGTGTTAAAATCCTATCTTGATTTGGATGATTTTATTTGAACCATTGGACTACAATGCTAAAGTAGTTACAGCATATTCGGTATATTCTAAATGTGATTTTGCTCATACATCATATTTTTGCTGTTTGATGGATATTCTATCAAACTGCTTTTGAGGCATGTTTTGGTTGTGGGAATGCTAGACTATATTGGAATCTCTAATTTCAGCTTCTTGCGTGATTAGCTATAAATTTGAGCCAAGTCTGGCTGGTTTACTTCATAAAATACCAAACTAAGCCTCTTCATCACCTAAGAATATAAACTTGATTTAATTGTCATCAAAGTTTTCCAGCCTGGGGGTATGGTGGCCTCCATATTTAAGATCTGTTTGGCACCAATGGTCATTAGCTGCTCCTGTTTTTTCTCCTTAGAAAAGTTGGAAGGCATTTTTTTATTAAAAAGAAAAAACAATTTTTTTACCCAAAAAGCAAAGAACAACAACAACAAGAGCAAAAGGTATAACAATGATGCTTTCTTAGCTCTTTTCTCCAGTAATGGCAGATGGTTCATATGTTTTCATATTTTATGAAGCAATTTTATATTAGTATAGGACCTGTCTTATTTTAGGGGCATTATTATCATTTTCCGTATAATGCTACCATAAAAACAACAAACAAAAAATTTAATTTTTTTAAGCAGTTACTAAACTCAAAACCATAGTGCCCCCCCCCCCCCCCCCCCCAAAAAAAAAAAAAAAAAAAAAAACTTTTTTCCTTAACTTCTTTAAGCAAACTTTCACCCCCCAAAAAAAAAAAAAAATGCTGATGCCAAAGGGATGTTTACTGTTAATTGCATAATTGAGGTTTGTTACTGAAAATCATTAGGAGAATCAAACTAGAGCGTGGTTTTTTTTTTTTCATTTTCTTAGTAGATTCATGTCCATGTGTTGCTTTGCTGTTGCATATTGAGGACTGTTTCAGATTGTCTTTTTGCCCCTATCCGCATTCAGAATTTTGTCCTGTAACATATTTTGATTGGTCACTTCACATGATACAGATTATAGACTAACTAAGTTGAGGGTGATTATAATCTGACACACACATACCCATATATAATCAATACAGATGTAGTTTTGAAGACATTCTTCTGGAGATGGATCGAATTTTGCGGCCAGAGGGTGCAGTCATATTCCGTGATGAAGTCGATGTGCTTGTCAAGGTGAAGAAGATAATAGGAGGGATGAGGTGGGATTCTAAGATGATGGATCATGAGGATGGTCCCCTTGTTCCTGAGAAGATTCTTGTTGCCGTAAAGCGGTACTGGGTTGCCGGGGATAACAACTCCACGTCCTTGCAGTGAAGGCCAAACTAGGAGGTTCCTGATCTCAACTCTCTTTGGACAATCCATGAACTATTCATTTCCCCAACATCATTTTTGCTGGAACAGGTTTACTACGGGAGGGGCCTCTACATTGCATGTTCCATCAAACTGTCATTTGTTGTGAATCACAAATGATACAGCTAAGCTTGTACTTCTAACGCTATTTATTTGATTGTTTTTCTTTTTCCTTTTCTTTTGTAGAATGTTATTCTTACTGTTAGATCTCAAGAAAAACTTACTCCCAAAGGGCTTTTACAATTCCATTTCCTGTTTCATATTTACTCTTTTTTGGATGGTAAAATTGGGAAGGTGCCTCTGCGTGTGCGTATTGATGCCTCCTTCCTGCTTATTTTTTATTGGATCGCTAGGGGTTTATGGAAGATGATATATTTGCTCCGAAATGGTGAGTTTTAACTTTGCTTTTGATGTGGTGAAATTGTCTCACCAACTTTTAGTGGCTGAAATTCGGACCAAATATTAAAGTTCTATATTTGTTGTGTACGTGACCGTAATGAGAGTTTATTTGTCACTGTGAAACATTGCACTCAAGCTGTCTCCTCGCAGAACCCACGTGTAATGTTACCCTCTCCCTCAATCCTCGCCCAACTTGTGGAGTTCATTTGACTGGTACTCAGACCAAGCCAGATTAAGAGCAGGGCAATTTGGACCAATTGGTTGGACTTAAGGCATATACTTAACAAAGGGTCTGGGTAGGGTGGTCCTGGTCAAAGAAGAGATGATGAAACCATTTGGCATTTGCTGGGAGATATCAGACAACCTAACATGCAGAATCTTGCTTCCATTTCTGTCCTATCTGACGAACTTTAGTGGTTACAATTGATTAAAAAATTTCTAGACATTGTTTGTATATGAATCATGCTAAATGTAGAATCTTTTTGTACATTTTGAGTTATACAAGGAGGTATTATGATCAAAATGCTCCGTGCTTCATGCGCCTCATGATGGATTTTTTTGTCATTGATATACCTTTATGTAACCCAAGATGTACGCAAAAGGTATACCAATAGCATTTTCCTTTGTATATCAATTGCACAATCATATAAAACAGTCAATTGATAATATGTCAGACCACTTCTCAAAATCATGATTAGTCTGTCCTTCCGCATTGATAATTAGTGAACATAAACTTGGCTAAATATATATATTTTTATATTTATATTTTTTACGTTTTTTTCTCGTATGACTATTTAAACTTTTTGTTGTTTTGATTACATTCCTAAACTAATACATTTTTGACTCAATTATACACCTCAATTAAAGCGTGCAAGATACATGTGTTGAAATGCCTAAACCATCTCTCACGCCACCATTATCTTTGCCACAACTTCTTCCTTTAGTGGTTAGCAATGAGGCAGGTGTAGGCCAATGGTTATGGCAAAAGGTGCTAAGGCTATTGTTAGTTGGAAGAGGTGAAAGACGAAAGAGCTAGCGATAGTAGAAGGTGTAGAGGCTATCGTTGGTAATGGTGGAAGGCAAAGGGGCAAAGGCATTGGCAATGTGGAAGGCGAAGAAACAAAGGCATCGGCAATGGCATAGACGTTGTCGTTAGTCAAGGAAGGCAGAAGGTGAAGAAGTGAAGACATTTGTGGTAGCAAAAGGTGTAAAGGCCATTGTCGGTAGTGATGAAAAACAAAGAGGTGAAGGCATTAACAGTGGCAAAAGGTGAAAAGGTGAAGACATTGGTGGTGGCAAAAGGTTCAGAGGTCGTTGATGGCCTTCTGCCACTGCTGATGCCTTCGTTTCTTCGCCTTCCACCATTGCCAACGCCTTTACCCCTTCACCTTCCACTGTCGTCGATGATAGCCTCTACACCTTCCACCATCGCCAACTCTTTCGCCTCTTCCAACTAATGGCGACCTCTACACCTTTTGTTATAATCGTCAGCCTCATTGCTGAAAAATGCATGTGAAAGAGCTATGTTGCACGGAAATGGAAACGAGAAACGTTTTCGATATGAAACGGAAACGTGGAAATAAACGTTTTTTTAAAAAAATAGGTATAAATAGGGTCCGAAACGAAAATTCGAAAACGGAAAAACGACACCTATGAGATGTTTCCGTACAACATAGTGAAAGAGTATACATGCAACATGCGTTGGTCATTAAGGGGTAATTTAAACATTTCAACATCCATGTGTTGCACATTGTAATTTAAGTGTGTTGACGTGTGTTGGATATTTTAACATACATGTGTTGCACATTCTAACTTAAGTGTGCTGACTTGTAGTGGGCATTTCAACATGCATGTGTTGCACATTGTAACTTAAGTGTGCTGACTTAAAAATGTATACGGTCAATATATATATTTCACCTCACATTATTACACGTTGAATATTAAAAAGTCCCAATCTGGTCCCGGCGGGGCTCGAACCCGCGACCTTCGGCTCATAAGACCAACGCTCTAACCAACTGAGCTACGGGACCACGGAGTCTTCACGTGAAATTTACATTACATGACAAAGAAAACACGGCGCAGTGTTTGTTGACCTATTTAAGGCGCAATAGGACCAACGGCAAATGGGTACCATAGATAATGCTCAGACCTAATTTCTATTCTCCAGGACAATGGGGAGAGTGGTTAACATTCCTCTGGACCAAACGGTGGAGCCCACAAAGGAAGTAGGGGGACTACTCTTCACTCTTCTTGTGACTGGATTAGAAAATCCAGCCAAACGCCCTGGGCAATCTAGTTGGTCAAGAAGGGAGTACAAAGTGTCTTTCGTGGTGAATTTTGGACCAAGATCGAGGATCGACTCTCGCAAGTGGCAGTGTGGGGATACCTCTCTCTAAAGTGAGGGGGACTCCTTGTGCGTGGTGAGCCTGAGTCTAGCCACTGCGTCCGATTGGATCACCATGATTAATCCCCCACATCCTATCAGACCGAGTGTGGGGCGTCCAGAATGAAAGATTTTACCTTTTGTACGAAGAAAACCCAGCAAAACATCAAATCTACTACGCTTGATAACCTTCCCTATTTCTTGCTGTCTATAGTTTCTTCCCAATAATTGCCATCCAAACCACTTCAACCTACTCTTTCCCATCCATCACTTGGGGTGATAACAGACAGACGTCAATCGATTCCACGAATCAATCATCATAACATTGATATTGACAGGAACCAAGCCTTTGAGAAGGATCTTAAATCAGTTCAAAAAGGGTTGCTTACTCAACTGCTTAAAAAAACCACCAAAACCAGAAGATAAAGAGAAGAAATTGCTTAAAAAAACCACCAAAAACAGAAGATGAAGAGAAGAAATTATCATAAAAGATTCAATGGGTGAGGGTAATTCTCATGTTGAATTCTTAAAAATTGTAGATTGTCTTGTCTAAACGCTCAAACTTGTAACTATACGGGTGATTTTATATTTTATATTATTACTTTTACTTTCAATGTATCTTATTTCCGGTAATGGGTTACAGAAAACAGGCTTCTTAGTTTGGTGGGAACTTGTCATTACTTTTGAGTTTTTTGGGGCATTTTAAGTCTTGCATTATTAGGTTCTATTGGAGCATTTTAATTTTTGTCTTATTAAGGTTGTGTTATTAAGTTCAAAACTTTATCTTAACACAACATTTCAAAAATTATGTCTTATTGGATTTTTTTATTAGGACACTTCATTGTTGTATCTCATTCAAAATATTTTATTCAGACATTTTTTTAAATTGTGTCGTAAAATATTATTTTATAAAGTACTTTTAAAAAAATGTCCTAAAAAAATTGCCCAGTAAGTGTTTTTTTGTTGTAGTGAGATTAGGTAGGTTTAATTGTTGCCAATATTTATCGGACAGACTGCACACCTGTTAATATGAGCCATGTTCATTGCCAAATCGCCATCTAGTGAAAAGGTGGGGGATAATAAGATTACGTGCTGTTGGCATATTCAATGTGGTGTTCTTGTCAGCCAGATAATGCTGAAAACCTCATGGCACCAACCATATGGCAAAAATCTTGACGAAGGGGTAAATTTAGTCGCCTGGGATGAGCATATAATGACCCTGTTCTCACCATCTTGGTGCTCAAGTTCAGGACTTTTTGGCTTGTGGAACTCATCCTCTGAACTGATTCTGCACCAAAAAGTTGCTTTGAATTGAACTTTGTTGCTTTTGCTGCCTTGGTTGACCTCAAGATTCAATAATATAATTCATTTCCAATCCAGCAATCTTTTCCTTTTCCACTTTTCTTTTCTGTTTGGTTCCTAGCTGGTTCAGAGTGCTGTCTCTTTCATTTTGCTTTTGTAGCTTTGTTGCTTCATGTTCATTGAGTTTCTTTGAATCCAAATTTGATTCTCTTGGGGTCACTTTCTCTTAAAGGGAAGAAATTCTTGTGCAGAAATTAGTCTCCATGGCTATGGTTACCTTAAAATCAGGCTGCACCACCACCATCTCGCAGCCCTTGTCGTTCGATAATCACCAACACCACCGGGCAGACGACTCCTTTTCCTCTTACCTGAACTCTTCTGAAAAAACCTTTGTGAGCAAACTTGCAGTTGCAGAGCCTGGTTTGACTGCCAAGTCCATCTATGAAGGCCTTTGTTTTGGGAAAAAGAAAGAAGACGGGGAAATTGGGGTGTTTGAGGCAGAGAAGTACTTCAACGGAGGGATGGATAACGAGGATTCAAAAGCTGCCAACAATGGCGGTTCAATCAGGTACCAGTTTATGAAAGAAGAACCGGTGGAAGAAGGTCCCGTGAAGCCAGTCGAAATAGGCCTCATGAAGCCAAATATTCAGCTGGGAACTGCAAGTATTTATTCTGATTCAAGCTGGAACAGCCAGAGTTTATTGTTGAAAGATGTTGCAAGAAATCCGCCTGAAAGAAAGACAAACAAAAGGAATGGCAAGAGCCTGCTTGCCAATCTTGGATGCAGCTGCTATTGTAATGGCAAGGACTCTGTTGATGTTGGTAGTGAAAGCAATTCCAGTAGAAGTGCAAGCTACGAAGTGCAAGCCAAAAGATTCACAAAAGAACCAATCCAGAATGGGGCAGAAACAGTTGGTTCAGCCGAAACCAAGAAATCCCAGTTGAATCCATGGATCATGGAGGAGATGAACAGCAAGAAGATTGATCGTCCAGGGCTTGGACTGAGCAGAGAAGAGTGTTTCAGCTTCCCGGTCCTGAACTCGAAGCCCGGGAATGTTCATTCACTGGAGCCTGAAGAGGGTAAACAGAGAAAGTCACTGGAGGTGTTCGGCTCCCCTGTGCTGCACAAAACAAAGAATTCCCTCACCATGTGGACATGGGATTCCGATGCAACAGTGGAAGAACTCGAAATCCCGGTTAACTCTGATGGAACGTACAAGGATACGGAAAGCGATGCAAGCTCTGATTTGTTTGAAATAGAGAGCTTCACCAACAAGTGCAACCCTCTTCTCCAAAGGCAGGAATCAGATGGCTTGTCCAGTTGTGTCTATGCACCCAGCGAGGCGAGCATAGAATGGAGCGTTGTCACTGCCAGCGCGGCTGATTTCTCGGCGATGTCTGATTCTGAGGAGCTAATAACATCATCAGCTGCAGTGAAGGTACAAAAAATGGCTGCGGGAGCCAAAGCTGCAGCCGGGAAGGACATGGAAAAGCGGCGTTCGGGGATCATCTTAGGCTGCAAGAGCCACAAAGCTCTGAATGTCGCTGGAGATGCTTACAGAACTAATGGAAAGTCAGTCTCTGACCTACCAATAATCCACAATTCACGAGGTTTGAAGAAGAGTCTCAGCTGAACAGAATCAGAATTTCAATCCAGAATCTGGCAACTCAGCAATTTATGATAGGTGATTACAGTTTAGCACCAAGTATGGTGGATATATTTTGCTGTTAGCAATATACATTTCAGAAAATAAGTGTGTTTACTTCTTGTAACAATCATCTCTTAATGGATGTCCTCCCTGTGTTTGGTGAATGTATCCATTTGCTTAATTGGAAATGGCCTTGTATGCTGAGGGTTATCAGTTTCACCAAACCAGGCATTGTTGCTTTCAGAATTCTGCCTTTTTCTTCCTTAGAAAGAGCTAAAAATCATGGATCTTGTGTCACATTTGATTTGTTGCCATATTCTTTTGGGCATCTTAAGACTGAAAAAGTATGGAAACTGTGTCAAAAATGGTTCAGAAACCACTGATATTGTTGGATTATCAAAAGTTGAGCAGTAGTGGATATTTCTGCAGGACCACATTGGAAGGAGAAAACTTAAGCTCAGGTGGAATGTCGGCTGAATGATGGGTAACTCTTGACTGGAGACTTCACCCAAGTTGAATAATTCATATTTTTTAAGAGTAACTCTTTGATATTTCTTCAGAATTTTGCCCAGCATGGAATGTGATGATTGGTTTATATGCTTTGGTAGGTACTTGCACATTTCATTCCACTGTTCACAGAGTTTGGCAGCAATCATCCCATAACTAGCCCGTAAGTAGATGGGTCCTGTATTTGACACTAGCCTATGCAATTGGCAAGAAACATCTCTTATGGGATGCCAGATCACTCGAACAAAGCGGTTAAC
This sequence comes from Diospyros lotus, assembly GCF_014633365.1. Taxonomy (NCBI): domain Eukaryota; kingdom Viridiplantae; phylum Streptophyta; class Magnoliopsida; order Ericales; family Ebenaceae; genus Diospyros; species Diospyros lotus. The sequence goes on from NC_068340.1 coordinate 3,734,506, forward strand.
ACGAGAAAGCAACCATACACTTTTCCATCTATTTTATGTTTACTCTCAGCCCAAGAAAGTAGTATACAAGCACGTGCATAAAGTAAGAAAAATATTATTGATATACAAAATTCTTAATTTTGTAAAAAGTTAGATTAGGGCCTTTTTGCAAGCAATCTTAACCTAACTTTTTTTTTTTTTTCCTCCTTTGTGAATTTGCAAAGAAAGAGTGGAGGATGGCTGGAACTCTTACTAAAGAGTGGTTGGCCACATGAAAAGGAAGCTAAGCATTGAATGCCACCAGTAACTTGGGAAACTTTTCAGTAAGGACATTGCAAATTTATATGATTACAAAACAGTTCCAAACCATGTGAGAATGATTACCATAAAAGCAGAAGCAGATAAACCAAATCGAAATAAAGGAGAAAATTACCCCAAATTCAGAAGCGGAATTGAACTTATAGTTTGAAAAGTTCAAGTGGTGAAAGCTACTAGGTTAAGCTGCCAGCTTAGAACAAGATCCAGGATGGCCATTGCAATAATGTTAGTTAGGTATGAACATCCAAAATGATATCTTGGGATAGGGTTGTATCTTTGTCATGGACCCCCCCGGAGCAGAAAGTATTTAATGTTGTTGGATAGGGTCAGTTCTAAGTAAGCCAATCCCATATAATTGAGCACAGAGGAGCTTTCAGACTATTAAATTGATAAAAAAAAAGGGTATATTTTGATGGACATTTGGTCCAGGGGGGAATGTACAAGCCCTCTCAATTTCTCATCCAAACATCTCCATTTGCCGAATAATTAAAAGTGATCATGTTGGTCCATAAATAAACCGCACTGGTCCTCGTTTGGATTGGAACTTTGAAAACCCCTTTTTGGATCCAATTATTTCACAATAGACCCACCCCTGTCACAAAAAGCACAATGAACACAAAACAGACTAGTATAGATTACTGCATCTTCTACAAGTAATCTCTAGACTTAACCCCAGTATGAAGTTTCAAAAATGTCAAGTTACCCTTTGTAAATGAACACATTAAAGCTACAACCAGAGAGAGAGAGAGAGAGTCAATAACAACAAATACAACTAGAGAGAGAGAGAGTCACTAACAACAAATACAACTAAAGAGAACCCATATGCATTCAAGTGTTTCATTGTAAAGTTTGGTATACGGTGGATAAAGCAGAGGTAATATAATTTTCAGGCATGTGCACTGTCCATTTTTCTTGGCACGACTCTCAAAAACCCTGGTCTGAAGGAGGATCCTAAAATTCACTGTAAGCCCCTTGTTTCCAAATTCGATCACGCAGCCGTTCACTACAACACATCAAGGAAAATCAAGAATAAATGAAAACCTCCAAAATACCCAGCAGGAACGGGTTCTAGGCAAGATGGAAGCAGCAGAATGTGACCAATGCTTACACGGGATGGCCCCTATCTCCTTGCATTACTCTTCAAGCAGTTGCCTAAATAACAAACGTCTAGGGAATACATATTATATCACAGGGTGGTGAAAGTTTTCAACTGAAAAGGCCACAAAAAGTAGAAATCCTCTCCTTAAAAGTAGTCAGACACAGAATACCAATAATTTAACCCAGAAAACGTAAGAGAGATTTAAGATAGGTTATGAGAGACTGTTGACAGTCTTCATTACCAATGGGATATGTGTACTGCAAAACCAGTTCCAATAAGACATTAGAAACCAGGACAAAGCAAGGGCCAACAAGAACCACTGTCATGATTTCAGCTCTCACTTCCATTATTGATGAGTATCATCAACTTACAAGGGCAAAGGAAAACTAATAATACAACAATATATACAAAGATAATATAAGCAATCATGTGTTGGGAAATAATCAGACTTTCAAAACTAGAACTAGTGGTACATATATTGTAACTAATAAGGCACCCCAAGTTCATCAGTCATCCTTGCAATCTTTACTAGGTCTTGCTTCAAGGCCACCACCTGCTCTCTTCTCAAGTGAATAAGGCATGTAAGTGCCAAGAATTCTATCCCATGTGACAAAGAATGGTTGCGAAAAGTTGTATTTGTTGCCATAGAGCTGGTGGTGGATATCATGATAGGCACTGTTGTTTCTGAAGAAAATATGGAACAGGTTCCCCGGAAGCCATAGCCCACAATGGTCATCCACTGTTTTGATAGTAGCAAAGGAGAAGAAGAATATGGAAGCTCGAGGAGACATGCCCGAGAGAAGGAAAGATAGAGCTCCACCAATTGTGTCGAGGATAAGCCCTTCCAGTGGGTGGTTATACAGAGCTCCAAATGCATATGGGACCACAAGTTTGTGATGTTGAGAATGGATATGACGGTACAGGAACTTGTTCTGATGCATATACCTGTGCATGAAATATTGCCAAGTATCTAAGACCAACATTGCAACCACGAATTGTCTGAGGAGAACAATGATGGAAGACTGTTGAACCATAGCGGCATCATTGTCATTTCCTGTAACCTACACACAAGCAAGAGTACCTCACAATTTGGCAATATATAATCAATGCTCAGAAAACTCAAAACATATTTTAAGTAAGCCTGATTATCATCAATCTGAACACAGTTTTAGGCTTTGGAAACTACCTGCATCTATAATATATACTATGAAAAATGTACACTTTGAAATCGGTGCATATCCATGCCAATATATGTCAGGCTAATGTGGTGATGGTGATGGTGATGGATGGTTTGGTTGAAATTAGGCATAATTGAAGCCCAAATTGGATGTGAATATTTCTTGCATGCTCATGTGTTGCAAAAACAGTTGATTGAAGTCCTTAGTATTATAATGAGTACAAGGCAAAATTTTATGTATCATGAGTACAAGGCATAATTTTATGTACTTGTGATTACTTATTTAGGCATTTAACTAAAGTGCTTCCAACATTTGTTGTGCCAAATAGCGATATTATTATATCTTGAGATTATTTTACTTATAAAAAAATCTGAAATGTTAATCAATTTGTGTATGGACTTGTATTTTTCTTTGTTGAATTGGGGATAAGTTGTTGTTTGCCAATACTTTTGGTGTTTTCTAATGAGAGTGCTTCACCTACTTTTGCATTATCAAGGTGTAAAGGTTGGCGTTGGATCTTTTCAAAATTTGAGGTGTAGTGAATGATGCCTCATTCAATGAAAGGTGTGTGAGACTTTTATTTTATTTATTATTATTATTATGATCATTGTGCTGGCTTCATCCAAGAGGCAAGTATCCTAAGTCACCAATGCATTTGGCAGAAAGAAATCACCATGATTCCGAAGAAGTTGAGCATAAAGAGTTCAACCAAAAAAAAAAACATGTCACTAGTCTCCTTACAAATTTGGAAAAGGGAAATTGCTCCCTTTTCGCTCTCTTATGTGGTGGATTTTCTGTGGAATATCTAAGTAGATAGTAGAAAGCTTCTAAGTAAAAAGTGTTTTGGATTTCTTACTTCTAGTATCCCCTGCTATACTAAAGAGAATATCTTGTTGATACCATCCAACTGAGACAAATTTTATCATACTATTCAATTTAGGCCATTTAAATGAGACAACATAGGGTTTTATGATTGCTCAACAAAATGTGTACCTTTTCATTTCTTCCACTCCATGATTGAAATTTCATAAACCTACTAAAAAGCAACCAACATTAAGTTTTATGATTGCTCCAAAAAATGTGCTCCTTTTCATTTTTTCTATTTCATATGTGAAATTTCATAAACCTACTAAGTAGTGAAATTTCATAAACCTACCAAGTAGAATTTATTTTGCATTAAGTTCAAATTCAAACAGAACCATAATTGGTAGAATCTTATTCTAATACAAGTAACAGCCAAATTTTATACCTATGATACTTGCCTCCACCTCAATCTTTTCACAGATTTATGGATAATTCATCCTCAAATCCCAGTTCATCCCTGTACAAAGGTTGATGTGTAGTTGTTTAATTATTTTACCAATTTCATTTCTGGGCATTATATAATGCTTTTCCTTCAAGAAAAAAAAAAAAAGAAAAGATTATACGTAATATGGCTAGAGTGGCACTTATTGAAAATAGGGATAGGAAAGCCAAAGAGGACTTGATAGGAAACCATTACACCTAACATATAATATAATGGCCTTACAAAGGGATACACCACCCAGCGGAATTAAGGTTTGTGATTACTGTTGTTATTGTTATTGCTTCCAACTATTTTAACAATAAAGTTACAGGAAGTGTCTCTCACATGTCACCATAATGTGGAGGAATGGTTATCTCAATAAGACAACAGTTAACAAATTAGAAAGGCATCATGCAACATGTTGCAGACATAAATTGGTTAAAAGTATTATAAAAAAAAATCTGAAGCATATGGTTATTACAATATCCAGTCTGGTCAAACATAGTTATCACAGATGGCACAGCAAAGGTTAAAACTAGTTATCCACCTAAGTGTCGGTTAAAATAAACACACTCTTTTGAGGCAAGCTAGTTCATAATATAAATACGCAATATAATTCATACATATCCATATCAAAACAGGTAATGACTACTTAGTTAAATAAACTCAAAAGTTAGATCTAGAAAAGCTGCGATGGAACTGGCCTTGGCCTTCACTGGGATATGCACTACATATTGAACGGCGGACTGACATGTCAAACAAATAAAAATTAGAGCTCCCAACTTTTCAAGTAAGCTGAGTTAAACCAATATGTCATGTGAAGTGTTTTTACACATTTCCATATCCACCTACCATTACTATTGAATAAACTGCATGACATATTGTGATGCATTAACCAGGTTTTATTTGTTGGAACTGGATGAAGTATAGATCGTTAAAAATAAATGTGTTTCAAACCCAAGCAGAAGCTATTAGCATTATAAGCTCTCGGATACTCATTATATATGTTTCACATTAGTTATGTATTTATATACTTCTTATATGCACCTCAAAACATCAGCAAGGATGTAACAACCGTTATTCGGTCTGATTATATTAATATGGGAAATGAATATTTAATTAAGGGGATCGTGACTTTGAGACATTATATGTGTTATTTTTAGGTAATGTGACCAAAGTAGAGGGAATGTGAAAAATCAAAGGTTTGAGTTTAATGGAAGTGGGACCCACGACTTTGCAAAGAATTTAAATAAACATTTTATGAAAATTGTGGAGTTTGATTTATGTTTTAACTATTATTTGAAAGTAAATAATTTCCATTTATGTTATTTTGCAATAAGGGCATTTTGGTAATTGTGGGAGTGTATGGATATATATATATATATATATATATTTAGAAGAAGAAATTAGAAGGCAAAAAAAATGGGAGAGAAGAGAGGAAGTGATCGAGAGAGCAAGGAAGGGAGGCTAGGGCTTAATTGCCTCTCCATTTTTCTTTGCTTTTGATGCTTTAAGGAAGGTTTGAGCAAGTTAGGAGTAGCTTCATCTTCTTCTCCTCCTCCTTTTGTCTTAGTTTCTTGGCTATGGAGGTGTGGAGGTTGTGGTGGTTTCTCCAAGCAAGGTTTTCAAGAGGTTTGGCAAAGGCAAGTTCTCCTCTACTCCTCTTCAAAATCTTTAAATCATGATGTTTTGAAAATTATTTGTGAAAGAAGAGAACCCCCATGATTTTTATGCTTTTGGTTGAGATCTATGTAAAGATCTTTGTAAATCTCCCTAAATTCTTGAATGTGATGGTTGGAATTATTTTGTGACTTCAATAGGGTTTGTTCCACCCTATATTTGTTTTGGAATGGTGTATTTTTGGGTTTAGATTTGTGTGTTGGGAGAGTTGGAGGGGTTTGGGGGTGTGTTGTTCGTCATTTTTGGGTTCTAGGGGTTCAAGAGTCAACTGGTAGGGTCTGAGAGTCGACTCCCCAAGGTTAGTTCTCGATTAGGTCGCCTGAGGCGATGTCGGAGTCGACTGTAGACCGAAAGTCGACTGTCTTGGTGTCAAAGTCGACTCCCACGGTAGACTACACTGCGCACCCTCTACTATTTTGGCAATAACTTTTTGTATAGATATCCAATTGACAAACCGTTTGAAGCGTTGTAAACTAGACTCGATAGGCTTCGATTTGATATATTATGGGTATTATTTGGACAATATTTGAAGGATCTCCCTAGGGTTTCAAGTCATACCTATCAGGGTTGGGAGCCAATCCACGTTCTGTGGCACTACCTGGTTCGAGTTTTGGGATCTCATGATTAGCTATTATGAGAGATGGTTGAGATGCATATTTGGAGCGCATTTCATGCACTAATGGCCTCGAGTGACAATGAGCATTCCTTGACATTCCCCTGCTTGAGGTTTGGGTTGAGTGGAAATTATTATGGGATTCACGACTAATGTGCATACTTTGGGGCATGGTTCCGTACATTTTCATGTATATGTTAAGTGAATAAGGGAGCCAAGGCATTGGGTGGAGCAGATTGGCCTTAAGGGTGTATGCCATGGGTAGGCGTGACCCTAGGAGTTGAGCTATTTGGCCCCAATGACCTCGTGGCTTATGATGAGAATTTGACCTTGGGTGGAGCTGGTTGGCCTCAGGTGTTAACCTGGAGTTGAGCTATCTGGACCCAAATGTCAGTCGATAAGTGTATAAACCTTCGGTGAAGCTGACCGGCCTCAGGCATTGCCTTGTGAATGGAGCTGTCTGGCCCCGAGCATCTGATATTATTGGATATATAGAGTCAGGGTAGGGATGTGTGCATGCATCGTCTCTTATTATTGAGTTTGTGTGCTTGGTATGGTTGGGCTAGTGTTTCACCTTCTGGTAGGTGTACCTTTTTATGGGGCATTACGACCTACTTCTATCGGGTTATATTTCTTTTGTGACTTATTCTTATTGATCATGATTTCAATATCTCGTTGTTATACTTGCTGGGCCTTGTGGCTCATTCTCTTCACCCCATTCCAGGTAAAGGCAAAGCAACAGCCAAAGGCATGTCAAGCTGGTGTGGATCTTTAGTCCTTATTGTGTACAGAGCTCACCAAAAGAAAAGTTCTAGGAGTTTGTTATTTATGTTTTGAGAGTTAGGTAGACTTTTGTATATTGAGAACTTATATATATTTTGTAGGTTAGACATGATGTGTTGTATTCAAGGAAAGCTTGTCTATTATGTAACTTTTGTCTTGGATGGATGTACATGTCTGATTATGTAAGGGAAAATGGATGGTTTTGTTTTTAGTTACTTTTGAATCATTACCGTTGATGACTTTCTCACGGATCCTCTATGCTAGCGGGGGCTCCGGGAGGTGGGTCGTCACAAAGGATCATTTTGATCTACATTGCTGTTCATGCAACATAGGCATCGGCTTTCTTGCATGAACTTAATATTGTGAAACCACAAACTAGGTGATGCAGGACAAAATAGTAAATTTTAGTAATTAGTATTGTTTATTTTGTTTTCTATTTTAGTTTGTTTCTTAATGGCTTTTGATTTCTTTTAATATCTTTTTATTTCCTTTGGTTAGTAGAATCCCAATTAGATTGGATTAAAGAATCCTAGTTAGAGTATATTTTTATCCATTAGTTGTCTATAAATAGTCTTTAGATTGTAATTGAAGGTAGTTTTTGATTATTGATATTGATTTGAGTAAACGGCTTTCAGTCTTTTCGACCTACCATAGCCCTGCCAAAAGCTTCAGTCTTCAGCCACCATTGAAGATAAATAGGAGCCCATCAAACCAGTTTCAACCAGCACAGTGTTATCACCATCACCCACTCTTGCTGCCTTCAAATTAAAGCAACCACTAACCCGCCCAATTGCCTTAACCTAAGCCTCAAATCAGGTTCTTCTTGCAAAGAAAACAGGTTGTTTCTTTCTTTATTTGAAATTAATATTCTGTTTTCTGAAATAATGTTAATTTAATATATGTGCTTAAATTTTCATTAACCCTATTTCCCCAACCATCTCCAAGTATATCAAAACCTACAATCCATGGATGCTCACTTACACCAGCATAGGGATTATTATTCACCTATGATCCCTAACTCTTATGTGAACCAAAGGTCTATGTTAGGTTCTCCTTTGCTTAGCATGCATCTCTCAATTGTTGACTCACAATATTCTTACTATCGGTTTACTACTCTCACTGGACTGAAGGGTGTGAATTCGTGTCTCATCAATTAGACCAGCCTTCCCCCACAACACCTGTTGATCTCAAGTCATTTGAGGGTCTTTCAAGTACAATGGGAACACTTACTGAACAGATGGCCCAATTCCTCGAACTATTGGGTACACAACCCAATGAAGGTGAATCAACTAAGTCTCTTCATTCTTATGAATATGTTTGTGATCCTCTAGAATGTCCTGAAGAAAAGGAAGAAGTAATATAAGAGCGAGAGGAAATTGTTGTATATGAGGAAATTCCTGGTGAACCTCAACAAGAAACATGTAAGGAAATTAAAAAATCTCCTAGTATTTTCCTTGAGGAATTCTCTAAACGCCTATATCAATTGCCTGTTCTTGAACTGCCCATAAATAATGTTTCACAACTGACCTTACCTTTTAATAAACCTGTTGCTAGCTTATTACTTGATTTTGCTCCTAAATCAAAGATCCAACTAAAGATACCTTTTTCCTGTGCACAGATTTAATTTAACATTATTTTATGTAAGCAGAATGTTCTTGCCAGGAATGGATAGATTTAGGCTTTTCTCATCCACTGGGTGACTACAGATTGAGAATGAAGATATACAAAACTCAAGGTCGTGTTTTCTCCAACTGGAGGAGAATTGATGTAGGACAAAATAGTAAATTTCAGGAATTAGTATTTTATTTTATTTATTTAGTTTATTTCCTACTTTAATTGGTTTCCTAATTTCTTTTGATTCCTTCTAATATATTTTTATTTCCTTTAGTTAGTAGAATCATAGTTAGAGTAGATTTTTATCTATTAGTTTTTGTAAATAGTATTTTAGATTGTAATTTAAGGTAGCTTTTGATTATTGATATCGATTAACGATATTAATTTGCGTAAACGGGTTTACTCTTGTGTTTTGTTTCGGGCTCTACATAACTAACCATATCTCATAGAAGTAACTACCCAAGATCATTATTTTTGGGGTAAATTGCACCTAGACCCCTTTGTGGTTTGGGTTATTTGCAAGGAAAACCCCTTTGGTTCAAAATTGTCTTTAGAGTTCCTTATGACACTTTTTTTTTGCTCAAACATCTCGTCTACACACATTTTTAAATCCTTGAGGGTTATCGTGTCTCTAGAAGTTTCTTGTGGCTTAATTTTTTGCTCAAACACGTTATCCAGAGACATTTTTACACTAACAGTGGGGTGTCTGAGCCATTCCCACCCCCCCCCCCCAAAAAAAAAAAAAAAAGAAAAGCAAGCATATCACAAGGACCTCTAGAACTATTTTTGAACCATAGGGGGTCTCTATGCAAATGACCCAAACCACAAGGGGCCTAAGTGCAATTAACCCTTATAATTGACTACAAGAACATGCAATTGATGCATCCTTGACAAACTTTGAGCTTATTTTGTATTCACACTTATCAACATATGCCTATTATTCTTCCATCTCAAACCAGAATTTCAAACAAATTAACCTAATACGCAACTCGTTAATACGTACACAACTTGACTTGGACCTAATTATTTCAGGTTTAGGGTTTAAGCTACAGTCCTGAAGTGTTTTCAGGCCTGGTATGATTGAAGCACTTGTTGTATAATGGATGGGTTTCGCATTAGGTCATGACCACATATAACATGTGAAGATATTGGTTCGTTTGGAAGATATTGGTGAAGACATAACACGTGAAGGTTAGAAGTGTGAAATGAGCCAAGCTGCCCATAAGATGGGTCGCACATTAGGTCATGACCAGAGCCAAGTCGTGCTTGGCCTGTGTAGCAGTCCACATTTGCTGCAGCCTTGTGCAGCCCCTCAACAGTCCAAAAATTGGACTGTAGGACTTTTATCCAATGATCCAATTTTGGGCATCTTTATATAGCATGTGGGGGATTGGAAGTCCCCTTCAATTTGGCATCCCCTCGCACATCATATTCTCTTGCGCTCTTTGTCTCTCTCTTGCAAGCTAACATTCAATCAATTTTTGTTCAAAATTTTAGCATTGAAAACTTTTTTGTCTATTCACATTTATAGTTTTTATTTTAAATATCATATCTATAATCTTTTTGATCATCAAGTCTAGTTCAGGCTATTGAAGCGTTTCATCTTCCCAGAATCTCCATGAGGGTGCACTTCATCACAACCCTCATGGTCATAGTACATCATCAATGCATTCACCTTGGCCTAGCTCTCCTGTTCCTTCTCTAGAAATACAATTTGACAAGGAGCTGCACTATCTAAAAACAATTGACTTCTGTCACGACCCTGGGGTAATCTTGTAATTACTTACCTCTTGTAAACCGTTGGGGGGTTAGAAGGCAGGAAGAACGGTTGTAACAGCTAGCGTTAGGCTGTTAAGTGGTTAGGAGAATTGTTGTATGGCTAGAGGTCCTTTAATAGAGACCTACGGCACACAGAGAAGATTACCAATTGAATGAATGAATAATCATCCTTCTCTCTCTCTCTCTCTCTCTCTCTCTCTCTCTCGCGCGCGCTCTTACAATCGGCAGTACCGAAATTGCCAGCCCTAATTCAAGGGCTTGACAACATCACAATGATTACCAAATCACAAAAGGTACATGGTACTTCTTCAATTATAAGAACAGCTGGAGATGAACCAAATATACTGGTACAACACAAAATAAGGACAATTGAAGTGTGGAAGTATTTTACTTGGGTCAAACTTCCTGGAAAGGAACTTAAAGCTCAATGTAATGTTTGCAAAAGAGACTATTCTTGTGCAAATTCATGTGGGAGTGAATCATCTAAAAAAACAAGAAACACAAGAAGAGCGCCCAAATCCCAACAAGGTTCCCACAATGCAAACACAGATGCAGATCATTATGGGAATGGAAACAATATGGTGATATTCCAAAGATAAGCAGCACATAACTCGTTAAATATATTATTAGCACAAAAAAAATTATTTTGTCCAAAAGCCAAGTATTTAAGAATTTGTTCATAAAGCTTTACAACATACTTTTAATTAGTTTCTAAATATAAAAGTAGAACTGAAGCAAAACATCTATATTTAGAATATAAAGAAAAGTTAACTAACGTGTTATCTTCTTTAACCTTAAAGTTTTTGTAACTTCAGATATATGGTTAACCATCAATCCTAGTTTTAATTATAGGTGTGCAACTGGACACCAGATTAATGAAATTTGAAGCCTATAGAAAAGAGTTATAACTTTTAGAAATTTAACGGATGTGCATACCAAAATGGTTATTGTGCAACAAACACTGGATACCCAGAAGAACATAATATTTATGCTAAAATTAAGATAAGTTCATTTGATAATGCAAGTAATATTAGTGTGGGCATTTGAAATTTTAAGACAAGTTACCTTTAATTTCAGACAAAAAATTATTCCATAACAAATGTGTGTCAGATTAAATTTATATGTTTGAAATGCAACTACCACTATACATAGTAATCCTTCTAAAGAAAGGCAATTAACAAATGAACAAAATATGTCGGACTGCTGTATGCAAGCTTTTCAAAGGATGCTAAGACTTAATGAAGTTCACTTATGGATGATTAAATACTATTTATAATTACCAACAATACATTTAACTCCTTAGAAACTAAAATGTTTCAAAACAATTTAAAATTTATACTATGATTGGGAATAAGAATAATTATAAAAATAATTTATAGGAGTTATATTGCTAGTTCCCCATTTTCCTAGTCAAACCAGCAGGTCCAATCCAGGATTCACAACACTGCTTTTAAATTTGTTGATTTGATATAGTGTTTAATAAATTAATTTAATTATTTTGTTTGTTTTTGTACCATTGAAATATAACTGAGATTTTAGTATTCATATAAATTGTTCTGTATTTATTGTTAGAAATTTGGAGACAGAATTCATGTTGATGAATTATCAATGTTGTAACATATGGTTGAAGTTATCTTTTATTACATTTGCAGTTATTTATTTATTTATTTATTTTATTTAGTTTATGCATTTAATGTTAAGTACTTAGTTAGACAGTTTATTGGGTTATATTAGATGTAAAAAAAAGTTTTGATTTTTCATGAGTAAATGACTAAATGAGTTATTCTGTCTATGTGGCTGTAATTCATTTTATGAAACAAGTTATATGGATAGTCTCATGCCAATTTGTGTTGACCAAAACTATTAGGTAAACAGGTTATACAGATCGTGTTGTATTATTATTGTGATAAACAAATTTTGTTTGAATTTAGGTGTTTGACACGATCACTTAAGCATGTCATATTTGGGTTGACCCATATTTTATTATATTTATATCAGGTCAACCCACTAATAATTGCCACCCCCTACCAAATAGCTATCAGATTAGGGCATATTAAGGACAGTTTCAGTGCACAAGCATCCACGCTCAGATATCAATGGCAGGCCTAGTGTAAAAGGCTTCCATGATTGGTAGAAATTGGAATTAAATATACAAGCCTTGCGCCAGAAAGCTGGCAAACTATTAAAACATATGATATACATAGTCCCTAGGCCGAAGCTTGGGAATGTTGCCCGCCTACTAATGGCTCCCCTAATTGAGGGGTATCAAAGGAGCGCTAGGAACTTCAAAAGGGAGGAGAAAATAACGGCCCTAAGTTCTTAACTAACAGAGTCTGTTCCAGACTCTCATACCTCCATCTTTGAGCTCTAAAGAATTGGAACCTAAACTGGTGGATAAACTTCAATTGCTTGCTCATAGTTTGGTCAATAAAAATTTCCCTTCTTTTGTTGTTTAGTTCTAAGGTTTAACCAAAGGGAAGAAAATTGAAGATAACATGAACGTTATTTTCCTTCTGTTTTTTCCACAGTTTCTCCTTTCTCTTTATCTTTCTCTCTTTCCCTTTTAGAATAACTTTTTCATCTTCATCTTTTTTTTTTTTTTCCCGGAAAGCCATCTTCATAGTTCGATCTTTTTCTTAGCAAACTAAACGAGGGAAAAATCCTTTCCCTGCCAATTCCCCACCAACCCCTCTTCCTTCTTTTGAGTTCCTCTTTCCTAGATTCCTAATGCAGACCAAGAACCAATACAAACTAAAGTACACAACAAAACAAGACGAAAGGCTACGACACGCACAAACAATTAAATCAAAGAGAGAAGACGCAGAACGCAGAACTTACAGCGAACAAGATTGTTGCGACGACAGCCTGAACCGCCTGCTGGAGAAGAACACCTTTGACCACCGTACCTTTAGACACCAAATTCTTGGTTTCCTCGTCCTCCTTTGAGTGCAACCGATAATTCTCGAATCCCCCCAGCAACGCATACATCCCAGAGTACACCCAGTAGACCAAAACGGGGACAAAGGTGCCCAACAACTCATCCGATACACCAAAATCCATGGCTCGAAGATCCATAACGAGCCTCTACAAGATACTCTATATATTCTACGTGCGTTCACCGAAAGAGAGAAAGACAGCAGAGACACAGAAAATTAAAGCTCTTGGGTTGGGGTGCACAATTGAAGCGAGAATACCTAACCCTAGACTTTGACTGATCAATCTGGTCTCTGTCTTTCAATTATACATATATAAAGAGAAGAGAACTGACGAGGAAGATATTCTCTCGCTCCTCTTCTCGAAAAGACGAGGGAAAACAAAGATTTTTCCTAGGGTTAGAGAGAGAGAGAGAGACAGAGAGAGAGGGGAGTTCGATTTTGATCTGTATACAAAGAGACAAAGAACAGTGGTGAGAGAGATTAAGAGGTCAAACATAAAATAGAACCAATAAAATCATTATTCTTTCATTTAAAGTAAGACTTGGGATGCCCTCCTCGGCCTCCGCCGCTCCATCCCATAATAATTTCATTTAAAGCAAGACTTTATCTTTATTTCCAGTACAAATCCTCCAATTTAGAACTATTAAATTTCCATTTCAAAATTAAAGCACATAATAATAATAATATAAACTTTGGTGGGGGAATCTGATATAATCTATATATATGCGTCCGCGTTCCTTGAAATTCTCCGTCAGAGGAACGCCGATTTGGACCGACGCGCCGGAACCGGAAGGTTCCGATTCAATCTATGGGCCTGCACCTGCAGTAGCCAATGGACAACTCAATCCAGCAAAGCCCCACAGGTTTTATTTTTAGATAGAATGGGAACCAGTTTTAATCAGGGTGCCAAAATAAAGAATGAATATTTGATTTGTTCCGGGACAGAAATTTAAAAATGAAAAGAAATCACAAGTTATTAGACATATATATGTATATATATATAAGAATTGAGTTGAATCATATAAAGTGATTGCACATTGTGCATCCGCCCAAATCAATCATTCATCAGTTCACTGGAGCACAATAGCACATGTGCTCTTCAATTTACAATACCATACTTAACAAATCTGTTATGTTGCCCGTTGTCAGGCAACATAACAGGTGCCCGTCAGTAAAGGAGGCGCAAGTTCTATGCACGTGGGTGGGGCTGCACCTCTCACTAGCAGGCACCTACCACCCCCACGTGCATGGGGCCCACACCCCTCTCACTAGCGGCCACCTAGTATGTTATCCGCCAGCGAGCAACATAGCAGGCCTCCCATACTTAAATGTACACCATGTCTACAGATCTAATCTTAGTGATTATTTTATTTGATTAGATTAAAATATAGGGTTGATTATCTCTTACTAGATAAATCCCACAGAATAGAACAAGATAAGTCGATATGGGTAATCATTCAATTATTTCACCACTAGATAAATTTTGTTTTAAATTAAAAATAAAGTTATTTGGAGTTATGGGGTGACGAAGTCAGACAAGCATGCAATCGTCAATGATTGACCAAACGCGCAACGAAAAGGCAAACAAAGGAAGAAAACGTCTACACAACTGGACCCGCAGGTTTTCTTCCAGACTTAAAGCACAATCGACACGGTCCCTATTGCTCGTCATATGCCATCAATTTGGCAACTTTAAATTGTTACCAGAATTTTAAGTGTTATACAAGGAGGCCAAGAAGGCTGGATGCAGGATATTCAAGCATTTCTCCTTACTTTTTTGAAATATGCTCCATTCCCCAAGCATGATCAAGTCAATGAGGGGCCGGCAAGATTGGCCCTATTTTGATGTTAGAGTGGATTCTTCTCCACTGTTGCTGCTTCCAATCAGCTGGTACGATACAATGGATGAACAATCATGTTTGCTGCAATAGAGAAATATAGAAAACATAAAAGTTTTAAGGAGTATGGGGGTGAGGCCAATAAATACCAAGGAGCCAACTCGCTCGTACGCTTCCATAACCTTTGGATCTTCCTCGTCCTCGTACCCAACCTGCAGTATCCGCGGTCCATTGACTGACCATAGAGCTCTTCGACCTGCCTCCTGATAGAAGAATGTGAAATGCAATGTTCACTCCTTTCCCTAATGCAACGGCTGTCTTTGAACATGTGAATGCACACGGCTACTAAGGGCAAAATGCTCAAAAATACAAGTGCACAATTAGTTCTTGATGTTAATTGTTAATAACCTCTCATTACATGAATACCCAAGAAACGGTGGATTTTGATGATTCACAAGCTACATAATTTTCACAAATTTTTCTTGCTTCAGCAAATGTCCCTTCCCATGGAGTATCTATTTGTTTTCTTCTCACATAACCAAACCATTTTTATCTTGTCTCATGCCACCCCAACCTTATGACATATAACCTTATTTCTAATTCTATGTTTTTAGTAGTCGCATATCCACCATAACATTCTTATCTCCATTACACTCAAATTTTACTCATGTTGCTTTATTGTCCAACATTCCAACATAATATTTGTTTCTTTACAATCTTGAATAACATATAGAAAGAAATACTCATTTCATCTCTGCTTGATTGCTCATCATTTATCAGTATCTTTTGGTCTTTGTATTTTAATATTTAATCCTATGTAACTCTCTCTGTCATATTATTATTATAAGATCTTACAATTTTTTCATCCTATTGGCTACAGAGCTTGGGACTGGTTGGGATAAAGGGTAATACCCTTAACATTGACGTGTCAAAGGGATTACTCACCACCGACCCCCCCCCCCCCCCCAAAAGAAAAGAAAAAAAAGAACACAGTGGAAGACATGACAATGAAGTTCCATCATAATCAATTCTTTTGCATAAATAGAGTTACTATGATGTAGTTTGGCCACACATAGAGATGAAGTCATCTTATGGCAATAAATTTGCCACTTAGCAGCAACAGTAAGGTTACTCCCTCATGACTAAAAGGACACGAGTTCAAGTTGTGAGAATCACCAGTTCAAAACTTTATGTACCAAATATAATAATATCATTGTTCAGGTCTACAAATATATGTAGCAATTATTAACATTCAAAATAATAATAAAATAACATCAAAATATGAATCGCTAATTAAATGCTATAGTTTCATAACTGCAAACTAATTAAAAAGACAAAAAAATAACTAAGAAGTTCAAATCTCTTAGGGGTAGTTCAATTTGAGATGCTCAAATTTCATCATCACAATACATGTAACCAGAGTTTGATATTAACTATTATTTGTGAAGGCCAAAATATGGCTAGGATGGAGATGAACTTTATGAAGAAAGAGAGTTGAGAATGGAAGTAAAGAGTTTGCACTTAGTAGAAATTGTAGATTTTAAGAATATGAAAGAGTCAAATTGTTTAAATCTTCACCCTTTTTTTCTTTTATCCCCACAAAGACTAATTTGCCCATTTATTAAAGAATATAGATCTTTAACATAAAGTGTAGGTTATTCAGTACTTTAGATAAATATTAACATCAACCAATTTCTGTGAACCAGTAAGACCAGCAGTTTTTACACCTCAGTTTTTGTTTTTTCCCTAACAAACCACACCAGCTTGGTGACCGCTTTGCAGTCCAACCAATTCAACCAGCTGGTTCAGTTTAGTTTTAACAACTATGTCACCAAGTTCTCTCTCGTGTATCTGCAATGGTTCTCTAGAAAAGCCACAGAAGATAATTTTTTCCCAGAACCATAAGCTGTTAATGATGATTTCCGAGTTGATATTATGTCGATTTTATTATAAATTCTATCAATTTTCTATCCAGCTGGGAAAAAAGAAAGCAGAAAATACAGATAATTTTTTTTTTTTTGATGATTTGACCTGTAAGGAGATTAAGTAAATAGCCTCCAATGCTTGGACACGAATTTCAGGATCCTGAACTGGTTCACGCTCAATGGAGAGTGCACTAGCAAGCTCAAGAGGCATTTTTTATGTGTCCTGTTCGCTATAAATCTGCAACAAGTCACAAGATCAAAAGAGTAAAGAATTCAGAAGGTAAACATCAGCAAAACAGTACAACGGACAAAGATGTTAAACCCCAAATGAAGTCAGAAACCACAATGAAGTCCAAAAATCCTAAATACAGCTTTCCAATTTATAAGCAGAACAGTGCAAAAATCAAATAGCCAAAGAAAAATGTAAGCAGTCTTTACAAATTTAGGACAATCCTTTTGGTTAAGAAAAAAGGTCATAATATAAAGACATTTAAACTTAGCATAAAAAGAAATTGAATTAATACAACAAAATATCAAAACCTTAATCCGACTAGGCTGGCTCATCTACAACATTAGGCAATAAAACATTTTTTGGCCATCAACTACATTAGGGAGCATTTTATTGAGAGTGCTACTACAAGAAACTCATAAATTAGTACACAAGGGAAAAACGAAAAAGAAAAGAGAACAACCGAAGAGGAAAGAGAAAAGGCAAGTGGAAGCTTCTTGAACCATTGAAGACAAGACAAAGAATTCTGTCCAAAAAAACAAGGAAATATACTCCAAGTGCTTTCATGTCAGAAATTTATTGAAGCAGGCATTTACAATTGCAAAGTCTTATGCACAAAAATTTAGAGATGAAACAGAACTTCTGGATTTCCAATATTCATCTCAACCATCTACTCCACTTGAACTAAGGGACGAAAAAGTTGAAAGCAATTCTAACATAATATTAATGCCTAACCAACGCACTAAACAGTTAAAAATGGGCAAGATATAGGAGAAATGGACCTTATCTCCAGCAACTGGCAGAAGTAGAGCTGGCCAAAGAAACTCCGATATCAAAAGCAAATTCTGTAGCTGATTCTGGGCTTCAAAACAGCAGTTTCGAATTGTCCCAGAAACCTGCAAGCCAACAGGCATCCGAATAAAGTGCTGCTGTAGAACCACATATAACTGCCCAAAGATCAAACTGCTTAAAATTGTTCAAGCAGCAACTATGCCAAAGGATAAAGTGCCTGTTTGGTATTGCTGTGCTTTTTAAGCACAGAAGCTGTCTATCAATTTTTTTAAAAAGCACCATTTGGTAATGTATTACTGTTTTTTTAAAAGCACAACTGCTTTTTCCAAAAAAAAAAAAATGGTAAGCTGCTTTTAAGCAAAAGCAAGGGACCTTTTATAAAAAGAACAGCAGCTTTTAATGGGACCCATAAACATTAATAGGCTATTACTTTTATAACCATCCTCTTCCTTCATAATTATGCCACTCTATAAAATAACTATTTAATATCCTAGTCTTTTTTAGTCATTTTACAAATCTACACGCAGCAATAAAATATTAACCAAACACTTATTACTTATTTTTAACATTAATAAGCACAGCACAACACCAGTTACCAAACACTACTTTATCAACATTACTTTCACAACAAAGTACAATAAAGCATGGCACAGCACAGCAAAACCAAACAGGGCCAAAAATACCTAAATCCATCTCTCAGTACATGAATAAAAGAGGGCAGTTGTATTTTTATTCCATATTGAATACCCTTACTGATCCTAATCTGGCAAGTCTTTGACAAGTCTTTCTCAAGTATGAAACCATTTCAATGATCCTTGCTTCAAAAGAAAAATTGCTTAGACTTTGCAAAAGCCATGATAAGTAGTCAGGTCAAGAACAGTAATGTTATTTTGATTTTGATAAGAATAAAATGTCTTGCAAGATATGGTAATAATTAGACTCAACTTATGGCCATGCATTAACATCTACGTTGACATGCCAAAAGACACCAAATAAAAAAAATTACAAGTTGTTGGGTGGTGTAGGGGTGTTTGAGGATTTAGCATGGACTAAGGCCCCTTCATAGTGAGATTTCAGGAAGCAATTTACTTCAGGTTAGCATATGTACAAGATGAAAATTAATCCATCCTTGTGTTATTATCTCATTTAACAACAGCTTCTCTATAAAGCAGAACAAAAGGTGAACATAAAGTAAAAAAGGTAAAAACTTACATTTAAGCATTTCTAGCCTCCAACCTTAGAAACTGGATGGCATGAGGAAAAATGTCTTAAATATATGCACACCAAAAAAAAATCAGAAGCACTCAGGACAGGGACCTTTCAGTGTGTAATTACCAGAATTTTTCATGTGTCAATTTCAGTTAAACAATGAACTGAGGTGCAGTAGATTTCACTTTGATTAAGCAGGAAAGACAAACTGATGCAACTACTATTTCAAATAGGACACACACTGTTTAATTTTTCCTATTTAATAAAAAAAAAGGCATCCAATTTCAGGTATTGCTGCAATAAAGCTTCATCCAAAGGTTCACAACTCAGTCAAAACCCAATTCACAAGAAGGCCAATATTCATGGTTAACATCCATCTAAAGCAGACCCAGTTATTTGAAAAGATTCTTTACAAACCCCCTTCTTTCGCAATAAACTTGTTGAATCAAATTGTCTAATGATTTGCTTCAGAAGTCCCCGCTTAGGATCCAATAAAAGCTTCCTTCCTGCTTCTCTTTTTGAGATATTCACAAGTATAGAACCGACATGTTCGAAAGAATCACCTGGTGAAAAGAGGAAAATGAAAGAGGAAATATGTCAGATCCAAAGCTACTGAACCAGCAGTAATTTGTAGAAATCAATGATCTTTTAAGCAAGTCAAAAAGTGCATGCATATCCATTGCCATGTTACAAGCGCCTTGGAATATCCCAACAATGCATGTTAATAATATATCAGTGTGCGCATTCACCTATATAAAAATTCCTACAGTGTAGGATGGCAAACTTAAGACACAAAACTTACAATCTCGTAATTAGATCAGTTATATTGATTGGCCATGTACTTGAAGAAAAGATAATTAAAAATAAAGTCAAAATCTTGTAAACTTCAAGTGATATAGTTTAATTTAGTAAAAACTAATATATCCTGTTACTATGCATCAATAGAGGCGTAAAAAATAGTTCTTCAAGGGAAAGTAACTTTAACCAACTCAAAACTTGCCTGCATGCTGCATGTACGCCGGAAGGGGGTTGATTTTAGTATATGGCACTTAAAAACAAAATGAAGTAGATTAAGGAGCATAACGCACCATTCTTGTCAGAAGATGAAGTACAGAATGATCTCACGAGTTTCATGACATACAGTCCATGCATTTTCTCATCTCCAATCTAACAATCATCAACAAACACAAACATTTTCCCACCATAAGCAACCGGAATCTATATAAAACAAAGCATGAAACTGAAAGGGGAGCATTAAATACAAGTGAGAAAAAAAAAAAGATATTCAGAATAGGAGAAGATAAGAAACAAAAAAAGAAACATCAATTATCAATAATCACCCTAATCCCCCCCAAAAAAAAGTCACTACCAGAATTGAGCTAATCTCATCCTATGTTAATGGGAAGGTGGATTGTACCAACACATGTGGATATGATGCACCAAATGTTTTAGAGCATGATATCATATGAATAGACTCATATAGATTATGCTATTGGAGTCGAGCTATTTTCAATATATTTTTCTTTTGCAAATTAGACATTCAGTAAAATAACAATAACAACATTCCAAGCCATAATCCCACTAGGTGCGGTTGGCTACATGGAATTTAGTTTTCCAATCATCCATAGACATCAAATAAAATAACACGATAAAATATTTTTATTTTGGTCCAAGTAAAAAACCTATTTCATAGAGTATGACAGTCAATGTTTTGATTCTCATGCCAAAACACAACTGTCCCTGGATATTAATTCATTACTTGATTTTTCCCTCATAAGAGAACTTTCCAGGAAACAAATATTAACAAAGCTTTAGAATGCTTTTGCTTTCTAATTTAGTGTTTTGGAGTAAAATAATCCCATTTTCTAAATTGTGCATTCCAATTCCTAGTCATGGGATTCAGCAAAAACTACAATTCTTTAACACACGAAGTCTGTGACATGGAATTAAAGCAAAACAATTTCTAAAATGAAGATAAGCACCTGAAGCAAAGAATCAATACCAGCGTCCAACTGTGTGAGATTAACTAGGAACATAACAAGCAAGCGGGCAATGCCAGCCTCCTGCTTATACATGACATCCATTGTCATTTTGACCATTCCCATCGAGACCATTTTGGCTGCCAGCTCCGAATTTTGAGATAGGTTTATAAAAGCCTCCGCTGCAGGTTCCGAAACTTCCTAAAATGTTTATCCAAGTTGGGGATAAGAAATTGAGATCGACTTACAAAGTATTTGGTTGCCCGAAATTTGTAAAGTCATTTGTTTGGCTATAAAATTAAAACCCAAGAAACTTATAAATTTTTATTTTCCTTTAAAATTTATATATTATCTTACTTATAGACGAAGATTGGGACATCCACACATAAGTTTTTGGACACAAAAATCTTTAACTATCCTGTCACCAAATCCATGATTCGAATCAGTTCAATGATATAGAAATGGTTTCATTTGTGGAGCCAAACAAATATAACCTTTTTCTCGGCCAATAGGCGAGACAAAGACGGCAGAGCAACGTCAGAGTATTTTGCAAGCGATTGCAAGCCATCCTCCGACCCGGTCAAATCCCGAACAATATCAACAGCGGCCTTCTTAACCTGATTTCAGTTTTTTCCAGCACCAAAAAATACCATTCACAAACTAGAAAAACGAACTTCAGAGAGAACAACACTGATTAGGGTTTTACATATCTCAAATTCCAAAGGCGGGCTCCGAAGAGGACTGAACTGCTTAACAGCAAAAGTTTGATGAATTCTTGAACAAGAACGAGAAAATTATAGCGTTTAAGAGTGTCGGAGAGAGAGTTTACTGGTGGAGATGGAGCTGATAGGAAGCCGAGCAATTCTTCCAGTTCGTTCGCCATCTTTTCCTTCTTGCAGTCGGCGGGTACTCGCTAGGCGATATAATTGTACATGTTTTTTCTTAAAAATCTACCATCTAATAAACAAAACAAATAAGTTTAATAGAAATAATTATTATTTATATAATTTAAACTTTATAAATTATTAATACTTACGTTGCAATATTTTTTTTAAACTTATTGTTAGCCTTACAAAAACATACATGATTTCTTTTTTAACCTAACAATGTTAGATTTTACTTAAGATGTAAATAAAATCATTTACTTTATCTGTTGAAATTGAAGATACAAATAAAAAGAGACCGCACAAATATAGTAATTCTAAGATATAAATAAAATTATGTAAAAATAATTAATATACTTTTTAAATATTAATAAAAATATGAGATAAAATTACAAATCAAACAAATTATTTAAAGAATATTTATATATAAAAAATTTAGCTATAAGTGATTAGGGTTGCAAAAGAGACAACTTTAGCGGAGTCTTCCTAAATTTAGCCTAATTTATTAAGAATTTTGTTAAATTTAGGTTCATGCTTAGACTTGAGCTTATTTCAAGCTTAAATGTTAGACTTGTCATAAAATTAGTTCTTAAAAATAATTAGAATTAATTTGTTCATACTAGTATATGTAAGTTTCACTAATATATATATTTTTTATAATAGATAGTATATCACATTAATAATGATAGTGTCTCTCAAATTGATTATAGGTATTAGATAAAATTGTCCTCAATTGAGTCCATTAAAATACAATAGTCAAAATTAAAACATTTGAATAAATTTATAATTTTATGAAAAGGTTTAGAGTTTTTTTTGTTTGTGTGCACTTTTTGCCATATTTTAAACTAAGGGCCTATTTGATTGCACTTCTTTTCCATGGAAAATGAGTATTTTCTACCTAAATTTCATCTTTTGTAGTGTTTGATTGCATTTTTTTTTCAGAGAACTTAAGTTCTCATTTTCGGTCACGTGACCCTATAGCTTTTGATGGAAATAGTTTTCCGGGGGGGGGGGTGGGGTGGTTGTTTTACATTTCCAGGGAATTCCTGCGCAAAGCCGACTCCTCGATTTCTCTAGGTTTCCTATCCTATTTGAGCCTTCGAGTCGGCTTCGATCCCTTCCTCTTCGTCGCCATCCACCGCCGAAGTCGAGCCCCTACTTGGGCTTCGTCGCCATCTTCGACTTCCTGTGAGTCGCCATCCATCGCCGAAGAAGACCATCTCCGACTTCCTATGACTCGCCATCCATCTTCGACTTGGGCTTCGTCGCCATCTCCACAAAAGACCAGCTCTGACTTCGTTTTCGTCACCATCTCCGCAGAAGACCATCTTCGATTTCGAGTTTCACACCACCAGCGCATCTTCATCTTCTTCCACGGTAAGGTTTCCGTTCTCATTCTGTTCTTATTTCTGTAGATCCGGCGAGCGATCTTGGTATTTGTCCATCGATCTTGGTTTTTCTCTCTGTTTCAGTGAACGATCTTGGTCTTCGACCATCGATCTAGAGTCTTCGTCCACCGAAAAAGATCTTGTTCTCTGTTTCAGCGAGTGATCTTGGCCTCTGTTTCAGCGAGCGATCTTCGTGTTCGCCATCTCCGCCGAAGTCGACCTCGGATTCCGACTTGCAGACCGCTGTTCATCCTTGTCGCCATCTTCGTCCACGGTTAGCTTTCGTGTTCGCCATCTTCCCCATCTTGGGCATTTTTTGTTCTAAAAATTTATAATACAAAAAACTTCTCAACATTATAAATTTAATATTCTGATATATGTCCATATTTGTGTGGAATAAAGGAAAAAAGAAACCAAAGTAGCTTTAGTTTTTGTCACTTCTGCATATTGTGATATATACTTCTGGGTCCACTCGTGTAGAATCAAATGAAAATATTGTTAAATGAGGTATATTCTGATATATGTCCATATTTGTATGCCAAAATTGGCATATAGTGGTGCTTAATTAATTAAACTTTGCCAAACTAGTGGACCGCAAGTTTCTTTGAACTAATTAATGGTTAGGAAGTTAGCTAGCCTGCTTCTAATATATATATATATCAACTTCGTGTGTGTAGGAAGGAGTTCTTAAACTTAATTAGAACTCCCTAATTTAATTTGTTTGGTGCCGCAGATTTCTCAGGCTCCTAAAGTTATTTCAGGGTTTAATTATTAGTATTCTAATAATTAATTAATTTACCATAACCTTTAACAACTAATTAATAATAATTTAATTAAAAATTAAGAGAGATTCTGGAGGTGTGGGGTGGGGAAGAAGCAAGGTGGTCCATTACTTTGGCTTTGGCTCAAGGATTCTATTTCCATGCGTGTGGATAGATAAATAGATAGACATAAAGGGAAATGAAAAAGGTGCATATTATTGGATTGGATTGGACTGGAGTGCAAGGAATCATTGGTGGTCAGCTTTCTTAATTTGTATACTTCATTTCCTTCTAATTTGCCTAATTAAATAAGCCACTTATTTCACATGCCTCCCCATGTATCTAACATTAATAATTCTCTCTATGGCCCGGATATTTAAAGATTTAGGAACCCTAGGAAACTATCAATAATCAATTAAAAGACACGTTATATATATTTCTTTTAGACCAACTAATAATTCACCGAGTCATAAAAGGAAAAAACTAACGACATTCTATAATTATAACAAATTGGCAAGTTCAATTAGGAATTGCTAAAATTAAAAGTTTATTATAAAATTATAACAAATCATACATATGGTTGAAATGAATTTATTTTCAATAATTTTTTATTTATTTCTTTCATAATTTTAAAAAATAAACAATTTATTTCATAATTATATATACAAAAATAGAATCATTTGAATAAATATCTGGGGGCAATGCATTAATTTCTGGCTGGATCTTCTCCAATCTTACATATCTAATATATATGATGAACCACAAAGAAGAACAAACAAACTGCATAAGCCCTAGTGTTGTCTCTGTTCATAGACATTACACATTCTTCTACAACATTAATTAATGATACAACTACCAAATGAAATAAACAAATTATTTCAAGCTTTGATTGAGTTAGTAACGGGGGATTCTCATGCTTATAATAATTGGGTTTTTCAATTAATGTTCATGAACCCTAATAATATTTGGGGTTTTCATTAATTAATGTTCATGAACCCTAATAATATTTGGGGTTTTCATTAATTAATGTTCATGAACCCTAATATTGAGTCTCCTAAGCCAGATAGAATGAAGAATCATATGGAACACATCAAACCTCTTTGGAGGCGAATTAAGAATCTAAGATAATAGTAAATTTAATGAAAATCAAATACTTTGCTATGAACCTTAGCTAGGACTGTGTAATTACCTCTTATTAACTTAATACTATAATAATATTATATTGCATACTCTAAAGAACTTTATTTTATCCATTTTAATGCATTCTATTGTAGTTTAATTTGTCATCTTTTTTTATATGTTGATTTTATTGAATTTTTATTTTACACGTGGTAGTGAGTAACATGCCTTCAACAAGGAATCAACGTCGACGGCAACAACAACATTTGGGTTTATTTTGGACGATGGTCATGCAAGCGATTGTGATATATATTTATATTAGGCGTCGCAACCGACAACTCCCAAGGGCTCCTCATATAAATTGGGATTCTGAAAGACAAATGACCCTTACACGAATGTTTGGAAAATTACCCTTAGTAAAATGACCCTTACCCTTAGTAAAATTAAATTTTAAATAACGTAAATGGTATGATAAGAAATATAAGTAAAAAATACACATTATTTTAGAACAAGCTTATAAATAAACCTATAAATAAGCTTATAAACGAGTCACAAGTAAGTTTGTTTACCAACTTAAATATAAGTTAAGTACCCTAAAGTTTAAACTCATTTCGTTTACTAATTTTAAAATTTTGATTTAATTTTGTTTGTTTGACTAAATGAATAGATTTGAATAAGCTCTAACTGACTTAGGTATCAAACTATTAGGGTGTGTTTGATAACATTTAGGTGAAAAGAAAAATATTTTCCATGTATTTTCCAACTTACATGGAAAACAAAAATCATCTTTCCTTATATAGAATTTTTCATGGAAAAGAGCTAAAAATATGCTTTAATGATTGTATCATGAAATTAAATTTCATAAAAAATATAATATGTCAAACACTAAAAACGAAATTCAATTTATTAGATAAAATATTTTTTATATATTTTTCATATTATCAAACACACCTTTAGTGTGGAGTTCATTGATTATTTTTGCAAAAATATTTATAGAATTGGTCGGAGTGTTACCATTTATTGCTGGGCCGGACCTTTCCCACGAGGCGGTTGCCTCAGGCGCCATGAATTTTGGACTATTTGGGCGCCCAAAAAATGGAAACCCTCCCTGTTTATAAGGGCCCACTGCCCAGCCACCCACCCCCTCCCCCTCTGCAAACATAGCTTCGCTCCTGCCCTTCTCCCTCTCTCGCTTTCGCTCGCTGCCCTGCCTGCCTCTCTCGCTCCGTCACTCCTGGCATCGCCCAAACCCTCGCTCACGCCTCTCGCTGCTCGGTCGCTCGCCCTTGCCGGCTCGCCTAGCCCTCGTGGCCGCCTGGCCAGTGGCTCGCTCTCCGTCGCTTACTGCCTCTCGCTCAGTCGCACGGTCGCAGTTTCGCACCCTCGCCGGCTCGGCCTCGTGGCCGGTGGCTCGCCGCTCTTGCCTCTTGCTCCGTCGCTGGCTATCGCTGGTGGCTCGCTGCCTCTCGATTGCCGATTAGCTAATCAGATTCGGCCCATTTTTACATTTCGCGTCAGGGCCTCAAAATCTCAGGTATGGCACTGCTCATAGGATGGCTCTTCTGTTTGATTTACATTTCAATGTTGTCTGTTCGTAGATATGAATGCGCATATATGGTACTTCCGTAGAGATATATATATATATATATATATTTTGGAGGGGGTTGTCGTGTTCGAAAAGATAAATGGAGGAAGTTTTGAAGGGAGTACATTTTGATGTTAAGATTGCGCATATGAGATTCGGCAGAACTGTGATTGTGGTTCGATTTTCGACATTGAGAACGGCTCATAACTCCATGATTTCAGGGGAAAAAATTTTGATTTGAGATGTGTGGATTCTAGAGCTAGGTTTGGAGGTTGAGAAACATTTACGGGAGGGCTTCGAAGTGAATGAATTTCAAGTTTTTTGTTTGAATTAAGTATATAGAAAATATTGAAATTAGATTATATAAATATTTTTAATTAAATTTCACAATTACGTTTTTTTTTAGAGCTATCACTTGGCAGTTGGTAAAAGTAGTTGGTACATTCATACTTTTACCAACTATACAAGTATTGCAGTGCTAGATAAGATTGCTTATTATTCCGTAGTATTTCCTGCACACCAACCATCATAATCAACAGAGCTGCAATCCAGAACTGTGTACGGTGGGAATTCGGCGGAAATCCCAATTTCTCTTTGTTATGACAGTTATAATTCTCTGAGTGTTGTGAAAAGGCTG
Source organism: Diospyros lotus (assembly GCF_014633365.1). NCBI lineage: Eukaryota > Viridiplantae > Streptophyta > Magnoliopsida > Ericales > Ebenaceae > Diospyros > Diospyros lotus. Next base: position 3,762,116 of record NC_068340.1, read on the forward strand.
AAATTCTCATGTCATGTTGCAGAGCTTCAAAGTGTAAGCAGCAAATAACACGTTGCTGCTCCAGAAAGACATAAACGGGGAAAGAAGTAATATCAGATGGCTCAAAATAAAGAAAAAGTGAACTACATTAATCATTTATCTCGGTGCTTTTCACTTCTTGCTGTTTATTTCTCTCAAGGTCTGCTTGCAGTATTACGTAAGTAAATTCAGCCATCCTATGATCTGAGTTTCTCCTATTTTCACTACCAGAATTGCACACTAGATTTTCACTGGGTTTTGTATTTTTTATCTCTTACATTTCTATTTTTCACACTTGAATTCATAATTTAGCTGGGTTTATATATACTACATATAGTCATACACCAAAGCTTTGAGCATAAATATGAATGGAGTGTCTGTCAGTGAAGATGCTGAGAACCACTGATTGATTGTATAACAAACAGACATGGAGTGAACCATTTAAGGGGAGAGAGAATGATTACTGTGTTCAAGTCTAAGAAGGGAGGGACAGAATAATAATGAAACCTAAGAAATAAAAATTATTAACAAAAAATTATATAATTGAAAAAAAAAAACAATTTTACCTTGTTGAATGAATGAAGTACCTGAAAAAAAAAAAACTAAAAAGCTAATTGCAGAATTATCCAAAAAAAAAAAACTTGTCTATCATATTCCAGTTTGAAAGCATTATATATGATAAAGAAATTAAAACTAATTTTTAAACAATGTCAAATCCTATAGAAGCAATGTTTGCACAATTGAATAATTCATCATTTTTAAAGTTCATCTAAGACCCCAGTAAGTCAAATTAATTTAGACTAGCATGCTACAATATATAAAATTTGATATAATTATGAAGTTTGAGATGATGTCAAGTCTTGGCTTGGTTTGGGTTGGTGAATAACTAACCCACGATCCAAATCAACCTAGTCAAGTTGCTTGTATTAAGACTTAAAAGCAGTGTTCTAAAACGCGCTAGGCGCTAGGCCAGGGCCTAGAAAAACTACTGGGTTTTATTTTTTTTTAACTTTATGATGTAATTTGATGTTATTTTCAATTAAATCAAAGTTGAAAAGCATTAATAATGCAATATAAACCAATAATACAACACTAATGGAATGACAAGTGAAATATGGAATTAAGCATGAGAAAACAAATTGTTGTAAATGAGTTCTAGGTTCATTGAGTGAGTTCATCTTCTTCTGATTGAAAATCATCTTCATGAAGCTCTCTCATTCTAGAACTTCTTTGAGGTTGAAGCATCTCTTCTGCTTCGGATGCTTCACCAACCATTTCCCAAGTGAGTCCCATACCAGGCTCAACTTCTTCATCATCTCCGCCTTCTACGATCCATCCTTATGTATTACTAGCATCACTAGCAAGTAGCACATCAACATTCATCTCCTTCTCCCTTTTTTGCTTGTTCATCAATTTCGCATTAAATTGGACAAAGACTAAATTGTTCAATCGATTCACATCCAATCTATTTCTTTTCTTCGTATGTATCTACATAAATAAAATAAAAACAATATCAATACAAATGATAAGGATAATGAAATTAAAATATTAAAAACGTTTTAAAATATATACTAATTCCTTCAAAAGTACTCCAATTTCTTTCACAACTAGATGAACTACTGGTTAATGAAAGGATCCTTCTCGCCATTCGTTGCAAGTTTGGAGTTTGATTTCCATAAGTCATCCACCATGTAACTATGTAGGTTAAATAAGTATAAAGTAAATAAACTTATACACAATAGAAAGTTAGAAACTAAGAAAATGATTAAAGAAATTTTATACCTGGATTATAATTGTCATCATTTTTTGCACACCCTTGAGTTGCCCACGATTTTCCAAAAGCTCCCTCTTTACGAGTATATTTTGGCAACTCAATATTTACAACATGATCTTGTAATTCACCATCGGCATCATAAAACATCTCCACACAATTAAAAAATCCATCCATGATTTCATGATCAAGTTGTATACCTATATTCTTAAAAAAGTAGTAGGGATTCAAAAGGTAAGCCGTAAAATGTAGTGGACTATCTAGCCTATCTATCACCCTTGCTTCAATAATCTCTATAATAGGCTGATGGTTCTTCTCAATATTATTTAGGACCTCCTTAATAGCTTCCTTTGCATGCGTAATCTCTCCATATAAAAAGCCCATAGAAGGCTTTTTATCTGCATCAACAATTCGAAGCACTTTCACCAAAGGTGCAAAAACCTTAAGGCATAAATTCACACCATTCCAAAAAGCAATGTTCATCACAGTAGCATATGCTGCTTTTACTTTAACAGTCTTTGACCATTTGAAGTCCTTCCATTCAGAGCTAGTAAACATTGTCCTCATTTGAGCTTTTTTCTCCATCAAACTTTGCAAAGTAAGGAAAGAAGAAGCGAATCTAGTGACTCCCGGTCTCACAATATCCCTCTTCTTTGTAAATGATCTCATTAAGGACAAGGTCTTATCATGTCCATAAATGAAGATTGTCAAACTCTTGGCCTGATCAATGACTTTTTTAAACTTTGGTAGTTTTCCTATACTTTCAAGCATCAAATTGATAGTGTGAGTAGCACATGATGTCCAAAAGATATTTGGCCTCTTCAACTTTAATAATTTTGTCGCTCCCATGTTGTTGGCAGCATTGTCTGTTATTACTTGGATGACATTTTGTGGACCAACTTGCTCAATGCACTTGTCCACATACTCAAAAATTAGTTCACTTGTATGTGTTTTGTCTGAAGACTCTCTGGAAGACAAAAAAACAGTACCTGCATTAGAATTAACACATAGGTTCATGATGCTCCTCCTTTTTCTATCTGTCCAAGCATCTGTCATAATGGAGCACCCATTTTGTGCCCACTCTTCTTCATGCTTCTTTAGTAATTCTTTAGTTCTATCCACTTCTCCCTTTAACAACGGTTCTCTCAATTGGTATTAACGGGGAGATTTGAAGCCTGGGTCAAATTGACCAACCGTCTCAACAAACAATTTGAAGTTATCATGATCTATAGCACTGAAAGGAATACCAGCTTCGTACACCCATCTAACACAATACTCACGAACACTCTGTGTTTTTTCTTTAAAGAGTGCTTCATTGATATTTTGCTGCCTTTTCGTCATTCCCCCAGTCAAACAAGTTTGAGGACTGATGGGGGTTGCAAACTTATCCATAGGGCTAAGAGTATGGGGGCGTTTTTTTGCTACCTAATTCTTGTAATTCATCTTCATCATCTCCCCATTCAGAAATATTAACAGAAGATCTCATCTAATCTTCCTCCTTCTTCTTACTCTTTGCCTTGGTAATAACATTCTTGCATTTGGCTTTATCATCTGGAGAAAATTTTGGACATGCAGAAACATTTCCGGAAATGTGGCCTTTGTGTTCTTTTACTCTATAAACTCTGCCAGACATAAGTTTACCACACAACTTACATTTAACTTTATCCATATTTTTCGGATCAAGTAACATTTCATACTCTCATTCGACATCATTGGACTTCCTTTTAAGAACTGAAGTTGCATCAGACGATGCTCCAGTACTCCGAGTCCCATCTGACATTTTTAATTTAATCGAAAAAACTTGCAATAGAAACCTATATAGAACCAATAACCTCACTTAATATTCAAAATAATAATAACTTATCATGTCATAACTGCAAAATAATCAAATGATTCAAATTAAAACAATAAAACAGCAAAGAAATGGAAAAACAGCAAACAATTTTCTGCAAAATAAGTAAATTATATAGGTTTCTACTAGAGGCCACTGTTTTCTGCAAAATAAGAAATGGAAAAACAGCAAACAATTAACTGCAAAATACTCAGTCTCTAGAGGCCACTGTTTTCAATCTTCTTCATCATGTAAAAACACATATATTATATATAATTAATAATAGAAACTAAATATATATCTAATAATTATATATAAATAGAAAAGAAAAATAAAATAAAAAACAAAAAACAGAAACAGAAATGTCCCCAATAACCAGAGAGAGAGGGGGAGGGGGGGGGGGGTTACCACAGAGATGGAGCTTGACGGCGAGGATGCGACGACGACGTTGAGGCAGCAAGGAGGACGTGACGAATTAGAGGCGGTGAGAATGGAATTGGACGCAGCGATGGCGGTGGGGTACTAGCGGGCCGGTGGCGTTGAGGCAGCGACGACCTTGGGGTGAAAAGAGTATGAGAGGGGGAGACGTTGAGAGGTTCGATTTATTGATTTAGAAAAAAAACCCTACTGATATTTAAAGCCAACAAATTGGGCGGCCCAGGCACGCGGGCCGACTAGGCGCCCAAGCTGGCCGATTACTCGGACTGGCGCCTTGGAGGCTCGACTAGGGCATATTCGGGGCGGCCAACGGCTGCCTAGGCCGATTTTTCGAACACTACTTGGGAGTAAACCACAAAGGTCAAAGAATGGAATCAATCCACCTTCAGAGGTTAGGTTGGTTTACAGGTCTTTTGAGCCCTTTGAACATCCATATGATAAAGCTCAGTTACATTAAAAAAAGGTTTTATGATAAATCCTTTCAATATTTCCCTGAAATTCCAACATAAATTCTGAAATAACTTGAAAATGTGAAGAAATCAGAGGAAACTCTTAATGAAACTTTTAAAACTAATTGAAGGTGGTTGGAAGTCTTTGCCTAAACCATTGTCCCCCAAAATAAGAAATATGAATGTTATGCATTGCAAACTAATAGATGTGACTGTGAAATAGATGAATTACTTGCATATTTGGGGCAGAGAGACCAGATTGGACTTTGCTTTCAATATTTTGTTTACCTAAATAAGCTAAATCAGAATTATACAACTTTTAACCTTCAACTAAATATCTCAAAGTGAATAATTGGTATATAACAAAAAGAAGCTTGAATTATTTATAGTACTTTGAGGTTTCTTGGTTGTTATCCTCCTGTTTCTCATTTAAACAATTGCACAGATGAGCTGGTTTACACCTGAAGTATGAAATTGGAAGGTGTGTTGTGATGGCTCTCCATAGACACTGTAGTGAACTGTCACCAGAAAAAAGAGGAATCATTGGAGCAGTTTTTAAGTCCCTTGATCGAAGCAAGTATGGTTTACGTGTTATACGTCGAGGGACGAGGATTGGCCGGATTAGTATGAGAAGATTCTTATTTTGGATGTTTTCAGTAGCAGTCCTCTTTTCGATCTACATGGCAGTTTTTGGCTTTAATATGCAGTTTCATGGTGAGGTTAAAGACTACTTGGATATATGCTTGCACTCTTATTAAGTGAGCTGAAATTGAAATCATCTACTATAATAACATCAACAACCATTGTTGTCAAACTCACGAGTCAACTCTCTTATAAATTTGGATTTTCATAGAATCGGAGTTGATTCGTGATTCAATATTGTAAACTTGGTGGTAAACTCGTAAACTCGGTAAACTTTGAAATTTACATTATATATAAATTAATTATAAATTAATATTTGAAATTTTGATTATGGATGAATGATGACAAATGGACTTAATATTTAGAAATTTCATATTATTTAGTATTTTTGAAATCAATAGATGAAGTTATTTTGAAATAGCTACGTACATGTATTTTATTCATAAAGAATACGATTGTAAATTGTAATAATCATGTTATTAAGCAATATTAGTTAATTTTTTTTATAAAATTATGTTATTTTGGACATATATTTACATATATTAAAGGGTATTTTTAATTGTCTTTAAAATCTTACGATTTTACGATCCGAGTTTCTGATTCGATTTTATGGACCATTCTTCGATCCCACTTAAAATTTCGATTTTAACAATCTTGTCAACAACTACTGAACTGCTTGGATTAACCCGTTCCCTTAATGAGATTAACCTATTCCCTTCAAACACTGTAAAAACAGATTGTTCTTCTCTTATTGAATTTCCTCTCATATATTATTAAGCTTGAGGCTTGTATTTACGTGCACCTGTCTTTACATGTATTTACATGAACAAAAATGGATTGTTCTTCTCTTATGGACTGGTTTTCTTTTGTATTTACTTGTACTTGTTTTGTTTTTTTACACTATTCAGGAAAAGTGGATCATGGCATTTCATTACTGCGAGACGCACGTGAAGAATTTTTGGGATCACATGCCTCAGAGCAACCAAAAAGGAAACCCCATAGTCCACGTAAGAAGTGACTTTATTTTTGTTTAAAATTGGATTTGGTCATTCAAACATCAGTACTTTTGCTCTCTTATTGGTTGCTTCTTCATGGAAACAATTGATAGGGGCCACAGTCACTAGTGGAGTGAGAAGACTGACAAATAATTAGCATCGATCTCCAGCTGTCCCTACTGGTTCTTTTCTTTCATATTCTCAATAGACCAGCCTGTTAAGGAATAAGCTAATGGCTATAAATAATGAGAAGTACTCTTCTAAATCCTTCATGTTCCTAGATTGGATGAATTAAATCATTGTTAACATAGGCACTCTCTTATTTGGGGTCAATCTTTGGTGTTGAAGTGTCATTTATGTTGTGTTTAACCAAAAATGATTTGGATCATGACATAACTTTTGCTTATGAGGTCAACACGTCAAGTTATTACCCCAAATGTACTCAAGTATAGAAAGGGAAATCAAAGTATTAATGTTTGGCGTTGAAGCATCATTTTTGCTGGGTTTAACTAAAAATGCTATGATCTCTAGCTTTTGCTTATGAGGTCAATGTGTCAAGTATTACACCAAATGTACTCAAGTGTAGAAAGGGAAATCAAGGTATCAGTTTCTGTAGAAATCAAAGTCTAAATTTATGTTATCTTCAAAATTTTCAGTTACTGTAGCCACTTCTTTTTATGCATCACAGTGCGCAACTCCATGCACTAACTTATTACATATACCCTAACATGAGGCTTGCTGATCTGTTGCATCCAAATTTTGTTGAGGAATCAGCTTGCAACTTTTTGTACTGTAGCCACTGCTTTTTGTGCAACACAGTGCAACTACATGCACTAACTTATTAAAGCTTACCATAACATAAGGCTTGCTGATGTGTTGCATCCAAATTTTGTTTATGAATCAGGCTGCAACTCTTTGTATTTTAGATGACCCTCTTTGTCAAATTGGGATAGCAGCTGACATGTCTAGTAAGAGTCAGAATGAACTATTAGAAATAAATCGTGATCTAGAGAAGCTAGTTATATGTAAGTTGGGCAAACTTGGTATAGCTTTATTTGAAAGGTGATTCTGGGTAAGAAAGAATCATTGTGAAGCCTTTGGAAAAAGGGAACCTATGAGAGCACTGGATACTGCAAGATCAGTAATAATAGACCTGATCAGATGCCATCAAGGTGGCTTTGACAGATACAGTACATTACACACCAACACACATGTTAACTTTGAATCAGAGAGAGCAGCAGTTGCCCTCTAGTTCTCCGACTATCGCTTTGAGCTTCAGTGAGCAAACCAGAGGGATCTAGGGTTCCTTTTCTTCCTTTCTTTTTTTTCTCTTTGTGGTGCCCCTCCCCTTCTTTGTCTGTGGCAGCCGCAAGGGAAATAGAGGGTTCCTCTTGCGTGACAGTTGCAAGGATTGTACTTGGACTTCTGTTGGCTAAAAAGGCTAGATTTTGAATAGACCCAAAAAAACAGATGTTGAAACAACCAGAACAACAGAGGCAGACCTAACTTGAAAATGAAGATGTTGAACTGATCTGATATGCCAGAGCGGACACCCAAAAGGGGGAAAAAACTGATTTTGGTCTGATTTGGACTTTTTAACGGGTCATCTCCAAAATAAGCTATAAGTTTCTTGAAAATTAGAACAAAATTAAGAATACATTAATGATAAAGAAACAAAACTGGCACAAGCCAAGAGTGATTAATTTTTTGGATTTTATTTTACACCACAGAACCCATGGACTTGTATTGACCTTTAGTCATATTTCATATTTCCAATTTAGTAAATAATTAAGTATGAGAAATAGATTGCTTTGGGTTTTGGCTAAAAAAAATTTCTTTTTGGGGTTTAATTTCAATATAAATTTAATCCTAGTTGGGATTTTATAGTATTTATTAACCTGAATCTGTTTGAAAGTACATATATTAAGACTTCATCATTCAATTTTCAAGGTCATGGGTTGCTTTGCAAAGTTTATCTCTTTTTGGAAATTATTTCTGTACATAATTCTTGTGAAGATTTCTGTGCTATGATATGTGATGAATTCAAATTTATTTGGAAAAAAATATTACTGTGAAAGTTTGTGATGAAATATTTTTTGAGAAAATTTGCTTTATTATGGTGTATACATATTAAGATCATATAAAGGGACCACGTTAATAAAACTTCAGAGGACAATAATGATAGGAATTCACCCTCACTAGGGCTAGAGGAGTGACTCTAATTCTATAATAGCTAGAGGAGTGGTTCTAATTCTCAATGTTAGGAATAGACTTGGTATGTCCTTGTGATCTCAATTGGATCCACTTAGGGAAAATGCATGCCATGCGACCTTTTGGTGACTTGTGCAATGTGAATCCTTTAGCTTAGTATTGCTCGATAAGGAAACATTCGACTACAAGTGCAACAACAATGATCCCTAGGCTTAATCCCATTAGGTGTGGTTGACTCCATGCATTCTAGCTTTCTAACCATCTCAAGAGTCTAGTTGTGTTCATATCTTTTGTAAGGCCGTAATACTCCATGTCATGTTGTCACGACCCTAAGGGTATTATTGTAATTAGACTGATGGTGAATAAGCCTATTGTACTAAAGCAGTTACAGCTTAAGTAGTTTGTACCTATTCAGTTATGTCATAACAACCAAGGGAGGGAAGAAGCCTATAAAAGGCCATGTGCTAGAGGATGGGAATCATGAATGAGAATACTGATTCTTTCCCTCTAATTTCTTCTCTCTCTCTCTCTCTCTCTCGAATTCTCCCTCCTTTCAAATTCTCCCTCCCAATTCTCTATCTGTTCTATAATTCCAGAATTGGCCTAGCCTCAGATCCGAGGCTTGACACATGTTTAAGCTTTTTCTACCAAGTCTTCTTTAGTCTTCATTCTAAATTTCTTCCATTCTATCAACTCATTCCATAGGTGCTCTTATTGGTCTTCATCTCATATGTCTAAGTCATTTTAATTGCATCTCGAACATCTTATCATCAATAGATCCAACTTTAATGCGTATAATTTTGTTTCTATTTTTATCTTTTCTTTGTATATCTATATTAAGTTATTAACATTCTCATCTTAGTTATGCTCATATGTTGTACATGTTTGTACTTTACTACCCAACAAGTTGAACTATACAACAAAGATGGTCTTAAGAGTCTTCCTATAGAACTTTTCTTTTTAGCTTTAAAGTGATTTTAAAGCTAGATATACTTCTTCACTTTAATCATCTTGCCTTGATTCTATGAGCAACATCCTCAATATCTCCTCAATAAGATATTTATTTGTTTCCCTGAGTTTTTTGCAAGATTTTAAGGTTTTACTTGCTACATCATTTCATGAGAAAGTTTACAAATAAATCTCCATTTTTTGGGAAATTTATCTAAAAATTAAAGCGTGTTTTATTATATTACAAAAAATTTAACATTTTATTTTATATTAATTATTGCAAATTCTAATATCTACTGAGTTATGAGTTTAGTCCTTAACTTTAAACATTTTAGAGGAACAAGAGCTATTAGCTCAAATTCTGGTGTTGGGGACTTTCTATCGTGACCTTTTAGGATCAAATTTATGGTGTAATTATTTGTTTAAAATAGCAAACAGGGAATGTGATGTGTTCAGATAAGTTAGATAGGTTGAATTTTGAAGAGTATTTGAAAAAAGTTCATGGGGTGTGTACATATACATATATTACTGTTAACTGAAATTTAGTTTATGTTTTAACTCAGGCTTTCGTCTTCCGTAGGCTAAGCTTCTCATGGCCGGTATTGCCCCTAAGTGGGTTGTGACACTTATAGACTAATACATTGTGTCAACTCTATCCACCCAGGAACTAGAGAAAGAACTGGGATTGATTTATTTGATTTAGGATTAAAATTTTGGACTGTTTTTTCCTTGTTTTGACCAGCACTTGGGTGTTTTTACTTTATCATTCATCATTAATTGCACCTTACCTTAACTAGGTTAGGGTTGACGACACAACATTCTTAATATCAGTTGACTTCTAAAAGTCATATTGACAATACAAATCCATACAAAAGAGCAATATGGCAAAATTTTATGTTAAATGCCCTTCTTGATGCAACCCTCTAGTGAGGGAATGACGAGATAAAATTCCTACACCATTTTTGGTATGGAAAAGTTTCATGGGATGGTGGTGAAGGAAGATAATGTCAAAGTATGACTTTACTTCTTGCGAACAAATTGATTTTTAAATTAATGAATGCAGTTAACTTTGTAGTAGGAGCCAAGGGATTCTGCAGTTTTATTGTTCAGTATTTACGTTATTTTGGTGCTATGTTGAGTAATTTAAGTAATTGCCATTTTATTCTCACCATCTTAATGTAAGATTCTTTAAGCTTACCAGGAAAAAAAAGTTAGATTCTTTAAACTTATTCTGTTTTCTTTTGTTTTGGTACATTCTCGTGTTTCGTTTTACCTCACTGTAATACTTAATTTTGCAGGTTTTCAGCCTTGTGAGGTTGGGTTTTTGGATTCAGTCAATAATCTTGTTGAGCCAAAGGAATATGCAAATTTCACAGAATTTTCCATTGGGTACATTGATAGAGAGAAGAAACCCTTTCAGAATGATCAATTTAAACTGAGATTTGGAGGACATCAAACCCTTGAAGAAAGAGAGAAATCCTTCTATGCAAGGAATCAAACAATCCACTGTGGTTTTGTAAAAGGACCAGAAGGATATGAAAGCACTGGATTTGATTTGGATGAGAAGGACAAGTCATACATGCATACCTGTAGTGTTGCAGTATCATCTTGCATTTTTGGTAGCTCTGATTTTTTGAGGCGGCCTGCCAGCAAACTGGTATATGAGCTATTCTCTCTCAGTGCACCTCATATTTGTGAGGCATTTAGTTGCTTTTCCCCTTTCTTGTTTGGTAGCTGGATGCTGCTTCTGCAACCCCGCAGCATAATTCAATGGAACTTTTAGTGTTTATTTACCTAGTAATTCCTTTAAACTTCTATTACTTGACAAAATATTTTGAAGAGGCACTACCACAGGTAATTAAATTGTGATTTATTATTTTTGGACATTACATAAGACCCTGGAAAGAAGTTGACTAATAAAGGCAGAGAGGTGGTTTCCAACTCTCCTGATTGTGGTAGCAGAAAACTCATTCAACAAAATGTGCTGTTTGTGAAGACATTTACAGTTCGATATACAGCTTGATCAGGATCTGTTTCCTTCACTGATAACTCTAATTGTTAATTTCACAAGTCCTTAACTTTTTTTTTTTTTTTTTAAACTTTGTTCTGTTTTAATTTGCATTGAGCCCTTACCTCTTTACCCTTATGATAATTGAACTCACAAAGCACGTCCAATAATAAGTGCTTTGGTGTATATTATTTGCAGATGGTCGTGTCTTGATGGATGAGAGAAAAGGTGTGAACAATAAACTTGAATTATGGAGGAATACATTAGAATCCAAAGGCTTTAAATTAAGTAGGTTGAAAACCAAGTATGCGGAATGTAAGTAAGGTAAAATAGAAGTGTGAATGAAAGATCAATTTTGATGTCTTGGATCAATTGTTCTAAAAGAGGGGGGAGATTATGGAGATTACTCATAGAATTAAGGCAATATGGTTAATGGAGAAGTGTGTTGGTATTTTATATGATCTTAGAATTCCTTTAAAGCTTAAAAGGAAGTTTTATTGGGTGGCTATAAGAGCTTTTTATTGTATAAGTCAAAATGTTGGCTAGCTAAGCTTCAACATGAGTAAAGTATGAATGTAGCTAAGATGAAATGTTATGGTGGACGTGTGGTAATAAAATAAAAGATAAAATAAGAGTCAAGATAATTCATGATAAGATTGTAGTGGCGTGCATTGAAGATAAGATGCGAGAATCATGATTAAGATGGTTTGGAAATGTGAAGAAGAATGAACACATCATTTGTGAGTCGAGTAAATGAAATGGAAGAAAATTGTAGCAAAAGAGGGAGAGAAATACTAAAGAAAATTTTGTGACACAAAACCAAAAGGGAGAATGCAAGAACAGCTAAAAACTAAACTCAACTCAATTCTCAAATTCAATATCAATAATCACAGTCTGCTTAATAATACACATCAAAAGGATATATATCTACTATAGATCCTACCTAATAGGGAAACATGATCAAATATCAAAATCCTATCATAATTTGAATGGAAATATAATCTTTCCAGAACTACTTAGGAAAGAAATAAACAAAGAAGGAAATAAAATATACTAACACTTAAATGAATAAAAATATTAATTTTTATATTTTTTCCTAGAATTATATCTTCCCAAATATTTCCTTTCATGTCCCCTATCATTTAGTAGGAAACCCTTAGACATGGCACGTGATATAATGGCCTTACAGAGGGTATGGTCACGAATAGGGATAGATGGAGGTTTAGAATTCGTGTGCCCCACCTAGTGGGTATTAGTGCTTCTGATTGATGTTGTTCTGTTACGGCAGTTATCTGTGCTTAGCTTTGTACACCATTTCACACAAGCATTCCTGCTTTAGAGTCTTCTTGTTGTAATGTAACATCCTGATTAGGTGCTGTGCCTGCCTTTCTTAGATAAACTGTAATTTCTTTGCTATTACCTTGTTAATTGTCTATAACAACAATACATATTCTCACTTATACAAGTCCTACATGTTTTTTATGTGTTGCTTTAGCTTTTCTGCATTAACTTTTGGATGGTATGCAGTGTTAAAGCTTCTTTTCTGTTTGCAGGTTAGTGAATACTCCAAGAAGAATGTTTGTTTTGTTATGTTTGTAGACAAGCAAACACTGTTGAAATTATCAGCTGATGGGAATGTTCCTGATGACAGAGGAAATATTGGGTTATGGAGAATAGTTGTTGTAAAGAACTTACCCTACAAGGACATGCGCAAAACTGGAAAGGTGCCGAAATTTCTATCACATCGTCTCTTCCCTTATTCTAGGTGATTCTCACACCAAATTTTTGTAGACTTGTGGTTCTAAACCATATTATTTCTTTTTTTGCTGACATCCATAGACTAATACTTTGTGTATTTTCTTGTTCTCTGATGGTCTCGTAGGTATTCTATTTGGCTTGACAGCAAGATGCGACTTTTAACTGATCCTATGCTGATCATTGAATACTTTTTGTGGCGAACAAGATCAGAGTATGCTATTTCAAATCATTATACTCGCCACTGTGTTTGGGAGGAGGTACTCCAGAATAAGCGTCTGAATAAATACAACCATACGGCTATTGATGAACAATTTGTCTTTTACCAATCTGATGGTCTCACCAAGTTTGACACGTCAGATCCAAATATGCCTCTTCCAAGTTGTGCGTCACTGTTCACACAATTTTTTTAATTATTTATTATTCTGGAGATTGCCTTCTTCCTTTGTCTACAATTTCTTGCTCTTCGTTTCACATATACTTTGCATTCTGCAGATGTACCTGAAGGTTCATTTATTGTTAGGGCACATACACCGATGTCAAATTTATTTTCATGCCTTTGGTTTAATGAAGTTGACCGTTTTACATCTCGTGACCAACTGAGCTTTGCATATACTTTCTTGAAGTTGAAAAGGATGAATCCGGATAAGCCATTCTTTCTAAATATGTTTAAGGTAAGGTTTTTGCTAAAGGAGTCTACATATCTTTCCAATTACTTTGTGCATAGTCTGTATAATTGGTGACTACTGCTTCAAGTACACTGTTTGTAAAGTTTTGATTTCTCTACCCAAGAACTGTGGTCATCTTGCTTCTTGGTTCTTTTAGTAATGCCATCGACCCGTGCCTTGATTTAGAACCATTCTGCACATAGACTTGCTTGTACCAGACATTTTGAAAGTACCCCTCTCAGCTTAACAGTAGTTTTTTTATATTGAACTTCTTGATGTTGATCAAACTTCTTGTCCGGAATGCGTGTGGGGTGTGTGTGTGTGTTTGCGGCTTAAATTAATGGGTTGAGGTGTGTTATTATGTTCAGCTAAGATTGGTAGGTTGATTAAAGATTCTGTGATTTAGTGACTGGAAGCTGTATTACTGTGTCATTGAAAATTAACACAAAATCTAAAAATTATATTCCAAGTTTGTTTCCACGCTTTTGGATTATGCCATGGCACTGGCATGGATCCATGCATAACACTTATATTTAACTGTTACCGGTACCACTGAATACATAAAGCAAATGGCACAATACGCTAGGTCAAGAACTTGAAATTTGATCTTCTATGTCTGCAGGACTGTGAGCGAAGAGCAATGGCCAAGCTATTTAGTCATAGGATAGTGTTTACTCCACCCGCTTCTTGAAATTCGTTTAGGGTCTATGTGGGGTAAGGCAAAATGTGCTATTTCTCCTTTAGTTGTTCTCTGTTCTTTTTTCCCTTGTTATTTCTTCACTCTTTTTCTTTTTTCAACTCACTCTATATCGTTTGAACGATGATGGGCCCAAATAAGCATATGATATCTGTGTGTTTGCAACAGTTCTCTTTTAGTTTGACCTCCCAATCTATTTGTTTTTTAATTTTACTTCTGGTTGAGCAACTGCAGCAGAGTTCCATTTTCGAAGTTCTGCACCCTTTTGGGGGCGGGCTAGGTTGCTTCATTGCAGAATTGTCCAAATCTGGCCGCTACTGCTTCAACATTGGAATAAAATGAAAGCATCGTTTCGACTGGTGATTTTGACCTTCTCTTTTATGTCTGGTTGTGCCCATACTATAGCACTTAGGGTGTCGATAACAAAATAAGATAAAACAAATGTAGCTTTGGAAATGTCAAGTGTCTAACATATATTACATGGATGAACGATTGTGTTGTGTAGTAATTAGGGGACAACGTCCTATCCAACCAGAACCTGTATATTTCCTCGTTCAACCTCGTTTTGCATGTTTAGTGCATTCCTCATCATTTCAACTGAACACAAAGCATTCTTTGTTTGTTGCCATCCTGAATATGCATTCTTATTCATGTGATGCTCTTGAAGATTCTCTTTATTTCTTCTCATGGAGAAATTGGTGATATAGTGGTCATGTTTGGGTAAAGTTGATGTGCATGGAGGGAGAAAAAATGTAGATAAGCATGTTTGAAAAATACTAGATAAAAAGTCATGTAATTTCTTTTTTAATAGTTGTCAAATAAGTTTAACAAATACATTATAATGCTTTTCATATCTTATATTTTCTAGTCTACGTCTTAGTTAACAAATACTACTTTTAGATATAACTTACCAACTCCAGTTTTTTTGGTTGGTATTCTAACCATTAGTCAATTTTTTTATTATTTTTTTGCATAATTAAGTAGTGTTTGTTAATTAATATATGGATCGAAAAAGATAAGATATGAAAAATATTTCAGGTTTTTGTCATTTTCAATATATTTGTTAAATTTATCTGATGATTTTTAAAAAAATTACGTGATTTTTTATTTTGATTTTTTTAGATATGGTTATCTCTTCCATTTTTTTCAAAATAAATATATTTTAGTCTTTATAAATAAACAAAAATGACATTTGTATTTTTCAGTACATTTTAAAAAAATTAACACAATTTGATAAAACTTTTAGAATATTTTATAATTTTATCTTGATCATTTTATATTTTGCTGTGAAAAGTATTTTAATTTTATTTTGATATAACTTTATCTTATTTATTTTAACAAACGCATTAATTTCTCTATCCAACTTAACATGGGCACAACTTACATGCCAATTATGTGATTGCCATACTTAGCATACAAAATTTTTTGCGTAAAACAATCGCTAACATTACTTTATGACAAATATGTGTTTGTTATTACATCAATCAATAAAAAATATTTAATCTTTAAAATGTATAACTAATACATAGCCTTAAAATAATGATGCATTAAATACTCCTTAATCATTAAAGGCCAAGCTTTAATATAAAAAAAAAATGAAACTACCTTTATATATATATCATAATAGTAATATTAAATTTTAACTGTAAATCAAAATTAATTACATAAAATTTAATTCTCTATTCATTTTCTCATGCATAATAATTACCTTTGTCTCTAAGAATGGTTCATCGCGACCCAACCCTTACTGTAAACATGAGGCCATAGGTTCAAACTTTTACTATGTGAACATTTTTTTTTATTTTTTATGTACAAGAAAATAATCACTTTTAAATTATAATCATAATTAAAACACAAGTACATTAAATACAAAGGTTACTGTGTGATGTTAGCTAGTTTTTAGCATTTCACATTTGATTGGTTTAAATAACTTAAACTCTGGCTAGCTTACACACTATCTCATTTGCATTTTTAAAAAGTTAGGAAGAGTTAAATCTTTACGAGAAGTAGTGTTTAAGTTAGTTCAAGAAGAATAATGTTAACTAAGTAAAGATGATTATGTCCCAAATAATTCTTGTATTTTTAATCAATTCTCTTTAATATAGTAAAGCCAATATTGTCACTGGTCGTCGTTTTTTTCTCATTTTGTAAGTCAGAAAAAAAGAAACAAGTAATTTTCGTCTCTTTCTTTTGGATTTCAAATTGTCGAAATCCATTACAATAATAACAAACATCAATATCTATCTTTTTTCTCCTTTTCTTTCTCCCCATTATGATCAAACTACAATGTAGAATTCATTTTTTTTCCTTTCTCCTTCCGTCTCTTTTTTTTTTTATTGGGTTTTAGATTGTCAAAACCTATCATAATACACATCACTGGATTCTATCGTTGTGATGGGCTTTAGGCAAAACTCGTTAGCTTAGTAAATTTTTAATTTTTTTTATTTATATATATATATGTTTGAAAATATACATTTATTAAATATAAATTTAACATCTCTATTATCAAGTTTATTATACAATTAGTTAATATATGTTATAATACATTACGGATACAATTAATTAAATTTTTATCTAAATATTATATTTAAATATTTTTGTACTAAAATAAATAATATGTCATTTTTGTAACTTCTTTAATTGTTTTATTTTTATTTTTACCAATTAATAGTTTTATATATATTTTGTTTAAATACTTTATTACGATAAATGCCCTTCAAGTTGTAACGTAAAGCAAACAAAGAATATAAAGGCTTCCTTCCAGTGAGCTGAGCTCCATCAATCAAACACAAGTAGAAGTGGAAGACGAAGGGGTCGAGGTTAGCAATGGAGGCCGGCCCTTTGTTCAGAGCCCTTAAACCTCTGAATTTGAAGCTCTCTTCTTCATCGGTGCGACGCTCTTCCATATCTCCTGCTCTTCATCCAGGTAGTTTTTGCTTTCTCCATCGAAGATTCTTTTCGTATCGTCGCTTCGTCCGCGTCTACTTAGGTTAGGTTTTTCCTTCTATTTTCCCTTCATTTGGAAACGATTTATAGTCTCTCTCCCGCTCGCTCGCTCGCTCGCTTTCTGTCTTGACGGCGCTTCGTAAATCCTTCCGGAATTCCGGAGCGTGTGGGTACTTTTTTCCCAGCTGTGAACGCTCCCGACGTATATTAGCATTCGTGGCGCGAAGATGTCCCAAGTTCTCTGTTACTTTCTTTTTCACTTTCTCGGCATCCAAATGGAAACAATTTTCGTTTGTTCCTACCTTTTCCTTTTCGCCGAAATGCTTGCTCTCTCTGTCTTCCGGCGCACGTTAGCAATGTTTTCCGGCGGTTATAGTGCTCCAGGGTCCTGCTGTCGACAATACCAGCGTGTAAGCGTAGGGTAGCTAGTGGTTGCTAGCTGAATCGATGCATCATATATTCGTCTGTAGGGGGAGGGAAGGTCGTTAAAAGAGCTTATGACGCATTGTTGTTGGATGCTGGTGGAACCCTTCTTCAATTGGCAAGGCCCGTGGAAGAAACTTACGCAGCAATCGGCAGAAAACACGGTACGTTCTGAGATTTTGTAGTTTGTATGTAGCTCTTGCTTTTGATTCATGTAAGTAGTATACATACATGACTAAAAAATTCAGATGTGGATTTTACGATTCAGAATTGTGTAAATGAGGTTGGGAATTCTGTTCTGATGCATCTGGAACCAACCGCTGGCTTTAATTTGAATTTGTAGCTTTAATCTCTTTTCTGTAGTTGTACATAAAATGCAAAATTGTAACCAAACAGTGATTGTTATGTGCGTTTCCTTTCTTGTATGTTCATTTTTTTTTTTTTTTCTGCTGTTATTTGTAAGATTCTTCTTTTTCTTGTGTTTTTGTTGTCTTCATTGTCTCTCTTTGGCACCGGATTTGATATATGTATATCATCATTTTCATGAATTCAACAGGTTTGAATGTAACACCAGCTGAAATAAAGCAAGGGTTTAAACGAGCTTTTGCTGCTTCATGGCCTGAAAAACTTCGCTACCAGGTCAGTCCATTTTGTTTGTGTTTGTTGGTCCTTGCTCCTGTGCATACAGAAACTGACTCTTTTGAGTGATTTCAACAGGCAACCTGTGTTGTCTTTTTTCCCGTTAAGTTTTTGCTCTAAACATAACTTTTCTACAGCACCTCTTCTTGGCAAAATAACTGGCAAGCTATAATTCATGTAACCAGTCTTACATAGTAGGTTTAAAGCTTGATATGTTATTGCTTTTCTAAACATACTTTTCTGAGGATAAGAAAAAGTCTAAACAGAATTTGTCTTGCCTTATTGTCTCCTAACATTTTTAGCAGCAAATTTTTCAAAACATCTATCTGGGACCACACAAAAGGTAGAAGAAATGCGTAGATATGACAGGATCACATTAAGGAGGGGCCTCAAAGTCTTATGGTTACCTTGCTTAACCATCCATAACATTCATGAGCAAATATAATATCCCTAAGCTTTTTTTTCTTTTTCTTTTTTTTCAGTGAGTAATTCTTTGTCTGTTAGACCTTGTTTTGTAGGTGTATGTGCTTCCCTATTTCCCCTCAACTTCCCTATCTCATCCTTTTCTTTGCTTTCTCTTCTCTTCAACAGCATGTGTTCTTCAGTGCTAATGTTGAGATTAACAAATTTAAAATTACACCCATCTTTAGTTTTCTATTGAAGCCATGATTGGATTGTCTTGTACAGCTATTCATGACTTCAGAATCTGTTGATGAAGTAAAATTACTTAGGCCAGCTACTTGAAGAAAGAATAATGAGTCTGCATTGCATAATCGATGATATCTTCTTCTTTTCCCCCCTTGATTAATGAAACCCATGGTATCCTTTGTTTCTGTTATATCACATTATTACCATACATTGCAAATTATTGACAGGGAGATGGGAAGCCATTTTGGAAACTTGTTGTTTCTGAAGCCACTGGTTGCAGAGATGATGATTATTTTGAAGAACTATATGAGGTAATGTTCTAGGCTGTTCAAATCATATATTTCTCACACATTGCTTTTCTTAATGCTCAGGTGAGGTGTGGAAGACATTTTTTTGGTTCTATCTTAATAAGCCATTAAAAGAACCCTAGTACTGGGCAAGTTTGAACTAAATTAAAAATAGCTGTATGTATCAGTACTATGCAAAAGGTGATGCATGGTGTATTCCCACTGGAGCTGATGAAACTCTCTCAATTCTGAAAGATGCTGGAGGTTATACTCATCAAGCATTTCATTTGTCAACATAGATTAATTAGCACTCTTAATGAACTTGTAGAATTTGAATGCAATGCTTCTAGTATATATTTTCTGTTTGTTACTGAATTACTGATATATCATGCAGTTAAATTGGCTGTTGTGTCCAACTTTGACATCCGCTTGAGAAAGCTGTTAAAGGACCTTAATGTTGTGGATCTGTAAGTACTGGAATTCTCTTCTTTTTCATTCTTTCATTTCTTTTCATTGCTTAGGCTAATAGTAGCATTTATTCACTAAAAGTGCGGACAAATGCTTACCATTCCAGGCTAGTATTGTCTGGGCAGTTACTTTCTTGTGTCATATTGCTAACTTCCTTCTCCTTTTCATTGATTCACTAGATGTTGGCAATAAGCCATCTTCTCTACTTCTCAATTTTTTGTTTCTATTTTTTAATAGAGGTGACTTAATGCGATGGGAGTTGTATAAGTGACCTTACATTAAATTCAGTAGAAATATGCTGCGTATGACACAATTATTTTATGAACTGAAATCATTATCTTAGTATCTTTTTGCTGAGTATTTTCTTAGTTTTTTCATTTAGGTTTGATGCTCTAGTTATATCTTCAGAGGTTGGATATGAAAAACCAGATGTGCAGATATTTAAAGCTGCTTTAGGTATGTATTTGAATGCCTACTTCATTTTTCATGGGCAATTGGCATAATCTTGGTTAGTGGTTTTCATTTTCTTTGTGAAGTTTGCCTTAATTTCCATTCTAGGAGCAGGCTTCATAAAATTTCTGTTGTTTTCTCTCAGCTTTGGGATGGCTGGGAACTGAGATTATAGTTTCATGCTCTTTGATCATGCACTGCTATGGGTTTATGTGGGGATTGGATGAATGCAAAATTGTAAGGTTAGTGCATTTCTTGCAATAGATGCTAATGGTGACAATAATATAGATCACGTTGGTGTGGAAGCTAGACAAGCAATACATGTTGGAGATGATCAAAAGGCTGACAAGGAAGGTGCCAGTGCTGTTGGTATTGATTGCTGGTAAGTTCATGAGCAAACAATGAATCACTTTCCCTTTTAAGTGGTTTAATGCACATGCCATATCCTCTTTGGTGACATGAAACCAAAAAAAAATGTGAGCTTCATGCTTTGGCCATAACTGCCAACCCAACACCCAAAGAAAGAAAAAAAAAAAAAAAAAAGAATTTTTGGAGAATCCCCCTGCTGTGGGGATATATTTGGTATCTTGTACATGTGGGTAAATTGTGGCCCTCTGTAATGCGCCAAATAATAATAATACTAGGCAATATGCAAATGTGTAAAGTGTGATGTAGCTAACAATGCATTGTTATTCATAAATTTCTTGAAAAACATAAAATCTACCTTTACAGGTTTACCTGAGCAGGAGAATGGTTTTTACTCTCTCTCTCTCTCTCTCTCTCTCTCTGAGATATGATGAGTTATAAGGTTATAGAAATGATTGGTGAGCTAGAATTAATATAACTAAACCCCATATTGTGGGATAAAGTCTTAATACGTTGTTGTTTATTGTTTTTCTTTATTAGAAATCTTATAAACATGATACCATGCTCTCACACCCTCTTGCAAACTCATCCATATATACATGAATACATACATGTCTACCAGGGAACTAAATATCACAGGATCTCATGTGAACAACCAGAAAAAGAAAATCAAATTCTACAGTTTTGTGAGATTGTGATGTTTCATATTGTTTCAAACAAAACCAGAGTCTCAGCCCCCTTGTTCTCACTAGTGCTGGCCAAATCTGATGGTCACTTCTTGGCTTTTTGTTGCTCACAGGGGAACCTCTGGCTTTGGATAATTCACTAAATGCTCCCACTTAGTTGTCTCACTATGTCAATTGTCAATACTTAGGCTCTGTGAGACTCGTTGTTGTTTTTCTCCTATTTTACTTATTAATATAATAGCATTCATTGGTTATGGTAGAGGTTTTGTAGTAGTGAGCTAGGAATCATGGTAGGCCATAAGCATGTTAGCAGACTACTAGAGTTGAGAAGAGGCAGAGGTAGGCAATTACTAGAGAGCTAGATAAACAATGGAAAGAGATGTATTTTTATTGATGTCCATGTGCTTCTTATAACTTGAGTATTTGTAGTATAGATGCTAAGATTGCCAGCACAAATACCCCACTTCTATTATTTCTCTTATTGTATAGAGGTACGAGAGCAAGATAGTTTCAAGTTGCCAATTCACTTTCCTGGATACACTTGACGTTGGATGTGCGTGTGGCTTATGTGGATTGTGTTCCTTAAAGATGCAATTGAAGGGCGGCAACGGCGGAAGCACGCCCATAACACCAACTCTTGGTGGATCAATGCAAGGGTTTTACATTTTAAACCATTTTCAACACAGAAAATAGCACAACAGAAGCATAAAATATACACATCGGAAACAAAATCGACCTTGCGAGACTTGGTATTCATCACCCATATGCTAAAACAGAAAAACCATGCCATAGGGGGTTTTATGGTATACCTCTTAGATGAAGATCCAGTGTTGGTTGACCACGCGGTGGTTGCCTTCTTTTCTGTCCAGCTATCTTCCACGTACCTGCAAAGCTCGGGTGACCAGCTCGCCACCCCAATCACGGAAGACCTAGTCGGTCCACGCTTGAGCTGCCACGGAATCCTCCAACGGAGCTGCGCTAGGACCCTCTTGATGGAGGTGACTCAAAGCTATACACGGTCCCTTTTTTGGTTGCACTGAGGCTGTCCAACAGCTTGTCTATAAGGGAGACAATGAAGAAGATGCTGCACCGGCTAAGCTCGAAGCAAGAACGAGTCTTGGCCGCAGCTATGGAGGAAGAAGAAGAAACAGACAGCAAGCAGAAGAAGTACAAGGAGAAGGAGTTATATTGAGGAAGATATATTTATGGAACAACCTTAGAGATTTCAGTTAGCCAATCATAATCAGGTTTGCCAGCTGAGGAGATCCATTTATGGTCTTTAGCTATTAGTAAGAACTAATAGTTAACAGGCAGCGGTTCTTAATATAATTAGTTGCTTAAGTTTTATATGCATCACATAGAGACCATACTTTAGGAATTAAAAATTAATTTTAAATTTTCACTGCAAATCTTCCTGTCAGGATAAATGATTGAAGATTGATCTAAGAATAAGCTCCGGGGAGGGGTAAGGGGTCGATGGATCTGTAGTTCTAGCCTCCAGTTCATAAGCCCTTGCGAATCTAATCCATGAGACCTAGCTAGGCCTTGCCTCAACCTAAGGTATTGGGATTGGAGTCCAATTTTCAGAGAGCTCAGCAAAATAGAGGGAACGTTGTTGAAGACTTCGTTTTTGCATGGCAGATAAAGCACACGGTGAGTGTAGTACTTGGACCAAAGAGTTCACCACTTGAGTTGAATAAATGATACGTAATGAGTGTCAAGTCAATCTCAACCTCAATCCCTCAAGATTTTGGAGATTTGTGTGAATGAATGAGGGCAAAACTTGCAGATACATTATGGAGACCTCAAATCCCAAAAGAGATGGAGAGCCCCATCTCCAAAGAGAGAGGGATTGTGAAGGAAGAGAAGGAAAACTCAATCCCTAGAGGGAGAGTGGAGAGTCACGTGTCACTTCACATTCACACTTGGGATTTACATCAAGAAGGCTTAATCACTGGGAGCTAGAGATTATGAAGATTCAATTCAATTTGCATCTGTCACATCACAAGGCTTACTTTTCAAACTCTTCAAACATGCCCATTTACTCATATCTTAAAAATGCAAACATATGGACTGTATCTAAATATTTGAGTTTAATTATTTAATTTTTCTGTCTTCTCATGTATCCAATATGCTCCTGAAAACAAGATGATATTTGCATATTTTAGAAATCTCCATGTTACCCACTTTATGGTGATTTGATAATTCAGTTCAATTTGAGTAACATACATAAAATCATTACTACAATTCTTAGGACATTTTTTATACTGTATTTTGGTGCGTGTACTAAATTTATTTGTTCAAAATATGGGTTTTATCTGTTCATTGAACAGTAATAAATATGGTGCATCTTTACCTACCCCCCCCCCCCAAAAAAAAGGTAGTAGTATGGATTAATAGCAAAAGTATGGACATTTTGATACTGTATTATGGTGCACGCACTAATTTATTTGTTCAAAATATAGGTTTATCTGTTCCTGGAAAAGTAATTTTTCTTGAAGCTTGAGTACGGATTCAAAAAATATCTTTTAATATTTTTCAATTCGCAGTATAAAGTTTAAGAATTAGAGAATTGAGTTTTCTATTTTCTAATTGGAGATTCAATCATTTAATAGAAAATTAGAGTTAAAAAATTAAAAAATATTTCTACAGCTAAACAAGTCCATAAATTTCCATTTATTTTGTTAGTTCATAATGTATACTTCAGTATGGTGTTCCCCATGTGCAGTTTCTAGTTCCCCCACTTAAATCATTGTTATCAAGTACTTGTATTTTAGTTTTGATACGTGAGTGGAGTCGAGTGGATGAGTAAATCTTTTAGGTGGTGATATTACACTTTGCTGTGATACTTAATAATGAATCTGAATAAGCAGGTTGTGGGGGAAAGATGTTAAGACATTCTCTGATATCAGAGACCGTATACTTCCCCAAGAGTCATAGCTGCCGAGGTGTCATTTGGGTTTCACCCAGTCGTGCATGTCACACTCACTGCTGGTAAATTCAATTCAAGCTGTGGTCCGCAGGTCTTCATTTCAAGTGCCATTCATTTGAGTTACCAATCCATTGCTTTGGAGAAAATTGAGCACCTAACCCGTTTATCTGATTTGTTCTTGCAGGATTGATTGTTTGACAACCTTGGGTGATAAAATGTGAACGAGTTTTAAGTGTTGAAATAATATTCTTATTTTTTACCCCACGATCTACTCAGAGGTTAGATGATTAGTGAAGTGCCATTTGACTTCTGGATTTGGGGTTGCTTGTTTGATTCAAAGCTGCTATCACTGTCATGTGGGGTTCCATTTGCACGGAATGGTTAATTCTGCATTTAAAGATGGTTTGTTGAATTGGTGGTTCTGAATGAATAAAAATACAACCCATAGTCCATGGAGAGGCTGGTGAAGGAGAATTAAAACCTATTAAGTCCATGGATGCCACATTTACAGTTACATGAAATAATAATTTCTTTGCATCACAACAGGAACCCCAAACCGTCAAGTGAATGTTCCCAAGTCAGTTTTGTATCCTCGGGGTTGTCCAAAAATAATCAAGCAATGATTTACATGCGCTGGTTTGTGCAAAATTTACCCATCAAGCATTGGGTGTAAGATGGACTGTTCAATGGCCTGAAAAGCTCAATTGTGGCTATATTGGCTTCTTTTCTCATTGATGGACATACATATATTCCTTCAAGAGCTGAGGGCTATTCCCTAACAGCACGAGTAAATGACACTTGGAACTGATACATAAAGCCCTTTCTAACTTCAGCCCTCCAAAGAGCTAAGCCAAATATGGTTTCCTTTTGTCGTCCTTATCTGAGCTCACTATTTCATTCTATGTATACCGTACATCACTGGACATGCAGACCATAAACAGCTTTCTCAGAATGGATGACCGAGAGAACAACAAATGATGAGAAACACAACTATTGCATGCCAAGTGACAAGTATCAGCCGTCAAGTATATATTTGGTGCCACCAAAGTCCATAACACGACGTTGCTACCAGTTCAAGAGACAACTAGTTCCTTTCATCATTTAGCAAGCGTCCTTTTGTAAGCCCAGCATCCGACTCAACATATGAACTGTGAAGGCCATGCAGGGTCCAAAGAGTACAGCAGCCCCTCCTCCAGCAAGCTGCTAGTGTGTGCGATGCGAAATACACCCCGCCGGGGGGGGGGGGGGGGGGGGGGGGGGGGGGGGGGGGGTCCTTCCATTTTTATTGCAGGACATACCAATAATCAACAATCTGACCTATTCGTGAATTGCAACGTCCATGCGGGCACAAAATTAGCTATTTTTTCTGTTATTTCCTAGAAGTTTTAAAGAATATAACATCATATAATTGTCTCGCAAAGTTTATGAATACTCACTTGCTCTGTCAAATACTTTGGGAAGATACCTAGATTGACAACATAGCACGAGAAAGAACCACAAGCATATAGTTATTTTTTTTCTTTTTTGAAATTAATAAAATAACGAGAGAGAGAGAGAGAGAGAGACAGCTTTACAAGAACCTTAACAGATTACTCAGGAAAATAAGGCCTCATTAGGTATGGTCTGTGTCTGTTTCCATTTTATATATCCATATTCTTGTTATCTATAATAAAAAGGAACGAACCACGTTAAAAAGTAAATCTAGCAAAGTCAAGCACAGAAAGCCTACACATCAATAGGAGCAAGCACATCATCCAAAAAACTGACTAAAACCTCAATAAAAAAAGAGCACTCCTCTCTCAACCACCAAGGGAAATGAGAATAGTTCTCTCATAAAGTGACAGGATGGTGTTCGAAGACAGGCGGTTGGGGAGAACTTCCTTGGGGAATTATTTCCTAACCTGTTTGTTTTTCCTTCTGTTACAGAAGCGCCTATTAGTGAGTGAGTGAGTACGCTTCTCCTACTAAGGGCACGCTGTGGCCTCCGGGCTTTAGATGAAGTCTTTGGGACGGTAAGATGCTCCATGACAGCTTTGCTTAGGGACTGCGGGAAGGACGGATAGATCTGGCGCCCATTATGGGAAACTTACTGTTAAGTGCTTGTATAGGTAGTAGTCATTGATTGGTGTTTCATGCGTAAATGGTGATGAGTTCCCTAATCATCTTTTTGCCCACTGGTTGACGATAGGTGTAGAGCTTTGTCTATGATTTTTGGTGTACAATGAGTTATGTTGAATATTTCTGTGCTTGGTGGTGGAGCTGCCTGGGGACTAGGCATCATACTATTTGGCATTGCTTCCTTTTTTTTTATATATATTTTGTGGCACAAATTCATGACGAACCAAGTTTTGATCCATCTATATATAGGGTTAAATAACCATAATCTTATTTTTTGCAAGTCTTTATAATTATACAGGTAAGTTATGTTACACGGAAATACTTCATAGGTGTCGTTTCTCCGTTTTCGAAACGTTTCTTATTCTCGTTTCAAACTCTATTTATGCTTATTTTTTTAGAAAAATGTCCGTTTCTACGTTTTCGTTTCCTATCGGAAACGTTTCCCGTTTCCATTTCCGTGCAACATAACAGGTAAGTGTGTCTTACAAAGTTTTGGTCTCTCTCTCTCCTACTAAATACTTGTTCTATTGATTTACTTTTCTCACATAATCATGTAATAAATTTTTTTTAACACTAAATCATCTTAATTGTGTTTTACACATCTTATATTCAATAAGAACCACTCTTAACTTTATTATTATAAGCAATCCTCCTTTCTAATTTTATATTTGGCAAAAGGCATAAAAATGCCCCTCAATTTTGGGTAAAAAGGCATTTGGCCCCCTTAACTTCAAGTTGAACCTATTATACCCTTCAACTTTCAGTTTAATAATAAATGTACTCTTTAATGTTATAAATTGGGAGCAATGACAGCCTTTAAAACTTTCAAGAAATCGACAAAACACCCCTTCAAACACTTACAACTCACCGCCTAACACACCACAACACAAACAATCAATAAAAAACATAACAAGAAAGAAAACATTCAAACCATAAGACAGACTTTTATCCTGATTCATGCCAATTGAATTGGCACTACATCTAGCCTCTAAGATCCTCCCAAGAGCAGTCTTTATTTTCAGAAATCGATCAGTACAATAGACCCTTCTCTCCCTTCTATTCCCGAGCACCCCAATTGTTTTCTCCCAAGATTACAAAGCTAATAGCCCTAGTTTTTCTCTCAAAAACAATTAGCACTTGTTACAAACAGAAAAATAAGAACTCCCTCTCCATTTGCTACCCCTTGCCCTCTATTTATAATAATGGGTGGATATCTCAATGAATATTATTAAATATTTACAATTTAACCCCCAAGCTATAACTAATTACAGTTTGGATTACAACTTCTATCTAAAATCTTCAAAAGAAACTCTAGCGAACTGCCATCATTCATTGCTACTGCCATCATCTTTTTCTTATACCATATACTCAAGACAACCTTCAATTCTCCACCATTGTCTTGAGTATACTTCAACCTTCATCCATCCAAGCTTTGGCCTTCCAATAGATGAAATGAACCTGCTCTCATAGGTTCTTCATGTTGCGCCTGATCACTCAAACACAAAACAAACATCAAAGAAAACAAATCAATGCTGTAAGACATAACAATGGACCACATTTGGATAAAATCAGCTGCAATAACTAAACCTGCAACTCTCATTATATATTATCCTCCTCAAGGGATTTTCTTAAGGGATACATTCCTAACACCAATATGATTGGTTTCTCCATAGTGTCTAGGTACACTCCACCATAAACCAAATCCATACTCAATGATACTCATTAATCCAAAAGTGTCCAAACTTTTTACACAGCATCACAACACAGTGAACCTCACCCGGATTGGCCTTTCCACTGCTAGATTTTATTCCTACCTCCCCAAAACAGGTCTTTTAGGCTTTATCACTATTCTTCCTCTAATGTTTGCTTCAAACAAATAGGACTGCTCATCTCTACCTACCAGACTACTAAAATATGCTTATGATTAGGGTAACCTATGTTGCCTTAAGCTGTTCAAACCCTATTCCACTATCTATGCCTTAGTATTTCCCAACTTATCCTTCCTCTCACACTCTCAAACACTGATCTAAACACTCAGCTACACCTTGAGAGTTATATTTTGGAGAAAATACCAATAAAACTGTCCATCAATATACTAAGCATACTACTGGAATATTCACAGCTTCCCTATGCACTCAATTTTAACCCTTTTGGACTCTTCCAATCTTATATCTTACCTAAGGAACTACTATCATACCTCATACCTAGAGAGACCTTCTAAGCAACCAATCTTTGCTTACCTTTCCCTCTAGCCTCTTATCCCTTGGCTTATACTATGAGATCACTTTTCCCTTAGTTTCCACATGGATAATGGTTGTTAGTGATACCTATTTGATCCAAATTAAGCCTGCATGTGTTGCTTTAATCAATGGCCATTTGTCTAGCATTTTTTCTAGACTTTTCTCCATTTCCAACACCTTCCTTAATTCTCAAATAGACACTTCATAGCACTCCACCCCGTTAACATAAGGGATCTTTCAATGGCCATTTGTCTAGCATTTTTTCTAGACTTTTCTCCATTTCCAACACCTTCCTTAATTCTCAAATAGACACTTCATAGCACTCCACCCCGTTAACATAAGGGATCTTTCATCTAAGTCCAACATTCTCCCCAAATTTACATGGCTCCATGCCATTCATTTGGACAAGAGTGCATCACCTCTTCTTATACAAGAGGTTCTATTTTCCAGCCTGCTCCTTAGCACTCAAACTTGAGCCTAAGCATCCTTCAAACCCAACATTCCATACCTCACTGGTAGATTGCTTGAGGTTCTATCTTTTACCCATCCTAGGCAACACTAGACCTTTTATTCCCTTGCTCATTACCTACAAGATGATTCTCCTCCCATTTCATTGCTTAATCCAGATTTTGATTAGCCATGGGCTTCACCATACAAAACAACCCTTGCACACACCCTTTTCCCCTCACTGTTCACAAGGACCCTCACTGCAAGAGCCAAAACTATACTAGCTTCCTCCCTCTCACAATCTAACCCAAGCTTACACAATGAATGTGACCAAACATTTTCTAGATTTCCCTATTGCTATCCCCTGGTTCATAGGTTAGTTTAGGACATTCCCAAAGGTTTCTCCTTGCTGTTTTCTTTACACAGCATCCCAGATTTCATCCCTTGCCCTTAGCATCAGCTAATTTCATGTCCTATTGGTAGAGTTTTCCCATATAGGTAAGAACCCTAGCTTTTGAAGACCTAGGCATACCTATTCCACAACTCTAAACCACCTAAGCTTTCATACCAAAAGTAATTTCCAGCAAGCTCATACTTAATTCCAACAAGCTCATATACGCTTGGGAATTCCTTAGAGACATACCATCTCTACTAGGTTCACCTCAACTAGCTCCACCATGAGACAAGCCTAGATAGGTTCCCAAAACATTTTAGAAACTGATTTCTAATGGGATTTACTGATTTTGGAGACTTCTACATTTGGAGATCTAGACAAAACTACATGGTTCCTATTCCTATACACCTGCAAATTTTCCCATCCCCTAATATCCCTAGCCTTAGATACATTTCCTAATTCTTGCTCACCATTGTAAGCTATCCTCAAGAAATGACCTAACCTAACTTATCATAGGCTATCCTTAGTGGTTGCAACTTATCCACAAAACCTGCAAGCATGCACCACATATCCTCTATTCTTGAGGGTTGCTTCCATTTCTCTAAGAGATCCCAACAACTCTTAGGACTCCAATTCTCACTATCTAATTATTCCTAAGGACATTAGGCTTGTTATTAAAAAACAAGGACATATTTTACAGATTCGAATAATCTGGAACAACTCTACCATGCATCCTAATTTCTCTCATCTCCAATTTCCTTGACCTTAGTTGTTGCCTAGACAAACCATTTCCCCTCCACCATGTCTCTATGGGTAAAAACCCTTTTCCTATGAGAATTACACCCTAACCCTAGGACCTATGTTATTTTTACTGCATTCCTAGAAAGACTATAGGACATCCGCACTCTCATAGCCAAAACCACACATGGTGTTTGAACATTCGAGGCTGGTTCTTTCTTGGGATTCTTTCTTCCTATTTGAGCAATTCTTCTTCATATACCCTTCTTCATGGCAATGAAAGCATTTAATCACTTTCTTGCCACTCCTAGACTTAGACTGAGACCTATCTTTAAAACTAGGGTCTTCTTTTTCTATTCTAAAGTTTACTGCCAAAGCTTCTATGGTAGATTTCTGGGACTCTACTTTGTGCTGCAAATCCTTGGAATTCAAAACTCCTATCACATCATCTAGGGTCAGCTTATATCTTTCATGTTTCAAGATATCCACAAAGGTCTCATAGGACTTAGGAAGAGGGTGCAATAAAACCAAAGCCTTATCCTCATCTTCATACTTAATATTTATATTCTCAAGATCCAAACACAGTTTATTAAAACTGTCCATATGATCTTGCAACCTTTGATTTTCACTCATCTTGAAAGAAAAAAAATTTGTTTTCAAGAACAGCAGGTTGGAGAGGGTTTTAGTCATATAAAGTGCATCTAACCTATTCCAAAGCTCCTTCACGGTTGACATCTTTGACACCTCCCGCAAGACTTTGTCTCCTAGGCTTAGAATAAGGGTGTTAAAGGCTCTTTTGTTGGTTTCTTTTCTCCTGTCCCTGGTTTCCTTTTTTTGGGACTTCAGTTAGGGTTTCGGGCATAGGCTTTTTAGCCTTTAAGGCTTCCTCCAGTCCAAGATGAAGATGAGAGCCCTTCCTCTCATCTTCATCTTCCATAGGCCAAAATCATTTTGGCCATCAAATTTCTCAACATCATATCGTACGACAGAGGCTATAGAAGCCATTCCTGCAGGTATGTGATGAAATTCTAAGTTCTTGATGAGAGGGCCGGCTCTGATACCAATTTGTTATAAATTGGGAGCACTGGCAGCCTTTAAACCCTCCAAGAAACCGATCAAACACCCTTCCAAACACTCACAACTCATCGTCTAACACACTACAACACAAACAATCAATAAAGAACAAAATTTAAGTAAGAATAGAACAAGAAAGAAAGCATTCAAACCATATAAGAAGACAAACTTTTATCCCGGTTCATGCCAATTGAATTGGCACTACATCCAGCCTCTAAGATCCTCCCGAGAGCAGTCTTTATTTCCAGAAATCGATCAGTACAGTAGTGGCCCTTCTCTCCCTTCTATTCCCGAGTGCCCCAATTGTTTTCCCCCAAGATTACAAAGCTAACAACCCTAGCCTTTCTCTCAGAAACAATCAGCACTCGTTACAAACAGAAAAATGAGAACTCCCTTTGCATTTGCTACTCCTTGCCCTTTATTTATAATAGTGGGTGAATATCCCAATGAATATTATTAAATATTTACAGTTTAACCTCTAAATTATAACTAATTACAGTTTGGGTTACAACTTCTATCTAAAATCTTCAAAAGGAACTCTAGCGAATTGCCATCATTCACTGCTACTGCCATCATCTTTTTCTTATACCATATACTTGAAACAACCTTTAACACTCAACTTTTAATTTTGTAACAATCACACCCCTAGGGTTCAATGAGCATAGTGCGTGAACACACGTGCAATTGAGGAGCATGAAGGCAACATCCATCATCATCTTCTTTCTCATTACCTGCACCAACAACCTCTTGCCTTGTCGTCGCCAATAGACCTCTTGCCTACCCCGCTGCTGATTGACCTCTTGCCTTCCTCAACTTAGCCAACTTCTCGCATTCCTTGACCCAACTAACCTCTCGCCTTCTTCGCCGCCAACTGACCCTGGTCCCTCTTTCCTCGCTGCTGACCAACCCTGGTCTCGCCTTCTTGCTGCAAAATTGACGATGGCATTGAGCGATCAGATTTTGTGTTCATGAATCGAAGGTGGCAAGGGGTAGCAATGATTTGTGTTGCACGAAAACAGTGGTACCGAGCATGGAAACGTCAATTCATGTTTGTGAATCAACCGCGACTCAGCCCAATTTGTGTTTATGAATGGATGACGGCACTAAGCAAACGGAGTTGTGAATCGACGGCGACTCAACCTAGTTTGTCACATAGATGGTGACACCGAGCAAACGGAGTTGTGAATCAATGACGACTCAACTAGTTTGTGTTTGTGAATCGACGGCAAGACCGAGCAAATGGACTTGTGAATCGACGGTATCGAGTGCCACTAGGGTCTTCGTTGTCTTCACCACCTTCCTCCCCTACAAAGCCAGGGTCGCCAGCTCCAACCTCTGCCATGTCGTTTGTTGCCAGCCCTGCCTCTTCTCTTGCAGCGTCGAGACACGTGGCGTCTTCTCATTAGCTTGGTCAATGAGGGGGCCCACATCAAACCGCGTGTAACTCATACACATCATATTGCTAGGTGAGGGGTGTGATTGTTCCAAAATTAAAAGTTCAAGAGCATAATAGGTCTACTCTAAAGTTGAGGGGGCCAAAATGGCTACAAGGGCAAAGTTAAAGAGGCATATTTATGCCTTTTGCTTTTATATTTTCTTATATGTTGCACATGCATCTCAACATTCTCATCTCCATTAGCACTCATTTTACACATATTGGTGCTTCACTGCCCAACATTCTGCATCATATAATGAAATTGATCTTATAAATCTTCCTTTTAGCTTTAACCATCCTATTTTAATTTTTTGGGTAATGTCTTTCATTAACTTCCAGATCTTTTTGAATGATCATTCTAAGACATCTAGACTGATATTTTCTTGGTATAACTTGATCTTCCAATTTTACCATTACATCACCGCACTTATATTTTTACGATACTTAGAATTCCTTATTTTCAATTCGATCTACGTAATTTAAAACCAATTCTAGAGTCTCTCTCCATATCTCAAGCTTAATACGCATGCATTTTTTTGTCTCAGCTACCAACACAATGTTATTTGCAATAGTTCATGACAAAACAACTTCACCTAGATATGATTAGTGTAACTCCATTGTAATTGAAAAAATCTTAGTATCTCCTCCACATATTCTAATACATGTTTTTGAACCATGATATTTTATAAACAATTTAAAGTCTTTCCTTCTCTTAAACCCTCCATAAGACTTCTCTAAAAACTGTTATAAATTTTTTCTATATCTATAAACACCATAAGTAAACCATTTTATTTATTTGTATACCTTTTCATTACATGCCTTAGCAAAGATATAGTTTCCCATGACCTATTAGACCCAAAACTAAATTGGTTTTCTGACACATTGATTTCTCTTCTTAATCTTTGTTCAATCACTCTCTTCCAAAGTTTCTTAGTCTGCTCATTATCTCGACTCAATAATTTTCACAACTTTGAATATCTCCATTATTTTTGTAAATAAGCACTAAAGTTCTCCTTATCCACCAATCCCACATCCTTTCTAATTTAAGAATCACGTTAAAAAAAATTACATTAACAAAAAAAGCCCTCTTTCTCCCATGCATTTCCATACTTTTATTGGTCTATTATTTGGTCCAAAACTACTTTATTATTTTTCATTTTTCTTAATGTTAGCTATATTTCATTTGAACACATACATCTATAGAGCATGTAATTTCCATCTTCTTCAAAGTTTATAAGATGCCCCCCCTTATTTCTCCACCTTTATTAAATGAACAATTTTGAAAAATATTCTGTCTCTACTTGATCACCCCTTCATTTTGTACTTTATTGCTTTTGCCTGTTATGTATTTCACTTGGCTTAATTCCTCTCTCCCTCTCTTTCTCTTCTTAGCTAACATGAAAGGACTTGTAAGCTCTTCCAACAGCTCTTTTCAAAATTGGTCCTCCCTAACCTTTTTTTGGTGAGCTTATAAGCTATTTCAAGAAAACTTTTCTTGACCAAGTAAAAGACCAAAGTGGCCTAAGCTCTTACAACTTATAAGCTCTAGAGCTTAAAGCTCCTATAAGTTAAACTAAGCCAAACACCCTCGTAGTATGAAAAGGAATAGGGAAGCTTTTTAGGGCATATAAAGTTGAGAATGACCTTTTCACTTGGGTTGAAGGTGGACTGTCCTTTTTGTTTGTTCTCTTCTGGGCAGTTTATTAATGATCATTTAGTTCTTGGTGGCGGATAATGTGAATTTCTAGTTTCCTGTCTTTTGCATATTGTTTGCCCCCTTTAAGGCAGTTTTCGTGATATATACATCTTTATTTATAAAAAGGAAGTGACAAGATGTTCTAAACCCTCAAGAGCTACTATTGTACACTTTCTAAATAGAACACACATGGGTGAAGGTGAACCACTTACCTGATCCTGCAAAGAGATCCACTCAGTCATGCCCCATCCTGGGAAGAAGAAATTTTGTCATTGATGCCAGCATCGCCCACTGAATGCCAAAGGAGAGAATAAGATCCCACATATTGAGAGATACCACACAGGGGATGGGACAGATGGTTGTCTCCTAGCTCCTTTCTATCAATAATCCATCATTGCCTGTCGCCTTTTCCTTAGTTGTCATTTTATATAAATTTTTATTTTTGTCTTAGAACAACTCAGTTAAACCACTGGGAACAATTTTTCCTCTTATATTTCTCACAGCAAGGATATTTGAGAGAAATTTTCTAATAATAGTTTCAAACCCAATCCACCAAATATGTTCCACTTGATTTTAGAACCAAGAAACAGGGATCTTTGATTCAGCAAACACAAGGAGAACAAGTAAAGGGAATTTCAAGGACGTTTCTCTACTCTGCAGAGAAAAAAGAATTTGATAATGAAATCATAAGAAGCTGTCTTGAGGTTTTAGAACTTCTAACCCTAATAGGTGGCATTCAACCTGCTGCCAGGACAATATTACGTTGTATTAGTATTAAAACCTATCAGGTTCTGCAAGTCATTAGAAAGATTAATTCATCACAGTTCCTGCCATAAACTACATTATCACTTCAAATAATTTGAACAGAGACTCAGCAGTCATAAAGATAATCACAAATTCAATACATATATGATTGGCAAGTTTCATATGTCATTAAAGGTAAGCTGCATAGCCTGTTCAGCCTATCCAATAGGAATTCCATCAACTTCTCATCAAACTTTCATATTCTAAATTGCCCTCCCTGCATTAATCCATTCCTCTTGCAACTCATCTTATTATGAAAAGCCTATTACCTCTCTAAAGGGCAGGAGAGGGTTTCTTGGGGCCTTGGGGGATGTATATATCTGTGTGTGCAGAAATTAGACAAATAAGAAATGGTACACAAAAAATGAACTAACAATAAATGGAAATTCATTGAAATTCAAACGAGATAGCAGAAAATGGAAAGCAATTTCCAGCTACCAACTACAATACAGATTTCTATGAAAGCTAACCTGCACCAACAAACATGAGGTCTCTCCAAGCTGTTTCTTCACGCAAGATATCGATACAATCGTCTATCTGAACTATCTCTCTCCAAGAAATCCCGCTCGATAAGAGACTCAATACGTTTCTTAATCTCACTAGGGTTGGCCAAGAAACGATACTGGAGTTGCTTTGTTACCTCAGCAATAATATTGTTATGATCCAGAACTCTCCTTGACTTCATGATTCTCACTATTGCAGCTTCAATCTGGGGTTTTCTGTCCTCCTCAACTCTCTGCCGGGTCTCTTGTTTTTCAGGTTCCGACTCCTTTTGTGCAACTACAGTTCCTATCTTCACCTTGTAGAACTTGCTCGTAAACTTGTCATTAACCAAAAATGCATCATCCTCTGCAATATCTTTGCTCATGGGTTCTTTCCGAAGAACATTTTTTCCCTTAACACAAGCAAGAGATTGCAAGCACCTCTTTAAGTCAGACGATGGAATCTCTGTGGCTTGTTCAATCTCCTTGTAGCTAAGCCGATCAGCATTGTTAAACAGCATGAGAACACACATTTGGTAAGTAGACACATTTAGTTCATGCTTTTGGCCTTTACCAAAGGTTGCTTTCAGATCAGCAGTTCCCATGTTAGTCTGCCAAGACAATCTGCGGCCAGTATGGGTCCCAAGGTAATATGACCTGAACTTCTCACACAGAGACAACATTTCAGCAGGCAAATTGCAAGTTACGCTAGTCTGAGTGGGCCAAGACCCAGTTGTCAGAACCTGGACAACCAGTGTTGGGCCATCTCCTAAATCAGCACCATGGCTGGCATAAAATCCCTGCATAGTGTCCTGGGAGGTTTTCATGTCCGTGAACATGCCTTCTAGTTTTGAAGTAAACTGGTACCCACATTCTGTCTTAAGCTTCACAATCAAACTTCTCTCTGCATCATCAGATACAGTTTTTCCAGATAGGAGTCGCTTTGCCAAATGCTGCTTATAGTACTTCTCAAATACATCCTTCTCCTGCAAGTAACGGAACAACATCATCACCTTGTCAAGAATAACCTCTACATCCTCTTCACTCACCCCCTTCAGACCTTTTCGCAGTTTATCGTCTACAAACAATGAAATGAACTCAGGAGATCGAGGATTCAGATTAACAAAGAATTCAAAAGAAGAATTCAAACCATTCTGGAAAGTCTTGTCATTGTTAAATGCCTGGCTTATGATCTTATCATACTTGTATTTCTCATCCAAAAGGCACTGGACAAATTCCACAGGATCCTTCAACTTTTCAGGATCAGTGACAAGCTGTTTGCCAGTTTCCCTCATGTGAGAAGTCATGACATCTCGTACTGTTAAGAGGCCATTTGGCACCCTACGGAACAAGTTATACATTCTTTCCATATCTTCATACTTATCATCAAGAAGCATGTTTACCAAACCTGAATTCTCCATGTGGACTAGTCTTGGCATATGGTTAGCGATCATCTCCTGCTCCACAACATTAGTTATCTTAGCTTCAGTCTTCGCATCCAAGTAATGAGACACTCTCTCTATCTCTTCATTTAGTCGTTTTTCAGCTTTCTTTAGATAGTCCCCACAATCACAGCACTCAATAAACTTCTGAGACTCAACCCTGTAGAAATTAGCTGAAACTTCAAGAAAAGGCTTCTCAAAGTCTTCTTGATAAACTGAAGGTCCAAGATCAGTTAGCATTTTTATTATGTTCCTCATTAGACCCCGGTTTATAACTTCACCAGTCCGTTCTCTCAGTATCAGTTCAAGAAGTGTATTAAGAAGCCTTGTTTGAATTTTACTAGAGTGGATGATATTGTCCCTCCAGAGGTTCAGTCCAAGCTCATGAACAGGAGTTTTTTGGGTATTTGGAATAAAAGTCCTGTCCATGTACATCAGAATGTCACGGATCATCTGCAGTGCCTTATTATGATCTGCCCATTTCTTGTTCATCTCCTCCAGAAACAAGCCACCCTGAGCAGCCTCTATAGATTTGGATATCTCTTTTAGGTGGAAATTCATGGTTGACACAAGTCCTGAGTATAGCTTCTCACCAAACTTGTGCAGAACCATATTGTAAGCATTTCTGCACCAAACCAAAGATTTCAAATCAGAAACATGCTCATGCCCAACTAAATATATTTACATATATATATATTTTTGGAGAGAGAGAGAAAGAGAGATCCAAACAAGTAATCAGCTTCAGACATAATATAAAGAAAATAACACAACAATGTGATCACTAGCCCATGCCCAGAAAAATATTAGAGCTAGATGGAAACATAAGAGTGGCCAACTTGAGTGTGTTATGGATTATAAGATGGGGCTAGGGGGCGTGTTAGTGATTTGGCGGATTAGAATAATGTGCTGGAGGAGATGGTGGGCTCTCAACGTGTCAATTTCAATATGGGGGAGGAGGAGAAAATTTATATAAAATTATTACTAACCTTGTTATTGATATGCACAGAAGAATTGCATTAGTTGATCTGTCATTGTAAAATAAACATGAAGAAAGTATCCACATGGCTACACAAAAGTGACTCTGATAAACAAAATAACTACTACAAAAACTCATACAAAAGGGCTAATAAAATTAGCAACTGGTTTACTGCTCATACTCATTATGTATACAAGACATTTCCGTACGATTCTTGATGTGAAATAAATTATTGTTAACCTCAATTCTATCTTCTTTGAAGCTTTACAACACCCTTGTTTGTTCTCATCTTGTGAAGGAGCAGGTGAGCAATCACCTAACCAGATTATTTGGCAAAGAGAGAAGCTAGCTTTTTAACTGGGATAGAACTTAAAGGCTCAGAGTAGCAAAAGATCCTCACAAGCTTGACAGAGGTCTACAGTGAAATGGAATCCAATCGTTAAAGAAACTTGTGTATGATCTTTAGTCATTTACATCCTAGAAAATCCTGGTGAAGATCATGAATTGAATTTGAAAGCTCAGAAGAAATTTGGTATTGTAATGAAAATGGTGCTGGCTCCCAACTGAGGAGGACCACCAAGAGGTATAGCCTAGCAGTGTTACAATCTCCAAGAATTTTCCAAACCAGGGACCTGCACTCCTCTAGTAGCAATAAGCTTATGTAAGAGGGTGAAACCCCAGTAGTGCATGCCGACTGATCCAATTTCCTTGAATGGAAGCCCCTTCGAATCTAAAATAGTTTTGATTTTGTTGGGTTTGATTCCTCACTTTCCCAAGTATTGAACCTCATAGATATAGTTATTAAGCACTGACTGAATCAAACAGTCCAAGTAGGAATTAATTGAACTCAAATGATTAATAAATTTACCCAACTTAAGGCTTGACTAGCCAGACAAGACAGACTCTTAACCAAGGTTTAATATGACTTTGTAGTAGGTTGCATGTAAGAAGATGCAAGTATGGGTTGCTCAGATAACAAAAGTTGCCATAATTTCTATAGTTCAAACAAGAAACAAAAAGGGATTCAGAAAAATATTTCCCCAAATTAAACACTAATAAGTGTAATTGGACAGCTAAGAGACTATCATTATTGTATGGCTTAAATTGTTGGGTAGTTAAGTACTACTATATGTAAAATGAGAGTGTAAAATTCAGATGAGTATGTTATGGTGGATGTGTGGCCGTACAAACAGGAATGTACACAATAAGGCTAGACTGATGCCTATTGTAAATATGCACAAAATGCTTCATTAGGATGGTTTGTACATGTGAGAGAATATTGATAGGAGTGCCTGCAAGGTGAGTGAATGTAATGGAGAAAGTTCATGGCAAAAGAGGTAAAGGAAGACTAAAGAAAACTTGGTAAAAAAATCCTTAAACAAGATATGGTTGGATAGCTATAATTCATATAGTTGACCCTACCTAATGGTATTAAGTCTTGTGATTATTATTGTTTTTGTCATATTAACAAATCAAGTTATTGACTTCCATGTGTAAGCAATTGAGATTCTTAGCATTTTGGCATCTAGCCAATTGCCTCCATTTTCATTGAGTGAAAAAAGTGACATATCTACACACGTACACATGTCTACGTATATTACTATAGTTATAAACATGTATATTTGTATACATATGAAAACAATTGTGTATATATATATTTAATTAAACTAAAAGAAACATGTA
Organism: Diospyros lotus; assembly: GCF_014633365.1. Lineage (NCBI taxonomy): Eukaryota > Viridiplantae > Streptophyta > Magnoliopsida > Ericales > Ebenaceae > Diospyros > Diospyros lotus. Next base: position 3,801,921 of record NC_068340.1, read on the forward strand.
TATTTGGCCCAAATCTATTTTCAGGAAAGATCACTAAGGAGATACATGCACAGAGGGTTTAATGTGTTTCTTTTAGTTTTTTCCCCTCTTTTCTTTGCATTCACTTAGGAGATGAAAATTCAGGTTGCATTTCCTTTTGTTTAAATTATAAATTTTTTATTTAGACAATTTCTTTTTCCAACTGGGATGGAAGAGAAAAGCTTGATGGATTTGCCTTGGGACATATGCTTTAGGGTAAGATCCAAACTTTAACATTTATTAACCCCCAATAGGTTGAGATGAGAGATTACTTCAAGGAATTCCAGTAATGGAAAACCAAGGCAGCACAGATTAATCTATTTTGCATGGTTTCCACATCGAACGGAATGCAGTCCAGTGTCCGCATAAATGAAGAACATGTGGATCTTCACCATCTTAATACCATCACTGTTAATACTTATGATGTCATTTGATAGTGCACAACGGTGTTGTACCTGAAGAATTGATCTAAGTTGAATAATTAGCAAGGAAAGGAAAACATAATCACGTTGCACTTAGTACTTTGGTGATTAGGAAGTCAATGTCATAAGTCAACATTTTTCAAGATGTGCTTACAGAATCAGTAAAATAGGAGCAGCACATAGAGGTAAAATTGCAAAGAAATATGCTAAACGTAGGAGCTAAAAGCATAGATATGAAGTTCAATACAAGCTCCACTGATAAGCGAAATGGAAAGACCAAACTTGGTTCACTAGTTCTTTCTATTATGTAGTCAACTACCAGATTGCCTGAAGTACGCCGGTAATTCAGAAGAATCAGAACACAGCATCAAGGATCAACGTAATAGACAAGTAGTCAAATAAATCAGACGCACACATATACACATATACAGAATGATATGACAAAAAAGAAAATACCAAAACATTGGATGGCATAGAAAGAAAGGGAAAGAACCTATAAAGCTCTTCGAAGCTAAGGCCACTAGCGTTATGATTGTAAATCTCATGAATCGCATGTTCGAGTATCTTCCAAGTCTTGTCGGCGTATTTGGGATCCACCACCACCTTGTGCTTGAACGCCTCTATCTGAAAGTTCCTCTTCTTCTGATTACTGTTCATCTTCTCTCCCCTCCCTCCCTAACAAATTCCAACCCTTCCTCGCCGCCCAAGAAGCACCTCAAAGCCACAACCACCTAATCAACAATCTTCCAACAAAATCTCAAAAGAAAATGACGATCGTGGACCCTGCAATTCGAATCAAGCGCGTTTTAAGTAGGATCACAAGCAGATAAGACAAGATGATCAAATTAGGGTTACGCCTGCAAGAAAAGGAGATCGTCCACGGGAGAGAAAGTATCTTCTGATTTTGGCCGCTTTCTTCGGATTCTCGAAATTCCTCTCCGAAGGTGTTGTTTTGTTTGTTTCTGTTCGGTTTTATCATGTTATTTATCACACTATATATTGCATAATTAATAATAATCATATAATTATAATATAAGATTACATTTCATTAGCTTCCTCAATGTCTGTCTAATGCTATTACTGGGTGGAATTAATGAATTAATTCCGTCCTAAATGTTAACAAATTTTACATTTTCCCATTATTATTATTATAATCCCTTTCTATTTACACCGCCAATGATTTGAATTATTTTCAATAAGACCTTTATAGTTTTTTTTTTTATTCTTTTTGCCAAACATTATAAAAATTATGAACAAAGGGCTGTCATGTTCAAGAAAATGGGCTCATGCCCAAAGATAAGCCCAAGTCCAAACAATGAGGTCCAAAAGGCTTATCACATGAGGAAATTTATAGAAACAAGCAATAGATGCATGATATCATTGGATTGAAATCAAAGAATATTACCTGAATAACAAGACCAAATAACAAAGAATATTACACTTAAGTCATCTTACTTGAGAGTCTTTCTAGAAGCCTTCGAGAGACTTTCTTGAGAATTCATGTATCATCTTGCCATTACTGTTTAGGATACTCTTGTAGTTTTTCGATATCATTGTCTACAAATGTAGAAAAAAGCTCAAAATATTCATCAAAAATGATGGCTCTCCTTTTAGTTGTTAGTTTTCTCCATTCTATCTAGTAATGGTACACTCACAACTTTAAAAAAATAAATAAACTATAACTCTTTCCTTTTATATTTTACATTCTTATTTGAAGATTAACTTAAGTGTCGAAAGACTCGCAGATGAGTTTGTTTATTTCTTTGTAGGTCTTTCGGAGAGGTCACCCACAGAGTTTGAGATCACTCGTATATCACCTTGATTGAGACACTGTCTCACGTAAAAAAAGTTTATTGTTGTATTTGAACAACAATAGCCGCCAATCATATGATTCTATAAAAAATGAAAATACACCATAATCAAACAAAACCCCAAGGACAACCAGTAAATGCAATCCATCTAGAGCACAGTTGCCCAACAAAAGGCGTATTATTATAGTAAAATAAATTAAATTGTTAGTTTCTGAATTTTGTACTCTATAATAAATTAATCTTTATATTTTAATTTTTGTCCCTGTAGTTATTATACTTTGATTTTCGTTTAAATTCAATCTATCTTTTAAATCTTCAACAAATTATGTTAATAAAATTGACTTGATATATATTAATATAATCTCAAAATCATTTAATTGTGGGATTTAAATAAATTTTAACATTAATTGATTTTAGTGTTTGTTGTACCACAAAAAATGAGACCACGAAAGGCGCACCCTTCTAGGCATGAATAATGCTTCTGGGCAACGGGGTTTCCGACCATGAAGTGCTTTTGAGCAAAGGACTTTCCGGGCACAAGAGGGGTTTCCGGGCATGAAGAATGTTTCCAGGCGTGAGTGCCTTTCTGGGCATAATAAAATGCTTCCGGGCAAAAGGGCTTCTAGGCAAGGTGTGGTTTAGGACATTTTCTAATGTCTCGTTTTTCAAGCGTGCTATAATTTAGGATAATTTTAAAATAATATTTTTTTTCAATATTATTAAAATTAAACTATATCATTACTCTTATCTATCTCAAAATTTTCATACATTTATTTCGAAAGAGAATCAACACAAATATTAAATACAGAAGTTAAAATCAAAACTAACATCTTAACATTAATCATAAATCAATTCTTACATTCTCATTAACTATAAATAAGATTATACATCATCATTAATTATAAATGAAACTATACATCATCATTAACTATAAATGACACTATACATCATCCTCAAAACGTTCAGAATTCAAAGTAGTAGAACTTAAATACATGAACTACATAACATACATTCAACTCATCATGCACTTTGTTAAGTGTCATTTTATTCATCATTTATCTTCGTTTCTACTACAATCTCCATCTGGAATATTTGAATATTTTAAGGGTAAAGTCCAAATTAGATGATGAATCATCTAAGAAAGGGAACAAAACATTTAATGTTCATGTATGTATGCAATGCACATAACATCATAACTTTCATGTTTGGGTCGACTGCATCTTAAGATTACCTGTCATTTTTACAGTCTCCCTACCAAACCGGGGTGTATGAGTGCACCATTGGCAAAGCAACAGCGCCAGTACCTAATCCCAAACCCATACAACATATGACCGTGAATCTCATCATGCTCATATGCATATTTTATCATCAATACATGTAAATGCAATCTACATGACATACTCACATCAAGGCATGACAAAATCATTTACATAAAAATCAGGTTTTGGGTCGAACCACTTAAAAATTAAGCATTTTCATAAAACTAAATCCGGGTGGAGGTACCACTTACCTTACAAAAAGATAATTTTGCCCTTAATGTAATTTTGCCTCAAAATTCACGTCGGACTTTCAATCGTACTCAATTATGAATCTTGACGTACCCTGTGCATCATAATTACTTAAAAAATCAGATTTATAATTTTCTCTAATTTTCTTAATTTCTCTTATTTTCTCATATTATTTCCTCAAGATTATGAAATAAATATTTTTTCATAAAATTTTCTTAATTTCTCTTCACAATAATTCCTAAAATAATATTCTTAAGCCCAAAATTTTCTCATAATTTTTAGAATCCATATTCTATTTATTTTTCATTTTCTCTTTGATTTTCAAGCATCTATTGCCTCAAAAATTCATAATAAATACCAATCATGTATTTATCTTCCAATTTTATCATCAACAATTCTAAAATATCATTCTCATATTTCTGAAATTTTTGAAGAAAATTTCAAAGATAATTCACCTTCCCGTGAGCGATTCGGTATTCTTCTATACTGCGACGAAGCCTCGGTTTGAGTATCCAACGACGTCTTCTGCCACAAACTTTTACACGAACTACTTAACCCAGCCTATAAAAATTTTTCAGGAATTTTTGATATTTTTCTCTATGTTTTGTTTTTCTTATTTTTTTCTTTCTTTTTTTCAAATCTCTCTCTCACTCTCAAATCTTTTTTCTTACAACCTTTCTCTTTCTAATTTAAGTTCTCAAACCTTTCAAGTTTTCTCTATTTATAGAAGCTTGAATTAAGCTTAACATAATTATAGTAATCCACTATCTTTAATTATTTTGTCACATTTCTCAATTATTTTTCACTAAATCTCTCCCATAATTTTTAATTATTTGTCCACACTCTACTTTATCTCCCACATTTCTCAATTATTTCAACTTTTATATTTAATTATTTGGTCACATTTCTTAATTATTTTTCACTAAATCTCTCATATAATCTTTAATTATTTGTTCGCACCTTATTTTGTCTTCCACATTTCTCAATTATTTTACCCATTATCTTTGATTATTTGTCCACACCCTATTTTGTCTCACACATTTCTTAATTATTTCACCAATTATTTTTAATTATTTTATCACATTTCTTAATTATTTTTCACTAAATGTTACCCATAATCTTTAATTATTTGTCTACACCATACTTTGTCTTCCAAATTTCTCAATTATTTCACCCACTATCTTTAATTATTTTTTCACCTTAATTATTTTCTACTGAATCTTCTTTTGAATAGATTATTTTTTCATTTAATTCATTAATTTTAATCCCACTTTCTTAGCCTACTAATTTTAAACCCATTTACTTAGTCTTTCTTTTTTTTCAACTTAGCCTACTAAGTCTAAACCCATTTACTTAACATTTCGTTTTTCAACTTAGTCCACTAACTCTAAGTGTAACACCCCGCTCTCCCAGAAGGGCGTTACGTAACTTAAGATTCTGGGGATATAATTTTTTTTTTTCCAAATAAACAACAGAAACCCAACACTACACCGTTCCCCGAAGATCTCATTATACCTTCTCAGTATATCAATTATGAACTATCAATAAACTAAGACAAGTTCATCAACTCAAATGTGGAAGCTAGATCGAAACCTTAACAGGTCATAACCGAAACCACTTTATTTGTAATATAAAGTTGCACCAACGTTTACATGACGTTCTCAAAATAAATAACATAACTAAAAGGAAATAATATAAAACATCCTCTAATCGCCATCACTCTTCGGCAATTCCTTTTTCCTTCGCACCGCTGCCTTCACCTGGAATGTTTGAATATTCTAGGGACATAGTCCAAATTAGATGCTGAATCATCTAAGTGAGAGTTCAAAATCACATTTTTCATGAATGAATGCAAGATATGAAATAAACCAATACACCCGGTAAGCCCTAGCCCAAGAGAATCCCACGCGCTTAACCCTACCACAGGAAAAGAGCAATTTCTTTAAAAGTGCCACCATACCTACTCGGCGATACGACGCAATTCTAGCTTAAATGGGGCTGCCAACGCATTTGACCAGATTACATTCCCACCTTAAGCATCCAAGAACCACCATACAATCTCAACTCCAAAATTTCACATGGACCACCTAGTCATCCTAGTGTAACTTTCCTGGCCAAACGGCCTGGCATAGAAACTAAGGCAGCTATCCTGACATGCACACCAGCATCAGATACCTCTATTATTCCGTCACGCCCTTGGAGAATTATAGCTACACTATCCAGACAATATCATAAGCTGACATCCCACATAAACAATACAATATGGACCACCTAATCGTCCTAGTGCAACTTTCCTGACCAAACGGTCTGGCACGGAAACCAAGGCGGCTATCTTGACATGCACATCAGCATCAGATACCCCTATTATTTCGTCATGCCCTTAGAGAATTATGGCTACACTATCTAGACAACATCTTAGGCTTACATTCCATACGTACACATAAAACCCAAGACAATGCCACATTTCACAATTCAATGCATCATCTAAACAACATTTTATAAAATGCAATGCACAAATTCAAAACATTTAGGGACGAACCTCCCTTATAAAACTAATCGTCACCGGTTATCGTTTGCATGCAAAAAAATCATTTTGCATGAAATCTCAACACGTTTAGATAGAACAAGTACCAAGTTTTTGTAGTGAACAACTCAAAGTAAACAAGTTTTTGGGGCGAACACTCACCTTGAACGAAACTCAAATACCTCAAATCTTGTGCTGAACCTCGACTTTTGTGCAACTCCTCAAGTATTTTGACCAAACCACCTTCAGTATTTTGACCAAACCACCTCCTTACACGCCCTCACGCGCTGCCCAAGTGCTCTGCGCGTGTGATGCTTCGCGTATACTTAAAAAACCCTCTATCCACTAAACCCGAAGCATTCTTGTCTAGCACGAACTTCTCATAATTTCGAATGAGAAATCTTTGGCCATGAACCCCTATTTATAGGTTTTGGAAACTTAGCTACCAATAAACACATATTCTGCAAAATCTTCTAAGATATTTTAAGATTTTCTACAATCATTGTAAATCTTTCAAGATATTATATAATCATTATCAAATCTTCTAAGATATTCTACAATCAGTCTAAATCTTCTAAGATTTTATATAATCATTACCAAATCTTCTAAGATATTCTGCAATCATTCCAAATCTTCTAAGATTTTATATAATCATTTCCAAATTTTTTAAGATTTTATGCCATCATTGTTATTCGAATCTAATCTTATTCAAATCAAATCTTTATCCAAATCAAATCATATCCAACAAAATCTTATTCAATCAAATCTTATCCAAATCTTATCTTATCCAATCAAATCTTATCCTTAAAGTCATCTGAGCCTTCATCTTATCTTTAACGTCATCATGAGCCTTCATCTTATCTCTAACCTTATCATGAGACTTCATCCTTATCTTTAAAGTCATTTATGAGGCTTTTCCTGAATCTCCCAAATGTCGCTAGTAAAAAGGTTTCAAGAATTACATTTTTACCTTAACTTTTGGATAATTACACTTAGACCCTTTTCAACATGGTCCTCGGGCTAATTTTTGTTTGTATTTTAGTCCTTGAAAAATGGATTAATTACGCTAATACCCCTAATTTTTAGATAAATTATACTTTTACCTGAACCTCAAAAATTACGATTTTGCCCATAACTCAAAAATTGAACTTTTATCTCCAAACATCTACAATCCCTTAAAATATCATATTTCTTAAGTATCTGAGTCTAAAAACCTCGAGTATTACATCCCTTACGATCATTCGATTTTCTCAACCTGGTAGATAGCTGTACCGAAAACTGTTCCCTGATCTAACTTCTTTTGATGCCTAAAATCATAACTCGTATTACTCATCATTACCAAACTATTTTCCTTAAAAATCTAGGGTCCAGGGTACTCCCTCCGATCGATTCAGCAATTAATTAACTAAATTCTCAAATTGATTTTCAGTTCTTTGAACTTATTTGTTACTTTGCAATATGGGGTATTTGGCTGCACTCTCACCCTGTAATTAAAACACAAAACAAAACATAATAAAAATTTTATATATTTTTTTTATTTAGGTGAGAGGTTTATATTCGTCAGTGTACGAGTGCAGTTATAGTCCAAATTTAAATTTATATTTTCTGGATGAGTCTAGGTTGTCCACTGAGAGATTTATTTATGGCAAAAGAAAAAGAATGTCACACGCACGCACACGCATTTGAATTGGGAACAAGACTTTTTTATGGTTTTTTAGACAACAGATATTAGGAAATAAAGCAAGACAAATGTTGAAATAAATATTGGACGTAAGAATATAAAATTTGATAGCACTTGAGTTAAGACAATTTCAGCACCAACCCGTTGATTCCCAAATTTTAGCAGACAAGGTTAGTAACATTAATTTAATTTTAGATATGAGAGTTTGTTACTAAATGCAATTAAAGATGATGATAGTTCTAGTTTAAGCAATCCCCATACATGATATGCGGGATTCTATTTTGAGCAACTACCATAAATCCAATTATAATTAATATACAAAACAACTAAATTAATCATCTGGATTTTGGTATGATAGCATTTCCAATTCTAATAACTCTCATGCGTGACATGAAAGTTCTAAGTTAGGCTTACACTCCAATCCAAACCTAGTGATTTCTTAATAATTAAAACACACTCATACTGAAATTTAAATTAATATTACTCATTTAAAGCGCAGCTTTCTTTGGGAATCATTGGCGTTGGACATTGTCCTTGCCTTAACCCAAGATTATATTTAGCTACTCATTTCCATTTAAAAGTTAATTAACAAGAATTTAAATGGCGTAATTTAAATAACAAAATTTAAATGACAAGAATTAAAATAGCATAAATTAACTGGCCATTTAGACGGTGGATAATTAAAAGACAATAATTAAAATTGCATAAATTTAAAGGCAGAAATTAACCGGCCATTTAGGCGGTGGATAATAAAGTATCAATAAATGACATAAGAATTTAAAAGAAGAAATGAAAGAAGTGAGATTACAAGAGAAAACAAGAGAGAGAATAAGAACAATTCTCTAAGAGAAACTTTAAGAACAAAACTAAACTTTGATTCAAGTAATAACCACTTCCTCACAAATGCACCCAAGTGAGCTATTTATAACCCACAAGATGCAATACAAATCACACAATTATTCAACTAAATATAATTATATTTAATGGGCACTCACAAAACATTCACCTAACTAATGGAAGAAAATTAGGTAAAAGATAAAAAATACCAAAGACTTTAGGTGGTAGACTACTCATAAGAATACAAAAGACTTTAGGTGGTAAATCACTTATAAAAAAAAATACAAAACAAAAAAAGTCTTCTACAAATTGGGCTTTGTTAGACCTTTGATTGGTCTTGCGCCTTTGGTTGGTCTTGGGCCTTTGGTTGGATTCCATTTGATAGTTGGGCCAAGTGCACTTGAAACATCCTCTAGACTCCATAATTGGCCTTTGAATTTGAGCAATAAAAAATGGGTAATCCAATGTCTTCGATTATGCCCATAATTAATTGTAGAAGCCAACTTCCTTGCTTCATCCTGAAATAATATATAATACGAATAATTATTTACTTTAAGCATAAATATAAAGCCAAAATAGAGATATAATTCATTAGGATATAGGAAATATGGACCCTTATCAGTATTACACTAAGCCCATTAGTTTTTTCAATTATAATCTCTAATGGATGTCAAAAAATATTTTAAATACAAAAAAATTAATTATTATTATTCTCAAAATACTTGGATATTACACATTGATTGTGTTTCCGAGCATCGAGAGTGTTTCGAGGCAACAAGGGTATTTTCGGGCATTGAGAGTGTTTTCGGGTAAGGCATGGTTCCAGGCATGGGCTTCTGGGCATTCATCATGTTTTCGGGCACTAAAGGGTTTTCGCTTCCGAGCAACACGTCTCTTAAGTGCACAGATAATTGACACATATCTTCTAACGATTCTTGAGAATTGAGCCTAATAAATACCTAGCTATAGGACCAAGAAATGGACTTTTTCCATATTTGGTAACTTCTAAACACTGAATCAATTTCTATTGCATGAACAATATTTTTCGAGCACTAACTTGATCGTTTGAGGGTCTTCGTGGGAGAACCCCTCCGCGAACCTTCTAACCTGTTGTTTCATGGTTTTTGGCAGCATTGTTTCAGTAGATTTCTTTCAGGGCATGAAGATGGTTTCAAGGCATTGAGGCACTTTCAAGACATTAAAGTACTTTCAAGATATTAAGTTACTTTCAGGGCATTGAAGCACTTTCAAAGCATTGAAATACTTGTAGGACATTATGTAATACCCCATGTTGCAAAGTGTTAAGTAAGTTCAAAGAACTGAAAATCAATTTGAGAATTTAGTTAACTAATTTCCGAATCGACCGGAGGGAGTACCCTGGACCTTAGATTTTTAAGGAAAATAGTATGGTAATGACAAGTAATACGAGTTTTGATTTTAGGCATCAAAAGAAGTTGGATCGGGAACAGTTTCCGATACAGCTATCTACTAGGTTGAGAAAACCGAATGATCGTAAGGGATGTAATACTCGAGATTTTTAGATTCAAATACTTGAGAAAATAGGATGTTTTAAGGGATTGCAGATGTTTGGAGATAAAAGTTTAATTTCTGAGCCAGGGGCAAAATCGTAATTTTTGAGGTACGGGTAAATGTGTAATTTACCTAAAAATTAGGGGTATTAGCGTAATTAGTCTATTTTTCAGGGACTAAAATGCAATTAAAAATTAGTTAGGGGACTATGTTGAAAAGGGTCTAAGTGCAATTATCCAAAAGTTCGGGCCAAAGTGTAATTATTGAAACCTTTTTATTATGGGCCTTTGAAAGATTTAGGAAAAGCCTCATAAATGACTTTAGAGATAAAGATGAAGTGTCATGATGACATTAGAGATAAGATGAAACCTCATGATGACATTAAAGATAAGATGAAGGCTCATGATGACTTTAAGATAAAATTTAGACAAGATTTGATAAGATTTAATTGGATAAGATAAGATTTGGATAAGATTTGATTGGATATGAATTGATTTGGATAAGATTTGATTCGGATAACAATGATTGCAGAATGTTTTAGAAGATTTGGTAATGATTATATAATATCTTAGAAGATTTGGTAGTGATTGTAGAATATTTTAGAAGATTTGGTAATAATTATATAATATCTTGGAAGATTTAGAATGATTGCAGAATATTTTGGAAGATTTACAATGATTGCAGAAGATCTTTAGAAGATTTGGAATGATTGTAAAAGATTTTGGAAGATTTGAAATGATTGCAGAATATATATTTCTTGATGGCTAAGTTTCCAAAACCTATAAATAGGGGTTCATAACCAAAGCTTTTTCATTCGAAATTGTGAGAAGTTCGTGCCAGATAAGAGAGCTTCGTGTTTAGTGGATAGAGAGTTTTTTTTAAGTATACGTGAAGCATCACACGCGCAAAGCAGTTGTGCATCGCGTAAGGGTGTGTAAGAAAGTGGTTTGATCAAAGTACTTGAGGAGTTACACAAAAGTCGAGGTTGGGCACAATATTCAAGGTATTCAGAGTTTCGTTTAAGGTGAGTGTTCGCCCTCAAAACTTGATTTATTGTTCTTATTCTATCTGAACATGTGGTGATTTCATGCAAAATGGTTTTGTGCATTGAAATGGTAATCGGTGACGGCTGGTTTTTATGAGGGAGGTTCGTTCCTAAACGTTTTGAACTTGTGCATTGCATTTTATAAAATGTTGTTTATATGATGCATTGAATTGTGAAATGTGGCATTGTCATGAGTTTTGTGTGTACGTATGGAATGTCAGCCAAAAATGTTGTCTGGATAGTGTAGACAAAATTCTCCAAGGGCGTGACGGAATAATAGGGGTATCTGATACTGGTGTGCATGTCAGGATAGTCGCCTTGGTTTCTGTGCCAGACCGTTTGGTTAGGGAAGTTGCACTAGGACGACTAGGTGGTCCATACAGTGTTGTTCATGTGGGATGTCAGCCTAGGATGTTGTCTGGATAGTGTAGCCGTAATTCTCCAAGGGCTTGACGGAATAATAAGGGTGTCTGATGCTGCTGTGCATGTCAGGATAGCCGCATTAATTTCCGTGCCAGGCCGTTTGGCCAGGGAAGTTGCACTAGGATGACTAGGTGGTCTATGTGAAATTTTGGAGTTGGGATTGTATGGTGGTTTCTGGATGCTTAAGGTGGGAACGTAATCTGGTGAGATGCGTTGGCAGCACCATTTAAGCTAGAATCGCGTCGTGTTATCGAGTCGGTATGGTGGCATAGCTTTTAGAGAGATTACTCTTTTCCCGTGGTAGGGTTAAGTGCTGGGGATTCTCTTGGGCTAGGGCTTACCGGGTGTATTGGTTTATTTCATGTCTTGCATTCATTCATGAAAAATGTGTTTTGAACTCTCACTTAGATGATTCAGCATCTAATTTGGACTATGTCCCTGGAATATTCAAACGTTCTATGTGAAGGCAGCGGTGCGAAAGGAAAGGGGATTGCCGAGGAGTGACGACGATTAATTGATAGCTTGTAATATGTCGCTTTCAATAATGTTGTTTATTTTGAGGACGTCTTGTAAGTGTTGGTTTGACTTTATATTATAAATAAAGTGGTTTTAGTTATGACCTGTTAAGATTTTGATTTAGCTTCCACATTTGTGTTGGTGAACCTGTCTTAATTTATTGATGGTTCATAATTGATATACTGAGAAAGTGTAACGGGATTTTCGCGGAATGGTGTTTGTGTTAGGTTTCTGTTGTTTATTTAAAAAAAAAATTATATTCCCGAAATCTTACGTTATGTAACGCCCTCCCGAGAATTGAGGTGTTACACATTAGCATACCTTCATGACATACTTTCAAGGCACACTTTCCGGGCATACCTTCAAAGCATTAGCATTGCTTCATAACACCATTATCATTGATGTTCCTGAGAATCTTCTCCGTTTCTGATATGACGACTATTTCATGACACTGATATTGCTTCCCAACAATATCTTATCACCCAAATTCTTCTCACTTCACAAAATTTCTATTATTATATTTTGCACAATAAAAGTGTTTATATTAATGTGTACTATGTTAATTTTTGTTAATAGAATCTGATAAGAAATAAACAAAAAATAGTCTGAATTTTAATAGATATCGAAGACCAATAGTCTAACAGATATCGAAGACCAATAGTTAGACTAATAAAAACTAAAACACAATGGCTAATTTATTATAAAGTGCAAAATTTTAATGACCAACAATATAATTTACCCTATTGTAGTTATGTTACTTCTTTGTTTTGTTTTTTTTTTTTTGTCTTTTTTTTCACACAACACTTGTGTCAGTAACGCAGTTAAAAAGGTACAATGGCCATGGCATAGGCAACCTTGACTATTGAGAGCGATTTTGTTCACCCCCTTTAATAGGGGTAACCATCACCCTTACTGTTTTTGTGAGGGTAAAAAATAACGGAACGGCATGGGGTAATATTTGATTGTCGTTCCGTTATTTTTCACCCTCACAAAAGCAGTGAAGGTGATGGTCACCCCGTTAAAGGGGGTGAACAAAATCGCACTCCTTGACTATCAATTGAGTTGGTTGTTGACATGACATCATACATCTCCCCTATTAACATTAATTAGGAGCCTGTGTACATGTAACACAAACATAAATTGTACATATGCACCTTTGTTTTCAGTGTTAGAAAAATCTTAGAAGATGATATAAATTTTTCAAAATTGTTTCATCAATTTTGAGAATGTTCCAATCAGGGCTGGCTTAAGAGTTGGTAGACGTTAGGCGACCAATAGTAGGCTACAGCAGTGTGGCTTATTGTAGCGCTCTCTCTCTCTCTCTCTCTCTCTTTCTCATTGTTCTGCGTGAGCATTGAATAATATTATCGCCGCTTGACCAACGACAGCCAGTTTGTCATCTCTTGCTCTTGGTTTCCTTTCTCCTGTTAGTGATTGCATCTCCTAGCTCTTGTCGACATCCATCGTCTCCTTTCGTTAGCATCCGCAATCTCTTTCTTCTAGAGTCTCATCTCTCCGATATCTTCTCTGACTTCTCTCATCCTTATCCTGATATACCATTTTTTGGAGCCCCTTTTTGGAGCCCTTCATTTTGATTGTTATTATTGTCTTGATTTAGAGGTTGTTAGTTTTGTTATTTTTTTTCTATTAATTTCTTTGGTAAAATGATTTAAATGGCATCTTAGTAATCTTTTTATCTATAAAATGAGTTAAATCTTAGATGATTTAGTTTCAGAAAAACAAAAGAAAAAAGAAGTAAGATGCTAACTGAAGGAAAAACACATCTACATATATACACGAGGATGTATCTCTTAATGGGCTAGCTCTACTATATATATACCAACTTGGAGGAGGTAACTTATTAGCTCTGTAGCATGAAAGTGGGCTTAGATATCGATGATGATCCTACGATATCTGTGAAAGAGGTTGAAGTGTTTATACTTTATATATGGTTAGTAATTTATCTCGACAATTCTATTTCAATATCTCATTCTATATATATATATATATAAATATATAAATATATTGTTTGCTAGTTGGTCAATTACAGCATCTGAGGCAACCAAGCCATCATCAACAGAACTTATGCAGTAACATGATAACGAGTGTTTATCAATATGGCCTATCTGCAAGTCAGTTGAAAGCTATACACACACACACACACACACACCATGTGGTTGCTTACGAACATTCTATTTCAATGTAAGCTTTTCTGGATTGACCACTTTATCATGTAACTGTGACGCTCTTGGTCTTTGTCACAAGAGCTTGATTACAAACCCAAAAGCTGCACTGCATGTATATATATATATATATGTATATATATAGTTGAGTCATCAATGTGCTTGTTAAAGATCTGGGACCAGCGCTGCACTTGTTTTCCTGGAAAATGATGAGTTTTGACGGCATTTTCTCGAGAATCCTAAGAGCCATCATTTTCACTGTGGGAAAATGAGGGCATACACACACACACATATGTAAAAGTGGAAAAGACCCAGATTTTGTCACTCTCATTTGGCTACTTTTCTGTTTGCAAGATACATAAAGTAGCATATCTCCCCACTTTTACTTAAAGAAGTGCTTTATCTCAGCCCAATACATGTACTGATGAGAACTGAAAAGAAGATGTGTAAATTAGTTGGTCACTGGACTTCTTGGTGATTCACCGAGAAGGATAGGAGGCGGAAGAATTGATCAAAAGCAACAATAAGATAGATCTATATTCTTTCCACATGGCGAACTGATACAGCTCATTGGTTGGCTGGCTGTCTAGCTAGCTAGCAGCTATAAATTGGATTTGAATATCTTCTGGTGTTTCCGTATAACATATGTATAGACAAGGTAATGTGATGATATTGCTATGCAAGAGAATTATTTGGACGAAATCTGTGGCTGCTTCAATCATGCAGAGATAGAATTGATGGCACTGTCTGCTATGATAACTACACTTGTACTACCACCTTGAAAACTCCCCTCCAAATAATAAGACTTGGGAAGCTAATGTACAGCCCTAGCTATGATCTTCTTATTTAAGCCCGCTAATTTGGAAGCAAATTAATTAAGGGCCATTGCGAGCTAGGTCATGCACTGATTGATGTTAACAGTCTAGAAAAAATCTCACAAATTAATTTGTGTGACTTGGGTGCCACAGTCAATCATTCGACAAGCAACTACTTTGAATTTACTGCCTGGAAAAGGCACTAGCTAGGTATACAGTTGCTAATAGTCAGCTTGTGTCCCACATGTGATGTGGACTCCTTTTTACAGAAATTTCTTGGTGCCCAATTCACATCAAATCATTGCTGTGTGTGTGCGTGTGTATCAATTAAATACTAGATTAAGATTTTAACGGATCAAACCCATGTCATATGTACAAAAACACATAATTCAGGGTTCCAATCAAACAATGGATGACTAACAAATATATAACTAATAAAACACAAACATGTTTGGCTCAAAATGCTTTGACTTAAGGTATATATATATTAATTGTAGTTGGTGGGAAAATAATGTTCCAATTCTGGGGAGATGGACACGAATCCAACAAGTTCATGTGCACAACACTACTGCGTGGTGCATATGCATATGTGTGTATGTGTGTGTATCCGATCCTAAAAGCAAAGCATAAAGTAAATGGAAAATTGATGTGACCCATCAAAATTCCTTGTTACAAGCAAAACGGTTGATTAAAAGTGAACAAAAGTTTATAGATTTAGTGATTAGGGAGCTGGTTTATATGCCTCAAATTGGCAGATATACATCCATGGACTTGAATGTGGACAAGTTTTAGTTGCCGTTGCCTTGTTGATGTGAACATATATATGGAAAAGGAAGGGTGAATGGTACCCCATACCCCCTATTTTCTTTGTGGTTTAACAATCAATTGTTGTCTTCTATATTGACATATGACCGTTGTTTGTGATATTGATAGAATCTAGATGTCACATTTATGATTTGATATGATATCTGTTAACCTATTCTGATAAAGCTTAACGTTTGATTACATGAGAAAGAGTCAAGGCCCCACTGCCCATTATTGGATCCCTAATCGATCGGGCCAGCCCAGCCCATTTGGTAATTCTATGAGGGTGGGATTGGAAAGACTAATATACCCCCATGTTTTTTTAGATTTCCATGAGAACAAATAGTTATTACCTTTTGAATAACTATTGTGAAAATTTATATATGTAATAGTTTATAAATTAAGGCTATTCGTGAAAACAATTCGATCCTTTTAGAGTATTTTTTATTTTATTCAATTCTTTTAATTTTTACATTTAAATTTAAATTGACTCAATTAAGTACAATTTTATTTAACATGTAAAATTGATTAAGAGAAAACATGTTCATATTAACTTAACATATTAGGTATCATAAAATAATAATATTTGTGACACCCACATGTACACATAGGTAAAAGAAAAAAATATAACTTATAAAAAGAAAAAAAGTAAATGGATTATGAATAACAAGTTATATATATATATATTTACTTATATGTGCATGGTCTCATAAATATTATTATTATTATTATTATTATTATTATTATTATTATTATTATATATGACACCTAGTATATCAAATCAGTATCAACACACTCCATCTAAATCGATTTTATATATTGAATAAAATTACACTCAATTAAATTACCTTGGACCTAATTGCCAACATTGGAAAGATTGGATAAAATTGTAAATTTATAAAAAAATTAGATTATTTTCATTATTAGCCCTATAAATTATATATACTCGATAATCACATAAAATTAATTTTATGTGTGGGTTGTAGACTCTGATAAAAATAAATAAATAAATAATTTACTGTCGAGAGTTTTATAACTTTCTATTTTTCCAAATTCAAATAAGTATGTGTTATCTATTCTATTATTAAACAAATAGTAAGCTGGGTGTTCAAAATCTTGAATTTTTTGAGAATATCCTTCATATATTATACTTGAAAAAGAAAAAAGATTAATAAGTAAAGAAGTTATTTCATTGAATTTATGACCTTTAAATTATAATTAATAAACGTATGTTATGAGGGCAATCTTGTCACTCCACTAATGCTTATCTTCATTTGAATGTTTTATTTTTTTATACATAATCCAAATTCACACTATATCATCAATGATATTTAATGTGTCTGGTAGCTAGCAAGGGAAGGATTTTAAGCAACTTGCTAGTCAATTTCTTAGGGAACAATAGTCTTTGTGAAGCTAACTTCACAGCTTCTTGCAACAAATAATGCTTATCATTATTGATTTTTGGCCAAACCCTAAACTCTAAATAATTATCAAGATAGTAATTTAGGGTGAGCAAAATTTTGATTCAACCAAATAATTGAGAAATAATTGAATCGAATTGGTCGAAATTAGCAGTTTGGTTCAGTTTAATTTGTAGACTAATTCGACTAGTTTCTAAATTTGAATTTTTTTGGTTATTTTGATTTGATTCAGTTAAATAATTAAAATAATTAAATTGACTGAAATGTAAAAAATGATGTCATTTTTTACCTAAAATTGGTAGGCTCGGTTCAACTATTTTGGTTTAATCAAAATTTTACTCAACTCTAATTACTTCTATTTGTTTACACTTTATTATTTTTAATTTTTTCGATTTAAGCAACAATTTGATTTGTTAGTTCAATTTTTGGGAAACTTAAAGGATGAAAAGATTAAATGCTAAAACGTAAAGAATTTTTGGGAAATAACTTCCCAACTTAAGAGCAAACCAACACCTTCTCCGCCTCTATCTGTAAAGTTCTTTCGCACTCTACTCGCGTTGAAGAGTCTCAATTAGGCTTCGCCTATCTCTATATCAATCGAGATTCGCCTCCCCCAATCTTCGCTTGTGTCGCCATTGCCATCACCATTGGCGCCCGAATCCGATCTATGTCTGGGTTTGCATTGTCACTAGCTGCGTCTATATTTAATTTGGTTTGCACCATAGTCGTCTGTGTCTACTTTGCTGCTTGCTTCACTGTTGCCACCGTCTTGGTTTGCATTTCTACTTGCCACCACAGGGTCTCTTTTTTGGCTCTCTCTCTCTCTCTCTCTCTCTCTCTCTGTTCTTCAATATGCTTTCAACTAGTAAGATTTAGAATAAAATTAATAAACACTCATTTAATTTTAAAGTTGTAATTATTTACTCACTAAACTTTAAATTATAACCAGTTACTCATTGAACATTATTCAACATCAATCATTCATCATTCGTTATAACTCCGTCAACTATTGCAAACGAAAAATGCTAACGGAATCAGACGTGACAAAAAATAATTTAACATACACTCACTCAACTTTAAAAATGTAATTACTTACTTACTTACTAAATTTTGTTTAACGTCAACCATCCATCATCTCGTTACATCACCGTCTGATCTTGAAACACCCATTACATCACCGTTTGATTTTAAAACATATTAAAATATTTTTGTATACATTTGAGATCACTTACTTCTCAAATCAAAAGGCAAAAACTAAACTAATGATTCAAATTAAAAAAATTACTAATATAAACCAAAAGTAAAAAAAAAAAATGTTTGCTTAGATTTTTTTACCTCCATTAGGAATAACGAAATTCACAAAAAATGTATTTAATAATGAGACCAAGAGCCAAAAACTGATTACAATTTTTTTTTTCTATGCCAAAAACTAACAATCTTTAAACTTATAGAGTAAATGTATATTTATTGTATCTTATTTTGAATTCGAAAACATTATTATTAGTCAATAAAAAATCTTTTAATATGTTTCAAGGTCAGACGGTGATGTAACGGGTATTTCAAAATCAGACGATGATGTAACGGGGTGATGGATGGTTGATATTGAGCAAAGTTTAGTAAGTAAGTATTTACATTTTTAAAGTTTAATGAGTGTATATTAAATTATTTTTTATTACGTCAAATTTTGTTGGTATTTTTCGTTTGCAATAGTTGACAGAGTTAGTGATTGATAGTTGACGTTGAGTAAAATTTAGTAAATAAGTAATTACAATTTAAAATTCAATAAATAAATAATTATAAATTTTAAAATTCAATAAATATTTATTAATTTTACCCGTAAGATTTATGTTCATTTTTAAGTGCCAACTAAGCACTAGAAATAGTTTTTTTTAGCAAAATTTAAAGTTACAGCTAAACAACATAAAACACATTTAAAGAAATTTATTTTCAGAAATCACTTTTCCTAAAAAAAAAAAATATAATAATACTTTTCCTTAAACAAACAGTGCCTTAGAAATCATTGATTGTGCCAGAGATGAAAAAAATAAAATAAAATAAAATCATCTCTTAGTACTACGAAGTCAGATTCTGCAAAACTCTGAGGATCATTTACAGAGGGAAATTAAGAGAGTAAATAAATCTCATTAAGATGGCCATCGACTATCAGAACCAACCCAAATGAAGATCCTTTATAGATATTAATTAAGGGGTTTCATGCAAGTACTGCAATTACTTTTTTCTCGTACAATAATAATAAATATTAATAAATGTATCTTATTTTCTATTATTTAAATAATTTTATTAATTAATTAAATAATTTAAAAATAAGATATATTTATAATTTTTTAACCATTATCACAACGATTGACATTTCCCCGTTGTTTTATATCTCGTCATCGTTGCATTATGAGTTTATAATAAAAAAATGCTATTGGTACACTTTTATGTACAACTTGAATTACATAAAGGTATTGCAATGACAAAAAAGTTTCTCATAAGGCGTATAGAGGTGCGTGAGGCGCATGTGAGACACAGGATATTTTGGTCATAATATCCTTTTATATAGTCTAAAATGTACAAAATGATTCTTTATAATAAGTTAGGTCACTAATTAAAATGAGAGTTAATAATTTGATTTTCTCAAGAGACTTGTGGCTTATAACATGCCTACGTACAGACATTGTTGTCCTCAATCAAACCAAATAGAATAAATGAATAATATCAATACAAAAACTATGCTACGTTCTAATAATAAAGCAGCTATAGACCCGACCCGACCCTTTTCCAATCTATATATATATGGATAAGTCATTTCTATATATTTTCACTTGGATCTGTCTCAAAATATATATATATATATATAATATTTTCCAATCCATAGTCTACTTTGGTATTTTAAATTCTTAGACCATTCTGCCAAGGTGTGTCACCATGGCCATGGTCAAATAAGGCAAACGTCAAATAAGGTGTCTCATGGTCAACCTTGTGTTGCTCAATCTATATAGGTAGTTGGATCTTATAGTCAATTGTAATAGACTTGCTCTATAAACATCCTTATTGGTCGTCATTTATAAGAAACTCAGTGAATTTGGAGTTAAGATGGGGATATTTTAGTCAAATGAGCATAGTAAATTAGTAATATAACATAATTCTAGGGGGGGGGGGGTGTTAATTATTAGTATATATATATATATACTGAAAAATATGTTATGGCTAAAAATAAAAGCCAAGTATAATATAAGGAGGGCAACTAAGCTAAGAATAGACGGACAACGAGAGACCTACCAAGACTAACAGACCACCAAAAAATATATATATATATAATCAAATGAGGGTTTATGATCAACGAAAGAATAATGAGTTAATTAAATTAGATTTGAAGTTTGAACGGGAGAAAGATGACCCAAAAGGATCACTATTGATGCAAGGCGCACACCATGCAAGCTTGCCAAACTCATGACTCTCCAAATAAACAACAAAAGAAGATGAGTACACCAAAAAATAAGAGTTCTTACAAAGATAAGACACAAGCTAAGATAACAAAGCATTGGGATTACACATCAACAAAAAAGCTAATCGTTGCCAATAAGATGCAAAACCAAAGTTATCGTAGTTATGGGATCAAGCATATATATGCCATTTGAGCCCAACTTCAACACCATCTTTGTTAGCCTTAGCACAAGTGAAAACAAAGCATCAAAAATTGTGTAGGGGTTGATATCACCTTTTGCCTTCATATATATGCAACGAAGAGAGGTCAAAACCTTTAGAGCCTTTTTTCCCACGGTTCCATGGCTAAATTGACAACCTAAATCCCATAAGGATCTTAGAATTACAATGTGTCTTCATTTAACATGCGCTTTGGAAAAGAAGGAAGTGGAATAAAATGGATTCAGCAAGAATAACGATTGAGAGGTCTAAGGGACATGTTTCAGAAAAGGGAAACTTGGGATGAGTTCTCAATGAGGGAAAAGCTTTGAGTAGGCCAAAGGAACCGGATGAAGAAGAGGGAAAGATTAAAGGTGGAAGAGGAGAGGTGGGATCATCAATAAAGAAAGAAAAGTTGCGTGAAGAATGTTGTTAGGGGAAGAACAAATGAGGTTTATTGAAGGAATCAGGCAAGGGAAAGGTTTTGAAGGGGGGAGAGAGGACTAGTAGGCATAATCGACAATATAAAAGCCAATTCTATGGTTGTAGACTACGAGATCGATTCATTTCCTTTCGGTTAAAATCATTGTTGAGAGTGAACCATAAGGAGATAGAGAGAGATCCCAACAATTATCAAGCAAATAAGAGCGACTCCCACTAAAGTAAACAAACCTCACTAGCTATATCATCACTAAAACGTCTCATTTTGACTAAAACCTCAATGATGGTCAAGTAACGATATCTCATGCAATCACCGCCACTTAATGAACATATATATCGTCTCTCTCTAACTCTCTATGTCTCATTACCTCCTTTCATCCTTTATTTTCCTCATTGATCATCAGAATGAAGAGCCACAACGAAATACTACCATCCACCTCCAATACTAACTGAGTTGTGCCATTGTTATTACCATATATTGCCATTGAAACTTTCTCTTTCTTTATTCATCTCTCCTCCCCTCTTTTCTATTCTTTGCTACAACATCACCATTTCCACCTGCTGCCACCGTTATCGATGACCCCCAATTCAACCCCTCTCCAATAAACCTCATTATGGGGTACAATCATTGAACCCAATAATGTTGGGGTTCTTTTTGACACGATTCCGTTAGCATTTTCCGTTTACAATAGGTGACGGAGTTATAACGAGTGATGAATGGTTGACAGTGAGTAAAATTTAATGAGTAAATGGTTACAATTTAAAATTCAGTAAGTAAATAATTACAACTTTAAAGTTCAATAAGTGTTTATTAATTTTACCCGTAAGATTTATGTTCATTTTTAAGTGCCAACTAAGCACCAGGAATGGTTTTTTAGCAAAATTTAAAGTTACAGCTAAACAACATAAAACACATTTATAGTGTGTTTGATTACACATATTTTTCATGGAAAATATGTAATTACTACACATTTTTTATGGAAAACAATCAAACACTCTTAATTTTTCCATGAAAAAATATATATGGTACAACCATTTAAAGCATATTTTCATGGAATTTATTTTTCAAGGGGGTGAGATGGTTTTTGATTTCTAGGCAATATTACCTAGAATTAAATTTTAGTTAATGTAATCAAACACACATTTAGAAAAATTTATTTTCAGAAATCACTTTTCCTAAAAAAAAAAAATAATAATACTTTTCCTTAAGCAAACAGTGCCTTAGAAATCATTGATTGTGCCAGAGATGAAACAAAAAAAAAAACCATCTCTTAGTACTACAAAGTCAGATTCTGCAAAACTCTGAGGATCATTTACACAGGGAAATTAAGAGAGTACATAAATCTCATTAAGATGGCCATCAAGTATCAGAACCAACCCAAATGAAGATCCTTTATGGATATTAATTAAGGGTTTCATGCAAGTACTGCAATTACTTTTTTCTCGTACAATAATAATAATATTAATAAATGTATCTTGTTTTTTATTATTTAAATAATTTTATTAATTAATTAAATAATTTAAAAATAAGATATATTTATAATTTTTTAACCATTATCGCAACGATTAACATTACCCCGCCCGTTGTTTTATATCTCGTCACCGTTGTATTATGAGTTTATAATAAGTTAGGTCACTAATTAAAATGAGAGTTAATAATTTGATCATTTTCTCAAGAGACTTGTGGCTTACAACATGCCTACGAACAGACATTGTTGTCCTCAATCAAACCAAATAGAATAAATGAATAATATCAATACAAAAACTAAGCTACGTTCTAATAAAGCAGCTATAGAGGGCTGACCCGACCCTACTCTTTTCCAATCTATATATGGATAATTCATTTCCATATATTTTCACTTGGATCTGTCTCAAATATATATATATATATATAATATTTTCCAATCCATAGTCTACTTTGGTATTTTAAATTCTTAGACCATTCTGCCAAGGTGTGTCACCATGGCCATGGTCAAATAAGGCAAACGTCAAATAAAGTGTCTCATGGTCAACCTTGTGTTGCTCAATCTATATAGGTAGTTGGATCTTATAGTCAATTGTAATAGACTTGCTCTATAAACATCCTCATTGGTCGTCATTTATAAGAAACTCAATAAATTTGGAGTTAAGATGAGGGTATTTTAGTCAAATGAACATAGCAAATTAGTAATATATAACATAATTCTAGGGGGGGGGGGTTAATTATTAGTGTATATATATATTGAAAAATACGTTATGACTAAAAATAAAAGCCAAGTATAATATAAGAAGGCCAACTAGGCTAAGGATAGACTGACAACGAGAGACCTACCAAGGCTAACAGACCACCAAAAAAAAAAAAAATTGTCAAATTAGGGTTTACGATCAACGAAAAAATAATGAGTTAATTAAATTGGATTTGAAGTTTGAACGGAAGAAATATGACCCAAAAGGATCACTAATGATGCAAAGGCACATACCATGTAAGCTTGCCAAACTCACGACTCTCCAAATAAACAATAAAAGAGGATGAGTACACCAAAAAATAAGGGTTCTTACAAAGATAAGACACAAGCTAAGATAACAAAGCATTGGAATTACACATCAACAAAAAAGCTAATCGTCGCCAATAAGATGCAAAACCAAAGTTATCGTAGTCATGGGATCAAGCATATATATGCCATTTGAGCCCAACTTCAACACCATCTTTGTTAGCCTTAGCACAAGTGAAAACAAAGCATAAAAAATTGTGTAGGGGTTGATATCACCTTTTGCCTTCATATATATGCAACGAAGAGAGGTCAAAACCCTTAGAGCCTTTTTTCCCACGGTTCCATGGCTAAATTGACAACCTAAATCCCATAAGGATCTTAGAATTGCAACGTGTCTTCATTTAACATGCTCTTTGGAAAAAAAGGGAGTGGAATAAAATGGATTCAGCAAGAATAATGAATGAGAGGTCTAAAGGACACGTTTCAAAAAAGGGAAACTTGAGATGAGTTCTCAACGAGGGAAAGGCTTTGAGTAGGCTAAAGGGAAATGATGAAGAAGAAGGAAGGATTAGAGGTGGAAGAGGAGAGGTGGGATCATTGATAAAGAAAGAAAAGTTGTGTGAAAAATGTTGTTAGAGAAGAACAAGTGAGGTTTATTGAGGGAATTAGGCAAAGGAAAGGGTTTTGAAGGGGAGAGAGGGGACTAGTAGGCACAATCGATAATATAAATGCCAGTTCTATGGTTGTAGACTATGAGATCGATTTGTTTCCTTTCAGTTAAAATTATTATTGAGAGTGAACCATAGGGAGATAAAGAAAGATCCCAACAATTATCAAGCAAATAAGAGCGACTCTCACTAAAGTAAACAAACCCCACTATATCATCACTAAGATGTCTATTTTCGACTAAAACCTCAATGATGTCAAGTAACGATATCTCGTGCAATCACCGCCACTTAATGATCATGTATATCGTTTCCCTTTAGCTCTCTATGTCTCATTACCTCCCTTCATCTTCTATTTTTCTCATTGATCATCAGCCATAACGAATTGCTACTATCCACCTTCAATACTAATTGAGTTGTGCCATCATTATTACCATATATTGCTATTGAAACATTCCCTTTCTTTGTTTATCTCTCCTCCTCTCTTTTCTATTCTTTGCTAGAACATCACTAGTTCCACCTATCGCCACCGTTATCGATGACTCCCAATTCAACCCCTCTCTAATAAACCCCATTAGGGGGTACAATAATTGAACCCAATAATTTTGGGGTTCTTTTTGACAGGAATAGAGACAACGATGTTATCCCTCATTAGTTTTTGATCCCTCCTCTCCCTCTCACTCTCCCTCCACTTCATCACATAATCAGTTATTCTTAGTGCTGCATCAATATTTTTAACGGTAAGGTAAATGCGTTCCACAAATGAAACTAAAAAATAAGTTGAGTATACTATTAAAAAATAAAAAATTCATTTTATAATTAAAATTAGACTAAAAATTTAGTATTCTTTATATATATAGGATATATCATTCCTATGCATATGTAGAAGGACAAGTAACAATAATGCAATGAGATACTCCTAACATGAAAGAAAAGAAAACGGGAAATTAAAGTTTGGCTGACACGTCAAGAGCTATCTTATTATAGATATGGCTTAGAATTTGTTAGACCTGCGATGCACCCACAAGCATATATATAAACAATCATTAATGTCATAATCCTAATTAGCAGAAGGACAATGAAATTAACGGGTAGATGATGATGATAACCATGAATCATTGGCTTTCCAAGCAAGTGACCTAGAATTGGGTGGAAAAATTAATGATAAACAATCACACAAAGATATATATATATATATATATATTTCCTTTTAGCTAGCTAGCTAGCTTAGTAACCACCAACATTCCGACAAATTTGCTTGAATGATTAAATTCTAAGTTGGATGGTAAGCCATCCTCATCACCCAGCATGGTTTGGCATTGCATGTGAGGAGTATGTGACCTAATCCATGGCCCATTTCTTCAGGGAAACTAGGCGAGTATGCCAGTGCTAGCTGTGCCATCTGCGCACTGTTTGGGTCCACCCCTTGAAGTTAATTGGATCATCAAATTAAATTGACGCTTTTACACCACTTATTTTGTACAGAAGGGACTCCCCTCTGTTAATAAAAGCCCTCCTAGCTGCTTCATTAATTTTTGTGCCCAGTTTTAAAATAAATTGATTAAATTACCTATATCTAACTCTTCCCACATTTTGCAGTGCATGCAATTTAAGTACTTGGAACTAATATTAATAGATTAATTGCTGATAGATCGATCGATCATTAATTACGTACCCTACTGCAAGAAAAAAAGTAACATGTGGAGATATCGATGTCTCGTTTGTGGGCTTTAATGTAAATGGAAAACTATATATATATATATATATAATTAATGTGATTTAATCGTCGGTCATGGGGACATGGAAATGGATTGAAAGATTGGAGGGTTGACATGAAATGCATGGAAGATTATATATATATATATATATATATGAGTTGGATGATAGCTAGAAATTAATTCAATTTTTTTTATGAAAAAGAAAGGAAAGAAAGCAAAATAACAACACTACTGTGTTATAACGAGACAAGATGCAGCTAGCTGGGGCCTGCCATTGAATGAGTGGGTGGTGAAAAGCACTTGGATCATGGTAATGCACAGAGAGCATGATATGACTAAGTGACATATCCTAAACAAATCAGGTTTAGTAATACAATATAAAACAAATTGCTTTAAAACTAATTAAGGGTCCTGCTATGTATGCAAACTAGGATTCATGGGGGTCTATATATATTAAGCTTCCAATTAGGAATGTTGGTTGTTCAAAATGTTCTTGAACTTTGCCATTAATCATTGCTTTTTTTGTTTTGTTTTCGTTTCTTTTAGTTTACTACGTACACCAGGGGTTGTTTGGCTGCCTTAATATCTGTAATCCCACTCTTGTGCCTACATATAATTAATGGATAGACCTTTTGGATGATGTGTCCAAGTTGACTCTTCCATTCAGTACTAACCCATGTGGCTATATATGGACGAGCTTTTCCAAACACCATGAATTAAAATCCATGAGAGATATAGAGCTATTCAGGATGGCTTTAAATTAATTAAGAACCATGATCGAAGGTGTTGTAAATGATCATATATATATAGAGAAGGTCGTTGCACTCTCCGTGAAAGCAGTCAATACTTGGTCGACTAAGACCAAAGGAACAGTACTGAAAGTAAAGTCTTATCTTAGGGTTTTAAAGGGGATTTAGATCTTAGTAATTGTATGCTCGCACTAATTATTAATTACAGCATTTTATTCATGGTCTTCTGAGAATTGGGGCAAAGTCGATAGCTAGATAGCGGTTAAGCTAATTAATCAACAATTGGAGTGAAATATTAGGGCAAACACATAGGCAATTAAGATATGACTTGGTGATAGTGAAAGGGGTAAAGATTATTCTTCAAATTTGGACAGGGTTCTTCCCTTTCATTTTTTATTTTTAATTTTCAGTTTTGAATTCATTTTCAATTTTATGTTTTGATAATCTATTTTGAAATTGTTAAAAATGAGTTCTTTTTTATTTGTAATATTTTTTGCGTTTTGAAAATTTTGAACGTGTTTGTAATGAAAATAGTCAAAATAATTTTTGTTATTTTGAAATTTGTTTATATTTTTAAAAATATAAAAATAAACACATTTTCACTATTTTAAAAAATTAAATATTGAAAATGGTCTAAAAATACTAAAAAGAACAGGGTCTAAATTGAAAACATTTACCAAATATTTCATTAATAAATTAAAAAGATGGCATTAAAACATATAATTGGAAAATATAATTATCTAACAAAAATAAACATATAATTAGAAAATAAAAATAAAGCAAAATCTTAACGACCGCTTACATGCAAGAAAATGCACTCATCCAATCAGTCGCCATCTTTTCTATCCATTGGTTTCACTTTCTCAGTACCATAAAAGAGAGAAGATTATAATTGTCAAAAATATTATTTTATAATTATCGAAGCAATCGAAACTAATAAAGATAAAGGTGAAATGATCACTGTAGCAATATCATAAACGAGATCACAAATGTTTTTTTATCATTAGAGAATACGAATTAATTTTAAGCTATATATATATATATATAGTTACTGTTGGGAAAATAATTCTATCACTTTGACCCCGCTAACTGCATAGCCCGATGAGTCTCATGTTCCACGTTATGATCAAGTATAAATAAAGTTACAAATAAACTAAGTTATTCGTGAGTAAGTCAATATTCAACTTGATAAAAATTCATTCGAAAATAAATGAGCTAACCTTAAGTTTAACTTTAAAGGTCGATATGTAAATGAGCTGAGTTTAAATTTAATAAAATCGAGTTTTAAAATTTGCAAACATATTCGATTAGAACTTTATGAATATTAATAGAGTAGATTAGACACTTGTAAATATGTTTGATTAGAAATTTGTAAATAACTCATAAACAAATTCATTTATAAATATATTATTTATCATAAAGTTATTATTATTTGATTATTATGTTTTTTTATTATATTTGTTAATTATCAAATTTAATTTAAAGTTATATTTATTAATTATTTGAATGTCAAATTTTTAAGTTTTTAAAAATATATTACTAGCAAATTTAAATTTGAGTCTGGGTTCAAACTTTTCAAGAGCTTGTAGAGCCCCAACTCGAGGTTGGGCTCACCAACAAACTAAGTTTTAAGATATAAGCCGAATTTAAGCTCAAGCCTAAAATTTAGCCGGCTAAATTAAGATTAAACTCAATAAAATTTAATTTGATCTAGTTCGATTATAACTTTAAACATGAATTATCACAAGTAATAATATACATAAAGCACATAATATGTTTTTTTAGGGGAGAAACTTGTAAACTTGTTGAGTTTTAAAATGGTTAGGGTTTAATAAAATTTATTTAAAAATTTAATAAATTATAATATTTAATATATATATATATATATGTTTGATAAATTTATTTAATATAAAAAAGTAATGGGAGATGAAAAGGAATGATTGCATGGGATGATGGGAGCCACATGATTGATGATCATCGTCATCTCAATCTAAGCTCAGGTGGCTCGGCTCGGCTCGGCTCTCTCTCTCTCTAAACCAACAGTGTTTCAGTTTTTTGACTTGGGGGAGAGGGACCCACATCTCGGACTGCCTCAGGCCACCGCTGTCTCTATTGATTGAATGATAAAAAGAGCACCGCACGTGGAGTCTGAATCAAGCCACTGTCCAACCACAATTATAATATATATATTTATTTATTTATTTATTTATTTATTGAAAATCAATTCCTTTTTCCGTATTACATAAATCCTCCATTTTCGCAATTACACTTGTGCCCCCCCAAGGCAGGCTTTTTTACCTCAAGAACCTCTCGCTTTTCGTCGCCCTATAATTCCCTCTACTCATTGTGTTTGTTGCTTAAAGCTTAGCTTGTTGCTCCTACCCAAGCTAGATAGATAGAGGTATACGAGAAATATAGAGAAAGAGAGAGAGAGAGAGAGAGAGAGATCTTGTAGTTGCAGAGCCAAAGAAAAAGCTAGAGAGAGAGAGAAAGATAAGGGGGGAGAGGGAGAGAGAGAGAGAGAGACCCACCACACCTGTGCTGTGAGTGATCGAATTGAGGAGGGTCATCTACCCTAGTAGTGTAGAGATGATGCAAAAATTAAAAATATAGAATTATATAGGCGCCACGCGCCTACCTATATGATCGTCGTCGTCGTCGTCATCATGGAAGCACCAGAAAATAATGGAATGCGCCGCCCTAATTTTCCTCTCCAGTTGTTGCAGAAGAGAGAAGACGATGACCGAGAAGATGAAGCTGCTGCTGCTGCTGCTTGCTCCAGCTCCAACCCTACCACTACCCGGTTGCCTAATTTCCAGCAGCACCAAGATCAGCAGCTTCAGCTTCATCCCAAGAAGCCGCCGCCCAAGAGGACGTCAACCAAGGACCGCCACACCAAGGTCGAGGGCCGCGGCCGAAGGATCCGCATGCCGGCGGTCTGCGCCGCCAGGGTGTTCCAGCTGACAAGGGAGCTAGGCCACAAGTCCGACGGCGAGACCATCGAGTGGCTGCTCCAGCAGGCTGAGCCCGCTGTTATTGCCGCCACTGGGACGGGCACGATTCCGGCGAATTTCACTTCTCTCAACATCTCGCTCCGGAGCTCCGGCTCTAGCATGTCGGCGCCGTCGCATTTCAGGGCCGGTTACTTCAATCAGAGCCTCCACGCTGCCTCGCATTTGATTAGGCCAAGGAGCGGCTGGGAATTGGATGTTAATGATCATGAATCGTTACAGCGGGCCACTAATTTTCTGAATAATTATTCGTCTGAAGCCAAACAAGAGCTGAGAAGCACGGCTTGCTTGGATGTTTCTGAGTCGAGTATGGCGGCGAGGAAGAGGCGGCCGGAGCAAGATCTGTCGTTGCAGAGCCTAATGGGGAGCTACATGCTGCAGTCGAATAATTCCGGGTCGATCCAGGCTGGGCAGGGGGCGTCGCCGGCAGGGACTCTCTGGATGATGACCAACCCTGACCCGGTTTGGGCATTACCGCCTTCTTCTAATGCAGGCTTCCATAGAGGCTCTTTGAGTAGTGGGCTGCATTTCATGAATTTTCCTGGGCCAATGGCTCTATTGCCTGGCCAGCAGTTGGGCCACGGCGGCGCCGGCGCTGGCGGGTCTTCGGCGGATGGGCATTTAGGCATGTTTGCGGCGCTCAACTCGTTTAGGCCGGTTGTCGGCGTCGGTGGTGGTTCGTCAATATCTGGTTCAAACCCAAATCATGGGGCAGATGACAGGCATGATGCTACAACTAGTACTCATGAGACTCCGCACTAGTATATAGTGTATGGATTTGATGCTTAATTTCTCTCTTCATCAATCTTCTACATACATATATATATATATATATGTTTGCGAATCAACGTCAACATGAGTATGCACATTTTGAGTTTGAATAGGTACGTAAAATTTGGTGAGTGGTAATGAGGAATTTTAGGGTTTTATTGATCAAAAATCATTAGGTGATAACAAAAGGATCGAATTCTAGGGTTTGAATGGCTAATACCATCTATTGTTTGTTCGTTTTGTTATAATGATCTTTCAAGGCTATCTATTAATCTTTCTATATATAAATGCTTTTGACTCAAGAAAAAGAGACATGATATATGTGTGTGTGTATGTGTGCATGCAAAGCTCCTCTCTAGCTTGCCCTTTGGGGGGTTAGGTTTAACAAACTCATAATCTCTCTCTCTCTCTCTCTAAACACTTACTTTGTTGTTTGGTAGGATACAATTTTCAGCTTGAATATATTATATATATATACATATATATATATGAAAAGTACCCAATATTTTGATTCTCTGATCATCAACATGACTTCCATGGATATTATATATATTTGTGTGCATGGTACTGGGCTACTGGCAATTAAGGTTGCAATGAAAGAAAGGGGAGATCTATGAATATATACTGATGATGATTGAGGAGGAGGAGGAGGCCCACACACACATTATGAGTACTGTGTTCAGCCTTTCAGGCGGCTGCTGGCTCTCTCTGATCTCAGGTGGTGAGTGTATATCTGTGTATGTGTTATATTTACTGCTGCTGCTCATTGCTTAAAACTCCACACACACATACACACAATCGCTCTGAGGGAGTACCCAACACAAGAATCATTCTTCTTCTTCGTCTTCTTCCATCTCTTCTCCTTTCTGATATAATAAGGTGGGTGCAGGTGCCCCCTTCGCTTAGAGTTTTGGTATTGGTGGTGGGCTTTTATGACCCTACCACACATGTCCCAGCAGCTCCCTGCAACTTTTCCTCTCTGCACACTTTAATGAAAGAAAATGGCTACTATACATCTCTCTGATGTTGCAACATTACCACCATCAATCTCCAATATCTACAACTTTTCTTTTATCATTTCAACACTTCACCATAATTTAGGGTTTGATTTCTGTTTGTAAGATTAAAAAAAAAGAGCTAATATTTATGGGGAAATCTCTGTTGTTCTGCAAATTGTTTTCTTTCAACCTATATAAATTCGTGGTGCTTTGGGAGCCTTTTTTTATTCGTTTAAGTTGGAGACTGACTTAGCTGCTGACGAACTCAAACTTCAGAAATAATAAATATACTGATTTTCTCATGAGTTTTTTGCCAAGAAAGTTCGAGTATATAAACATATATATATATATATATGTATGAATGTAGCCCTAGTTAGTTCTAAAGAGGGAAACTAAAAATTGAAACACTCTTAATTTGATCATCTTGCTCATGAGCAGACAAGCACCACTCGGTACTCTATCATGAATATATATATATATATATGTTCTTTGTTTGATATCTTCATCACTTCATGTTTAGCTGGCACATATTATTGCATGTATATATACGTACCCTTATGATAAGAGTACCGTTATAATATATATATATGTATATATATCATAAGGTTCATTATATACACACACAAACAGTAGAATTCATGTCTAAAATAATTAATTAATTATGGTTTAATTAAGACCCTCCTGATGATTCGACCGGCACCATCCCAATTACTTGAAATGTTTTGCTAAAAACACTCAAATATTCGTCTTCCTTTGGGCTTTTGGTTCACTGTGTCTCCCACTGTGTTAAATTCGGATTCATTTTGCTGAAAATGTGAAAGTTAATGGGCTTGCAACACAATTGCAGGGAAATGGAAACATGGATTTGGGTCCCATGGTGGAGATTACTTTCTATTGTAAGCCTAAAAGTACTCCAGTTTTTGATAATTCTTCCGTTTGATTCTCTACTTTCTCCATGCTATTTCTTTGTCCATGAAACAGAAATGTGAAATTGACTGGACACCTATAAAAGGGACAAATAAAAGAACAGTTGGATCAACCATTCTTTATAAGTCGCAATAATTTGAATCTATTCAAGTGATTCCTCTCATGCTAAGACAAAAACCATATCACTATGCGATCCGACAGCACCATTAAGTTCATGATTTCAACTTACATATCGTAGAGATATATAAAACATAAATAATCAAGATCAATGGGATTGTAATGATGGTCAATTTATATTTATGATCATTGATTATGATAAAAAATTTACATCAAATATATATGCTATAACATGAATCAAATAAATATATAAGAAGATTAATTAATTTACTCTGGGGTTTTATTAACTTTTAAAGATGAAATGTAGTGATGAATTAATTAACCACCAAAAAGACAGACAGGCTGGCTTGAAAGCGGACATTTTACTTCGGTTCTAGTAGTGAAGTATCCCATAAACATGTAGACTATTGTACCATTGGTGCAATCCTTTCAAGCCCAGAAAAGTTGAGACCATGGAGCTTAATTTGAGTCTGCTTGTTGTTGTTGGTTTGTACTAGCTAGCTAGGCTAGTTAGCTAGCCACCTGATGAACTGATCTATGAGGAGTACCACCCAGCCTGGATATGTATATTAATGAATGAATTAACAGTCCAGTGAAAATGTGCAATTAATGCAGTATTTACAGTACGTGCCTCTGGAACTTTGAGGTAAAATTAAGTTCAGATATATAAGTAGCAGGAAAGGCGTTTCAGGACAGAATATTTAAAGCGTTTTTTCTAGGATACGTTTGGTAAAATTAGTTTTTCAAATTTTTTTCTAGCTGTTTTTCTTGATTCAAACAATTATTGTCAAACAGGATTAAAAATGAAAAAAACACACACAAGCACAATACCGAACGAACTTTATTCCTTTTTTTTTTTTTAAGACTTATAGATCTGGTACTTTTTCAACAATTAAAAAATATAATTTTTAAGTGAAAAATATTAATATATAATATCATAATTATTAAAAATTATTATTTTAAATTCTTTTCATGACAAAACGTTAACATGTATATGAACCACTTGTTTCTAAGCCACACATCACGTGGATGATTGGTTGGCAATTGCTATGCCCGTAGTTAGCTTAGACTCAAAAAAATCCAAGTAATAGGTCTGAGTTAAAAAACAATGGGCCAAGATCGTAAAACCGAAAATTAGGTAGACTAAGTAGGCCAAGAAAGAAAAGCAAAGCATGGAGACAAATAAACTTGACCATGATCAAGAGTGGCTTGGCATCCACTCGATCATGACCGAGTGGGAAAATGAGGCCTATACTCACTAGGTTATGACACAGCGAACTCCTCTCTCAACCCTGCCCCCGCCCCCAGTCATGGTGGCTTTGTTCACCTTTTGCCATCCCAAGTTGTAGCACAACCTCGTGCACAAGACTCATCAACCAAGTGATCTATCACTTTTGGAAACCTTTCTCGACAACAGGGGTGTGCAAATGGAACCAATTGAAGTTCAAAAATTGAAAAATAGAACTAGGCTAAAAAATTGAACCAAACTAATTGAATAAACCAAACAAACACAAAAAAACCAGACCAATTGAAGACCGAACAAGCTGAAAAAATCAACAAAATCAAAAGAAACCAACACAATCGAAAACCACAAAAATAACCAAAAAATCGAATGGACAAAATCAAATACAAGAACAAATAACCATCAAAATGATGTTTTCATGTTCGGTTGATTCAATTAGCTCGGTTATTCTAACTAAAAAAATTGAATCAAAACTAAATACTCAAACTTTTGCAAAAAGTTAACCGAACTTAACCAATGCAAGAAAAAAATTGAACTGAATCGAGAAGCTCGATTGGTTTGGCTCGATTAGTTCGAGTAGATCCAATTTTTCCTCTTCCTTACTCAACACATGATCGAGTCTGAGAGACCCTTTCAAGGTGATTCACAAGTTACTCGGTTATACAAGACCCTCTTGTGAACCACCTAAGCTCAGGAACCTTTTTTTAAGACCTTTTTCGGCAATGCGAGACTTGGTCAAAGATTCCTCCTAGATTCCCATCAAGAAACGCGAACAGCTTGCCACTTGTCAACCTCTATCTCCTCTATAAATATGAGGGTCAATTCCTCATTCAAGTACGCCCATTCTGACACCAAAATCCTTTCATTGCTCTCAAACACTCTCAAAGACTAACTTAGGCATCGGAGAATCTATACAAGAATACTCACCTGCATCCCTAACCGATTTTTTTCTTAGTAAATCTCTCAATCATTTGAAACCCAATCAGTCATTTGGAGGTCTTAGGATCATTTGGAACTCTTAAAATCGTTTGGAACGCTCAAGATCATTTGGAGCTCTCAAGATAACTTGGAACTCTCAAGATCATTTGGAATTCTCAGGATCGTTTGGAACTTTCCAGATCATCCTAAGGTCTCGTGAATACTTTAATTCTCTAGACACCCCGAGGCTCACGACTCCACTTTCCCGCACTATAAATTTATTGTTGCATCAAAGTAACAACAACAGTATTTGAATATGTTGATTGATTTGTTGTGCTTTCTCAACAATTAAAAAATATGATATTTGATCCCTAATGGGCAAAATGTCAAAATTATGTATCTCAACTATTAAAAATTATTGTTTTTAATTCTTACTAAACGTTGGAACAAAGTTCAAGAAAGAAAAATGATGAAGATTAGTTCTATTATATTTTTATAATTGAGAATAGAAGAGTGTAGTATTTTTTGGGTTAGTGATTCAAAGGTTAAGATATTTGGGATTTAGGGTTTTTTTAAAGCTATGTGTAATTTGATCTTTTTTTCATCAAGGTAAATTTTAATCTGATATATCTTGTCAATATGACTTTTTTTATGACATGATATTTTTTCTTTTCTATATGTGTATTCTATATGACGCAGATAATAATTTTGTTTACTCTCAATTAAGATAAAAATTTAAAATAATAATTTTTAATAATTAAAATACAAAATTTTAATATTGTTATACATTATGAATTAAACACTATACTTTTTAATTGTTTAGAGAGGACAACAAATCGATGACAATTGATCATTCACTATAGAAATAGTGTTCCAAGGACTTAAAAAGCGATAATTTTTAAAATAATAGTCCCAAATTCTGGTCAAAAAGGGTTGAAACAATTGCTCTATTCTAATTTTCTTGAAGTAGACAAATGAAAGATGACTCTTTTCTCTCTAGTGACGCATGCCAATTGCCAAGCGTCCATTGGTGAGCTCAGGGCGAGCCATGATCCGCTCCACACCCAACAAAACGCCCAAATTTCGGTGCCTCTACTTTCGTGTAAAATAGGAGTCTCCCTAATCAAGTCCCAGTTTCAACTTTCCACTCTTTCTTTTTCACTTTTCCCTGATGAACTTTGATTTCTCTTTCCATGGCCCATTTAGAAATTCTGCCACTTCAAGGGCCACAATAATGGCAATCCATTTCCCTTTAGAACCCACTTCTTAGTTCTTGCTCTACACGCGTCCCAGTTTTCAGAAGCTCTCACAGCCTGCTCGAAGAAAATGGGCTCTGGAAATGCCCTCACTGTGGTGGCCAAGAATTTTGATGTCTTTGCTGGGTAATGCCATTTTCACTCTTCACCATCCATTGAATAAATTAACTCGTTACACCGTATGTGTTTCTATGTTTGATGGCGTATTTATTTCTGTACGCAAGAATAATCAAAGCTCTGTCATTTTCAGGATTGGTTGTTGGATCATAGCGTTGCCATTTATGTGTATGCATTGCTTACGTTTTTAATTCTGATTGTGTGTGTATGTGAATTTCAGGCCCCTGGTTGCTCTCGTTTATCCTCTGTAAGTCTGGTTTTCACCTTCTCACTCTCTGCTAATTGCCGTCTCTGTTTCAGGAAATGTAATAAATAGCCTTTATTTTTTCCGGGTCAGTACCCGTTTGGTCAGGGTACACGAGTCTTAGTTTATATTTTTGCTGGTTTTAAGACTGGGAACTTTGAAAAAAAAAAAAAACTACAGTTTTCATCTAGTAAATGATTTCCTAAATTAGGGTTCTTTTAATCAAGTATTTAGTTGTTGAGATTCACATAGATCATGGCAAAGGAATTGGGGAATGAGTTCGTGTTTTTTTGGTCTTGGTATGTTGCAGGTACGCCTCAATTAAGGCTATAGAGACCAAGTCTCGAACCGATGATCAGCAATGGCTTACCTACTGGGTCCTGTATTCTTTGATCACACTGTTTGAGCTTACATTTGCCAAAGTCCTTGAATGGTTTGTTCCACATTAACTTGAAATAAGCTTACACTTTCAAGTCTATGACGAAGCTCTTTAATTTACAACTATTTTCTTGTTGGTTTATGGTTAAACTTGGATATGCGCCCAGGATGAAGCTATCAGAATATGCCCCTGATATTGCAGAAAAGCTTTTTTCAGCCCCTGGCCATTGTTAATAGCTCTTTTCGCCTTGTAAAATCAACTTCAGGTTGTTCTAAATAATAATGGGGCAAGTATTGTCTATCAAAATATATTGTCCTGCAATCCAATTCTGACCTATTTCAGTGCTGAATTCTGGCTGGGGCCCCAGAGTTGCTCCTACTTGGTCCGACCATATTTATGATCATCTTGTATCAAATGTTAATTGTTGGCAATACACTTTTATTTTGATATTCTTTGTTTACAGATCAAAAACCAACAACTTTTATGCCTATGAACTAGAAAATTATTGAATTTGACAAATGAACCATGTAAAATGAGAAATTTCTATAAGAGTTGAAGCCTTGGAAAATTATTTCGTTTTTATATGAATGGAAGAGTGTGTGTGCCATGTAGATCCCAGACGAGTAACTTTATGTGATTGCATTGCCTGTCACATTAGAGAACCATAAAATAGAATCCATAAGCATTGGTTGGTTTGTTCATCTCTGCGTCAGGTTCCCGATTTGGCCTTATGTTAAGCTGATCGCTACATGCTGGTTGGTGCTACCTCAATTCAACGGAGCAGCGTATGTTTATGGGAACTTTGTTAGACCTTTCTACCAGAATCCACAAACTGCTAACATCTGGTATATACCCCGGAAAAAGAACATTTTCCGGAAGCCAGATGATGTTCTATCTGTAGCAGAGAAATACATAGAGGAGAATGGAACTGAAGCGTTTGAAAAGCTCATAACCAAGGTGCGGTCTCTTTCTGTATTCTGTACTCTATTTTTGTCCTCCTTTCCCCTGACAATGACTAGTAACCTGTTGAATTTGCGTAACGAGTATGCCAAATAGCTGTACAGGAGGAGTAATCCAGAGTACTGGACTTCACATGTCTTATCACATTTTGACAGGAGCTAGAAGTCTTCCAAGTTTTTCATAATTGAATTGCATCTCATTCAGAGAGATGGGAGAACTTGTTAACCATCCATGCTTCATGCTTCTGCCTCTTTATTTATCAAAACGGTCATTTAGAAACGAAAAATCATACATTAGGGATCATCATTCATGCTCTAAATCATGGGTGACGCGCTGCATTCTGATTGATTCTCTACTAAGACGAGGCCCTGCAAGAGACATCATGTTCCTTTTGTTTCAGATGCATTCGTGTACAGGCTAGGAGTAGGGCCATCTGACATTTTCACCTGTATTCATGAAAATTGAATTTGAGACAGGCATTCAACGCGAGTTATATTTGTCACTCCTTCAAATGTTGGTGGTAATATCAATTCCTTAGCAGTTGTGGACCAAATCAACAGCTTCTGCACGTGGTCATTCACTTGCACCCGTCCCTTTTGTTTCCCATTCGAGAGCTCCCAACAAGTTGATATCAACTGATAGGAAAAAGAAAGATTTCAAAACCCTTTTGATTGAAATTCTCTTCATTATTTATCCCATTTCCATGCTTCCCTGTGTTTTGGCCCTGCATTGCGATTCAACAGAATGATATGGGCTTATCCATATGCATATATGCTGCTTTTATTTCACTAAAAAGTACTGCTCCGTTTTGCTAATAAACAGTTGCAACCTGTTCAATCAATCTAACCTTATGGGTAGCAGATGACTTGGTGTCTTAAATGCAGGCTAATAAAATGCAGGCTAATAGAGAGTCAAGAGCCAGGAGGAGTAACTACATGGTGTTTGAAGATGACTACACATATTGAGATGTTATCCTACAATGAGTTGTCCCTTTCACTTGCTGTCTATTCCTTTCCCCACATCGATGTGAGTGTTGAGATGCTGTGTACTATTTCATGTTTTGGTGTCAAAGTATAGATTCAGTTGCCCCCTTGTTCCTACTGCGACGCTCTCTCGACGGAAGTGGTTTTGGTTTTGGTGATTGTTTGGAGAACTCAATCTCTTCTCTTAGTTCATGTTATTTGTTTTCAGCTTTGCCCAAATCACTGCTTTTTTTAGCTCTTTCTCTGAGCCCCCTTTCCAAACTATTATTTCTTCTTGTCTGTCTGAACTTGAAATGAAATGTTCCTACGTGGATGCTTGATTTTATTTTTCCCGAGAAACAAACAAGATGAAAAGAAAAATAAATAAGTACTCTTATTTATATAAAACAAATTCGCACGTACACTTCTCACTTCTCAGGGGTTATCGTATTGGCGTTGCATAACACATCAGACGTGCTCATGTAGCGTGTTTGACTTCCTCTAAGATTTTTTAAAAGAATATAGAAGGGGACATGGATGGGACTTGCGTTTTCTTTTTATGAACACTACAAAGAATATAGAAGGCGTTGTTGTATTGGCGTTGCATAACACATAGCATGCCACTTGTTGCACCAACTTCTGATACTAACTGTCAGCCTTCGCCTGCTCTCGAACCCGATCCAAGAACAGAGTATTGAAGCTATTGATTGCTGCCACAATCGCTTGCACATGCTTCCTACTCAAAGCATCAGTCACCCGATTAATGGTCCATGTCTTGTGCTGCCACACAAAGTCATATTCCGACAAAAGTTGCTGCCAACAAACCTGCTTGGTAGTTAACTTTTTTTGCGTTGAGAAATATGTGTTGGCCAAATTATCAGTGCACACTGTAAATGTTGTCCCCAGTAAATAAACACGCCACAGCTGCAAGTAGTGCACCATAGCCAGCATCTCTTTCTCATGTGCTGAGTATCGCTGCTTAGCATCATTCAACTTCCGACTCTCAAATGCAACTGAATGCCCATCCTGCATCAAGACGCCACCAATAACCCTGTCAGAAGCATCAATATGTACCTTGAATGGTTGCTCAAAGTCAGGCAACTTCAACACTGGTTTTGAAGCTATAGCAGCCTTCAACTCGTCAAACTCCTCTTGACACTTGGCAGTCCACTGCCACACCTTGTCTTTCTTCAAGAGATCGGTTAAGGAAGCAACCTTCTTCGAGTACCCCTTGATGAATTTCCTGTAATAGTTGGCCAAACCCAGGAAAGATCTTAGTTCAGACACCTTTGTCAGAGCAAACCAATTGATTATCGCTTGCACTTTCTTGTCATCCATCTTGACACGCCCTTTGCTAACATGATGCCCCAAGAACATAATCTCTTTCTGAGCAAACTCGCATTTTTCCTTTTTCACATAGAGTTGGTGTTCCCTAAGCCGTGAGAACACCTTCCTTAAGTGCACCAAATGGTCATCCAATGTCTCACTATAGATCACAATATCATCCAGATACACCACAACAAACTGATCTATATATTCATTAAGAACATCGTTCATCAGATTACAAAAGGTAGCAGGGGCGTTGGTTAAGCCAAAAGGCATCACCAAAAACTCATAAGCCCCATACCTGGTTACACACGTAGTTTTCCCCTCATCCCCCTCTACTATCCGCACCTGCCAGTACCCAGCACGCAAATCCAACTTGGTGAAATAGGTGGCCCGTGCTAGCCTATCGAACAAGTCTGCAATCAGTGGAATTGGATACTTGTTTTTGATAATCACCTTGTTGAGAGCTTCATAGTCAATGCACATCCGAAATGACCCGTCCTGCTTCTTCTGAAAGAGCACAGGAGCTCCATATGGTGCCTTGGATGGCTGGATCAAGCCTGCATCCAGTAAGTCTTTCAGCTACTTCCTCAACTCTACCAACTCAGGTGGTGCCATCCTGTAAGGTGCTTTAGCTAGAGCTCGTGCACTAGGCTGCAACTCAATCTGATGATCAGTTGGCCTTCTAGGCGGCAAGGCCTTGGGCAACTCTGGTGGCATGACATCAGTAAACTCACCCAGCAAGTCTGCCACCACCTCTGGGACTTCAACCCACTGATCTGGCTTCATCTCAATCATGGCTGTCAGATATGTAATTTCCCCCCTCTTCAGGCCCTACTCAACCTGTATAGCAGAGAGCAACATGCTACTCTTACCTGTTTTCACCAATGATCTGTCGAACATGGCTTGCTTCACAAAGCAAAGTTGCTGCTCATCGAAGAGCATCACCCCGCTCAGGTGTATCATAGGTGCTGCCTTTGCCCACATGAGAAAATCCACTCCCAGGATGACATCAAAGTTATCAAGCGACACCAACATAAAGGGCAATCACCTTTCCACATGAAGTTGGGGTTGGACTTGATGTTGTGGGGCGAATGCCACAGGGCAGCCACGCGAGCCGAAGAATGCGGGCACGCTGGCAAGTTGAGCAGACCGAGTTGTGCGAGACACGGGGGCAATCCGTGCGCCTTGGCAGGTGGCAAGGCCAACAGGCGAGAGCGGTTGCAGCAACGTGGGGACGTGGCCCAAGCAGTCCCGCAATGTGCGGAGCACGTCTGCGCAAGGCGCGCCCATGACGGCCATGCGTGGCCATGCGGGGCCATGCATGCGCAGAGTGGCTGGGCAGTTGCGACAGGTGTCAGCCAGAGAGGCTGTGCAGCCCACAGACAGTTGCTGGACGTGGTGTAAGTGGCTCCATGATCCAGTGGGGACGGTTATGAGGCATAATCGCTTGTAATTTCTGTAGCCTATATATATGTGGCTTTGTGGGCGTTTTTGGTAGCTTTTTAGACAGAACATAGCCTGAGCCATTTTCCTTTGTATTCTTGAATTGAATAAAAGGTTGGGATTTTCTCGAATTCTTTGTGTGTGCTTTCCTTTGTTTGGTGAATTAACCCCGAAGGGTTGTTGGCTGATCTAAGTGGGTGCACTTGGAGCCATCACAAGGTGTTTGGTCGGAATCCAAGACTAGTCTTGTGACAAGTTAGTATCAGAGCCAAAGTTTGGTAGCTATACAAAGAAGCGGGTTGAAACAATGGCAGGTGGTAATGAAGCTGTTTGTGATCATGTTGCCCATCTGGAAGCCCAGGTAGGGGAGAGGGACCCTACTGATGAGACCTCTCTAACCCAGAAGGTGGCAAGTGCAGCCTCGTCCATAGAAGAGTTGCAGGCCTTGGTGGATGATTGCTGCACTTCGTGGAAAGACCATGCTGTGGCATGGGAAGAAACTTTGGTTGCTAAGATGGCTTCCTTGGAGGCAGATCTTACCGCTCAGGCAGAAGCTCGTGAGGCAGCCTTGAAGGATCAAATTACTGCCCTGCAAGGGGATGTGGCCTTGCTGAAACGTACACTGATGAGCGGACCCTCTAGTGCAGGTGAGGCAGCACCGAAACTGAAGGTGCCAGAGCCTAAAGCCTTTACTGGAGTGCGGGAATCAAAGACGCTGGAAAACTTTCTGTGGGACATGGAGCAGTACTTCAAGTCTGCTCGCATACCTGAGGGTGAGAAGGTAGATTTGGCAAGCATGTTCTTGGCGAGTGATGCCAAGCTGTGGTGGCGAACCCGTGTGTCATCTGATGACAAGGATAAGCCGCGGATCCAGACGTGGGATGCATTGAAGGCGGAGTTGAAGGCTCAGTTCCTGCCTTCACACAGGTCATGGATAGCTCGTGAAGCTCTCAAGCGGCTAAAGCAGACAGGAATTGTGCGGGATTATGTCAAGCAGTTCAGCTCTCTGATGCTGGACACTGACAAGATGTCAGAAGAGGATCGCCTCTTC
Source organism: Diospyros lotus (assembly GCF_014633365.1). Lineage (NCBI taxonomy): Eukaryota > Viridiplantae > Streptophyta > Magnoliopsida > Ericales > Ebenaceae > Diospyros > Diospyros lotus. Next base: position 3,844,877 of record NC_068340.1, read on the forward strand.
AACTTCATGTCTGGTCTCCAAGCCTGGGCCTAAACAGAGCTTAAGAGGCAAGATGTGAAGGATCTGACCTCAGCAATGGCTGCTGCGGATGCCCTTATTAACTTGCGGGCCTTGAGGATCAACGATGGTGCCGTTGGCAAGACCAAGGACAAAGGCAAGAAGAGGGATGATCGTAGGCCAGATCAAAAGAGAAACTTCAAGGGGAAAGGTAAAGCTGTTGTGGGCGAGATGAAGAAACCCAAGGCTGGGGGATGCTTCATATGTGATGGGCCACACATGGCCCGAGACTGTCCAAAGTGTGAACGGCTTAATACCTTGGTTGCTGAGGGGAAGCAAGACTCGAAAATTGCTAAACAGGAGGAAGTGCGGGTGAGCCCCCTTCAACTGTTGGTTAGCGCAATCCAAGCCACATCCGCTGGTGGCTTAGTTCGTGTGGAGATTGTGCTAAATGGGGAAGATCGTTATGAGTTGGTGGACAGTGAGGCCTCGCATAACTTCATGGCAGGAAGTTTGGCAATGGCACTTGAGCTGACAGTGGAGCCGTGCCAGAATCGCATCAAAGCTGTAAATTCAGCAGCCCAAGGTGTGCTGGGTTTAGCGTCAGAGGTGGCTGTGTCGATTGGTCCATGGAGGGGGATGTTTCCCTTCATGGTGGTGTCGCTTGATGACTTTGATGTCATCTTGGGAGTGGATTTTCTCATGCGAGCAAAGGCAACACCTATGATACACCTGGGTGGGGTGATGTTCTTCGATGAGCAGCAACCTTGCTTTGTGAAGCAAGCCATGTTCGACAAATCATTGGTGAAAGTAGGTAAGAGCAACATGTTGCTCTCTGCTATACAGGTTGAGCAAGGTCTGAAAATGGGGGAAATTACATATCTAGCAGCCATGATTGAGATGAAGCCAAATCAATGGGTTGAAGTCCCAGAGATGGTGGCAGACTTGCTGGGCGAGTTTACTGATGTCATGCCACCAGAGGTGCCCAAGGCCTTGCCGCCTAGAAGGCCAACTGATCATCAGATTGAGTTGCAGCCTGGTGCACAAGCCCCAACTAAAGCACCTTACAAGATGGCACCACCTGAGTTGACAGAGTTGAGGAAGCAGCTGAAAGACTTGCTGGATGCAGGCTTGATCCAACCATCCAAGGCACCATATGAAGCTCTTGTGCTCTTTCAGAAGAAGCAGGACGGTCCATTCGGATGTGCGTCAACTATAGAGCTCTCAACAAGGTGACTATCAAAAACAAGTATCCAATTCCGTTGATTGCAGACTTATTCGATAGGCTGGCACGGGCCACCTATTTCACCAAGCTGGATTTGCATGCTGGGTACTGGCAGGTGCGGATAGCAGAGAGGGATGAGGGGAAAACTACGTGTGTAACCAGGTATGGGGCTTATGAGTTTTTGGTGATGCCTTTTGGCTTAACAAATGCCCCTACTACCTTTTGTAATCTGATGAACGATGTTCTTAATGAATATATAGATCAGTTTGTTGTGGTGTATCTGGATGATATTGTGATCTATAACGAGACATTGGATGACCATTTGGTGCACTTAAGGAAAGTGTTCTCACAGCTTAGGGAACACCAACTCTATGTGAAGAAGGAAAAATGCGAGTTTGCTCGGAAAGAGATTATGTTCTTAGGGCATCGTGTTAGCAAAGGGCGTGTCAAGATGGATGACAAGAAAGTGCAAGCGATAATCAATTGGTCTGCTCCGACAAAAGTGTCTGAACTAAGATCTTTCCTGGATTTGGCCAACTATTACAGGAAATTCATCCAGGGGTACTCGAAGAAGGTTGCTTCCTTGACTGATCTCTTGAAGAAGGACAAGGCGTGGCAGTGGACTGCCAAGTGTCAAGAAGAGTTTGACGAGTTGAAGGCTGCTATAGCTTCAGAACTAGTGTTGAAGTTGCTTGACTTTGAGCAACCATTCGAGGTACATACTGATGCTTCTAACAGGGCTATTGGTGACATCTTGATGCAAGATGGGCATCCAATTGCATTTGAGAGTCGGAAGTTGAATGATGCTGAGCAACGATACTCAACACATGAGAAAGAGATGCTGGTTGCGGTGCACTGCTTGCAGCTGTGGCATGTTTATTTGCTGGGGACAGCATTTACAGTGTGCACTGATAATGTGGTCAACACGTATTTCTCAACGCAAAAAAAATTAACTGCCAAGCAGGCTCGTTGGCAGCAACTTTTGCCAGAATATGACTTTGTGTGGCAGCATAAGGCGGGGACCAGCAATCGGGTGGCTGATGTTTTGAGTAGGAAGCATGTGCAGGCGATTGTGGTAGCAATCAGTAGCTTCAATACTCTGTTCTTGGATCGGGTTCGAGAGCAGGTGAAGGCTGACAGTCAGTATCAGAAGTTGGTGCAACAAGTGGCTGAGGGCATTGTGCGTCGCTATTGGCTTAGCAACGACTTGCTGCATGCAAATGGGGACTGACTGTACGTGCCTTGTGGCGCAGGTTTGCGGCAGTTACTGATGCGTGAGACCCATGACACGATATGGGCGGGTCATCCGGGAACAGCAAGGATGAAGGCGTTGTATGCACGCAGCTATTACTGGCCCAAGATGGATGATGAATAAAGGCCTTTGTCAAGACCTGCATGGTGTGCCAGCAGGACAAGATCGAGAGAAGAAGGGAAGCAGGCTTGCTTCAGCCTCTTCCAGTCCCTGAACGACCGTGGGTGTCGATTTCTATGGACTTCATAACAGGCTTTCCCAAGGTGGATGGGAAGGATATGATTATGGTGGCGGTTGATCGGTTTTCGAAGTATGTAGTGTTTGTGGCTACACAAAAAGCATGCAAAACCAACATCATTGCTGGGCTTTTCTTCAAACATGTGGTCAAGTATTTTGGGTTGCCAGAAGACGTGGTCAGTGACGGAGATGCAAGATTTACAGGCAGGTTCTGGACTTTGTTGTTTAACATGATGGGGTCGGAGTTGAAATTCTCAACAGCAAACTATTCTCAAACTGATGGTCAGACTGAAAGGGTGAATGCGTTGTTGGAAGAGTATCTCAGACATTATGCAACAGCAAGTCAGAAAAATTGGGTGAGTCTTCTAGATGTTGCTCAATTTTGCTATAACTTGCATAAGTCTTCCTCTACGGGTCGGAGTCCGTTTGAGTTGGCAATGGGCCAGCAGCCCTTAACACCACATGAAATGGCTCGAACTAATGCAGCCAGTAGATGTCCAACTGCATATCGATTTGCCAAGAAGAGGCAAGACATGCTTGAAGAAGCACAAGACAACTTAGACAAAGCTGCTAGACGCATAAAGAAGTATGCGAATCAAGGGAGACGACCCTTAGAGTTTGTTGTTGGGGATAAGGTGTGGCTGAAACTTACTCCCCAAATTTGGAAGCAAATCACTAATAAGAATGTGCATCGTGGGTTGGTCCCAAGGTATGATGGTTCTTTCGAGGTGGTACAGCGAGTTGGTGCTATGGCATATAAACTATTACTACTCGAAAAACTCAAAATACATCTAACTTTCCATGTGAGTTTTCTGAAACCTTATTATGAGGACAACACTCCTGGTCGGGTGCAGGCCAAGAGGGCCCCTCCAAGAATCAGAGTGCAGCATGATCGAGAGATTGAGGCAATCCTAGCTCATCGCACATTGGGGGCAAGCAAAAAGAACAGGCATGTACAGTACTTGGTAAGATGGAAAGGAACTCCAGTAGGGGAATAGAGTTGGGAGAGGGATACAACTTTGTGGCAGTTTGAAGACGTTATACAGCGGTACTTGTCTTCACTTCCGACGAGGGCGTTAGAACCTTCTAATGCGGGTGGTTTATAATATCTTTAACAAGCTCACCGGAATTTGCCCGGCTCTGGTGAAACATTGTGGCACAAGGGTGGCATGTCAAGGGGGGCGATGGGCGAGTGACAGACTTAAGTGTTGGATGGCATAGGGCTGTCGTGCCATGGGGGCAGCATGTGTGCATGTCGATGCAGCAGTATGCGGCAGGATGGGCCTTGCGGCTGAGGCGCCTACACACAAGGCAGCGGTTGGCATGGTTGGCGCGCACAGTTGGGGCTGAACTTGATGCTATGGGGCGGATGCCACAGGGCAGCCACATGAGCCAAAGAATGCGGGCACGCTGGCAAGCTGAGCAGGCCAAGTTGTGTGGGACACGGGGGCAATCCGTGCGCCTTGGCAGATGGCAAGGCCAACAGGCGGGAGCGGTTGCAGCAACGTGGGGACGTGGCCCAAGCAATCCCGCAATGTGCAGAGCACGTCCGCGCAAGGCACGCCCATGACGGCCATGCGTGGCCTTAGGGAACATTAGCTCTATGTGAAGAAGGAAAAATGTGAGTTTGCTCGGAAAGAGATTATGTTCTTGGGGCATCGTGTTAGCAAAGGGCGTGTCAAGATGGATGACAAGAAAATGCAAGCGATAATCAATTGGTCTGCTCCAACAAAGGTGTCTGAACTAAGATCTTTCCTGGGTTTGGCCAACTATTACAGGAAATTCATCCAGTGGTACTCGAAGAATGTTGCTTCCTTGACCGATCTCTTGAAGAAGGACAAGGCATGGCAGTGGACTGCCAAGTGTCAAGAGAAGTTTGACGAGTTGAAGGCTGCTATAACTTCAAAACTAGTGTTGAAATTGCCTGACTTTGAGCAACCATTCGAGGTACATACTGATGCTTCTGACAGGGCTATTGGTGGCGTCTTGATGCAGGATGGGCATCCAGTTGCATTTGAGAGTAGGAAGTTGAATGATGATGAGCAGCGATACTCAACACATGAGAAAGAGATGCTGGCTGTGATGCACTGCTTGCAACTGTGGCATGTTTATTTGCTAGGGACAACATTTATAGTGTGCATTGATAATGTGGCCAACACGTATTTCTCAACGCAAAAAAGGTTAACTGCCAAGCAGGCTCGTTGGCAGCAACTTTTGTCGGAATATGACTTTGTATGGCAGCACAAGGCGAGAATCAATAATCGGGTGGCTGATGCTTTGAGTAGGAAACATGTGTAACTTATTTTAAGAGAATAAAGTTAACATTTATAAACAATCAAGTAGTGTTAATTATTGCAATTATTGTCCTCAATAAATGCAACTTATTTTCAAATAAATTATATTTAATATTTAAATAATTTTATTATTTAATAATAAATATAATATATTTATTATTAAATAATAAAATTATTTAAATATTAAATATATCTTAATCTGCGACAAAAAGAGAGCGATGCAGCAACAGTTGGCCACGAGAAGCAAGGCAGTAGGAGAACGGCAACAGAGGTGACTATTGGAGGTGACTAGAAAAAGAAAGAGAGAGAGAGGCCAACAAGACAAACCAAAACCACCAGTTAGTAACCAGCAGGCCCCCTAAATCCCAACATTCTGTGAGTCTTAAGCCCCAAATCCATCCCACATTACAACCAAAAGGAAGAAGCCCAACACCCAAATTGAACGAGCAAGTTACACTCAGCCCAACCCAAGCATCAGAGCAGAACATCCAAAAGCACTTCCAATGAACCAGCCACCAAGCCCAAGCACTTTCATGACTGAGCACCACAATTCAAACACACCAAACCTCTTTATCAGATGGGAGCAGAAATTAATGAGCAAGAAAATAAGGAGCCAATAGTAAGTAATACATTGAGGGACAGCAGTTACCACCCAGCCCCATCTCCTCACCCCCCCAGGGGGCCCGAAGGAGCCAATAGTAAGCAATACATTGAGGGACAGCAGGGAAAGTAGACAAATCAGCACACCCTCATAGGGCACAGCCAAAGGTCAGTAGAAAAGCCTGAAAAACACATTGCAGTAGTCATCCCCAATTGTAATAAGAAGTCATCAGAAGAAGGGCCAAAACCCAACTGTAGTAAGTTCCCAGCAGGAGAAAAGTAAAAAATGGCAGCAGCAGGAGATGCCAAAACCAGCACTTAACCCAAGGCAAGCTATACCATAATTTTAAATCATAACCACCACAGAACCCACGGAAAATCAGCATAACACAGTGAATAACAAGCCCCACTTCCACCGTAACAAAATAACAACGCTAACAACCAAGCTTCAGCACCAGACAAACAGGATCACCGTGGAACTAGATCCAAGCCACAAAATCCTCCCTTTTATTGATAGCTCCTTTAGCAAAGTTATCCACACAATAAGTTCCTTCTCTTGACGTATGTTGAAACTGAACCGATGGTAAACCATCCAAGCAAATGTTATCTTGTGAAACTTATTCCACGATCCCCATGGTTTCAAGTTAAAATTACGGACAACCAGGCCAATTCACAACATTCAATGAATCTGATTCAACAATTAAAGTCCAATTTCTTACTGAATCAGATTCCAGAGAGATTTCCAGCACCGTAAGGACTGCTAGGAGTTCCGCTTCATTAGAATCCAATACTCTAGCTGGGCAGGAAAAGATAACTCATGAAGCCCCGATTGTAGTCTCTCCATACAACTCCAATCCTCAACCTTCAAGGCTTACTAGCCGCCGCTCCATCAACATTCCATTTCAGTAGTCCTACCAGAGGCGGAACCCAAACCACCAAGGGTCTAAGGGGGACACCCCCACGCCCCCATGTTTAAGAGAATCAAAGGAGAAAAAAAGTTGAGATCCCATATAATTGGTAAATTCATCTCTTGCATGCAACCAATCCATTAGCTTCATCAAGATCTTCTCAAACAGTACCTCGAGATCAAGCTCCTTGTTATCCAAAATAATTCTATTTCATTCCAGCCATATGGACCACATGATGCAGAAAAATGTCGAGTACCAAGCCTTCTTTTGAATAGCAAAGTTTGCCAAGAACCCCCAATGAGATCCTTAAGGGACCCCAAACAAGCCCACTCTACATCCAACCAGTTACAGAACCTGCTCCAAATCAGCCAGGACACAAAACAATTTGAAAGAAGATCCCTAGAAGTCTCCTCTTCCAAACCACAAAGAGGACAGAATCTCCCATCCCAATAAACTATGCCTTTCCTTACAAGGTGATTGTATTCAACTTTCCCAAAATAGCCAACCACACAATAATAGTGACTTTTAAAGGTGAAAAATTCTTCCAAAAGAAGTCCACAACATTAGCTAAGAGATCAGAGATGGGAGGGGAAGAGCCCTCAAACACCTCACAAAGAGTTTTAACCAAGAATTCGCCATTTTTATAATAACTCCACAGCATTTTATCCCCCACCCCCTCTTAACCATTTGAAAAGATATAACCATCATAAGATCCTCACAAGACTCAGCTTCCCACTGAAAAAACCTTCTCCTCCAATTTAGGCTCCGCACCAGAGATGCCCATTCCAATACCCCATTGATTATATAGAAGAGCCCTTATCCAAGGATATTTCAAACAATCTAGGACAAACATAGGTTAAGGCACATATCCCCACCCAATTGTCCTCCCAAAATCTTTTGGACGCTCCATTCCCCACAAAATATCTAATTCCTTTGAGGGATACATTGAGCAACCCTTGATCCCCACAACAAGCATAAATTATAGACCTCCAAAGGAACCCTTTTTTGAGGATAGTAACAATCAAGACAAGTCTTTTGACCCACAGATTTCTAATGATCCAATCATTTTTTCCCAAATAGAGCCCTTGTTTTGCAGCCACCTGGACCCATTCGAATCAAAGAGCATTATTCTTTGCTTGAAAAGATCTGACACCCAGACCACCAATGAGATTTAGCCCTCACAACCCAACTCCACCTGGTTAAGGCCATTTTATTCTTATCCTTTGACCCACACCAAAAAAAGCTTCTTTGAAGCTTAACAATCTCCTTTACCACTACCTCATGGAGCTTGGACGTGGGCATGCAGTATGGTGGAAGATTTGCAAGAACCAACTTAATCAAAACCAGCTTCCCGCATCCTGTCCATAAACAATACAAGGCTTTCTAGAAGCAAGTTTACCCTTTGTTGGAAATCCGAGATGATGAGATAACAAGCTATCTTATGATAAAGATAACTTATGGAAGAGACACGACCACATGGAGCTAGCTGAAGATAAGGATAAGGAAGATTGAAGTCCCAAGAGATAAAGGAAGAGCTCCTAGATAGGAGAAATTATAGGAGCTGATATTATAAGAGATAATATGCAACAAATAATAAAGATAATGTACTCTAGTTAGCCTATCTTTAAGTAGTTGAATATCTGTAACATATTTAAGTTTAGTTAGGATTCTATCTCTTATACAATAGGGTTAGCAACATAGAGTAAATCTGTATAAATTGTATATCTGTAACATATTTAAGTTTAGTTAGGATTCTATCTCTTATACAATAGGGTTAGCAACATAGAGTAAATCTGTATAAATAGGCAGTCTCGCATGAATACAATTTAACGAGTTTGGTTGTTTCTTCCAACTCGATTCTCCTAGAAGCTGTAGTCCAGGGTTGCTTAGAATTTGTTCATGGTATCAGAGCTTGATTGATCTAAGCCTGAAACTTCCGAAATCATGAATGACTTGAACAAGGAAAGTGCAGTCCACACAACTGCCAAGTCTTCCAACCCACGAACAACAATTCTTCCAGGCGCTTCCTTTTCCAGTGAGAGCCACACCTTGCAGATTACACAGCACCGGCTAAATGGCAAGAACTTCTAGGAGTGGTTCCAATCGATTGCTTTGGTAATCAAGGGCAAAGGTAAGTATGGATATATGTCGGGGGAAGTTACTACACCATCCAAAGATGCTACCAATTATCAAAGATGGGAGGCTGAGGACTCCATCATCATGGTGTGGCTAATCAATTCAATGGAGCAAAAGATCGGCCAAACTTACCTCTTCTACAAGACTGCTAAGGAAGTGTGGGATGCAATCCAAGAAATATATTTGGATCTCGAAAACACAGCTCAGTGTTTTGAGATTAGATCGGCTATTCGAAACACTAAACAAGGTAATTATAGTGTGACTAAATACTATAATACATTGATTGAACTATGACAGGAGATGGATCTATTTTATGATCCAAACTAGGAGTGCAAAGCAGACAGCTTGAAATACAGCAAAATGTTGGGGAAAAAAAAAGGGTTTTCGACTTTCTTCAAGGCCTCAATTCAGACCTTGATGAAGTTTGTGGTCGGCTTCTTAGCACCAAACCCCTTCCTACACTCCGAGAGGTCTTTGTGGAAGTAAGAAGAGAAGAAAGCAGAAAAAGGGTAATGTTCACAGCCACCGATTCTCATACAAGCTCAGCCTTTGCAGTAACAAAAAGGGAAGATTTTTCTAAGGGCCCAACAGCAACAAAAAGGGAAGAATTTTCAAGGGATAAACCATGGTGTGAGCATTGCAACAAGCCCTTTCACACCAAAGATACCTGCTGGAAGCTACATGGAAACCAACAAATTGGAAGCCAAGGAGTAAAGGAGAAAAAGAGAGGTCAGCCTACACAACTTCAGTTGCAGCAACACCTCCACTCGAGAAAGGTATGCAGTTGAACCTATCTACTGAACATGTGTTGTTCCGACAAAGATTGTTACTAAATACTCACCTTGGGAAAGAAACCGACAATACAACCACTGCTGCTACAACATCCTCGATCTAAAGAGGTAATCTAATATACTCCCTAACCTCTAGAAAACCTAGTAGAAAGTGCTGGATTATAGATACAGGTGCCTCTAACCATATGACAGCATCAATCAAAATTTTTCAACAATTTCAATCTCATTGGCAGCCAAGGGACAAGGAGTTAACAGTGTTGTTGGCTGATGGTAACACCTCTGTTGTTATGGGGGAAGGAAATATAAGTATTGGTGGTTTAAAACTAAAAACAGTTTATATGTTCCAAATTTGAAGTGCAACTTGTTATCTGTTAGCAAGCTTACTCAAGATATGGACTGCATTATAACCTTTCTACCCTCTCATTGTATTTTTCAAGACCAATCCTCGGGAAAGATGATTGACAGTGCTAAGGAAAAGGATGGGCTCTATTGGCTTTGAGAAAATAAGGCTTCACTTGATCAGTTTACTCATAGTCTCTCTCTTTTGATTACTTTTAATACTGATATCTTGTTATGGCATAGAAGGCTTGGCCAACCCAAACGTTTCATATCTGAAACGTTTGTACCCAGATTTATTTTTCAATAAAGGAGTATTTCACAAAATTATTCAATAATGGTGGGGACACAAGAGTTAGGTTGGGACATCTTAGTAACTCCGAAGGAAACGTGAGCTACACATTTTATCGACACATAAGTTCAAAAGAAATAAGGCAAGTATTAAAAAAGATGAAAAATCATAAGACAGTGAGACCGGATAATATACCAATAGAAGCATGGAAATGCATGGAAGAAGAGGGCATCTCCTGGCTAACGAAATTATTTAACGTGATCCTTAAATTAAAAAAAAAATGTCAGATAAGTGGAGGAAGAGTACTTTGGTTCCTATATACAAGAACAAAAGAGTTGTTCGAAACTGTGAAAATTATAGAGGAATTAAGTTAATGAGCCATACCATGAAACTCTGAGAGAGAGCAATAGAACAGAGGCTCAGAAAAGAAATAAACATCTCGAAAAATCAATTTGGTTTTATGCTTGGTAGGTCAACAATGAAAGTTATATACCTACTGAGGCGCCTAATAGAAAGGTATCGGGATCATCAGAAGGACCTGCATATGGTGTTTATAGATCTAGAAAAAGCCTATGATAGGGTCCCTAGAGAAATATTATGGAGGGATTTAGAGAAGAAAGAAGTCCGAATAGCCTATATACAAGCCCTTAAGGACATGTATCACAGTGCAAAGACAAGGGTCAGAACATATGGAGGGGATACTAAACCGTTTAAAATTACAATGGGACTGCATCAAGGTTCTGCACTAAGTCCATACTTATTTGCTTTAGTAATGGATGAACTCACTAAATACATTTATACAAAGGTGCCATGGTGTATGCTATTTGCTAATGACATAGTGTTAGTGGATGAAACAAAAGAGAGAGTGAACACTAAGCTTGAGTTGTGGAGAAACAATTTAGAATTTAAGGGATTTAAATTAAGTAAAAGGAAAACAGAATATATGGAATGTAAATTTAGTAAGAATACAAAAGTGGAGAATGTTATAATAAAATTGGAAAATTAAATCATACAAAAAAAAGACCATTTTCTATATTTGGAATCAGTGATTCAAAAAGATGGAGAAATTCACAAGAATGTCACGCAAAAAATTAAGGCAGGTTGGCTAAAATAAAAAAATGCATCGGGGGTGTTATGTGATGGTAAAATCCCATTAAAACTGAAAGGAAAATTCTATAAGACAGCTATAAGACCAGTTTTGTTGTATGGCTCAGAATGTTGGGCAGTTAAATATCAACATGAGCAAAAGACGAGTGTAGCGGAGATGATGATACTAAGTTGGATGAGCGACCATACAAGAAAAGATAAAATTAGAAATGAGGTTATTCGTAATAAGGTAGGAGTAGTGCCAATCAAGGAGAAGATGAGAGAGACTAGACTAAGATGATTTGGTCATGTAAGAAAAAGATAGACTAAGATGATTTGGTCATGTAAGAAAAAGACTAAAAGACACTCATGTGAATAGAGTTGATGAAATGGAACAATTAATCAAAAAAAGAGGTAAAAGCATAACCAATAAAACTTTGGGAGAGACATTAAAGCTTGATATGAAATGTATGGGCCTAAATGAAGATATGACAAAAGACAAAAATACATGGAAGTCTAGAATTCATGTAGCCGACTCCATATAGTGGGATAAAGGCTGGATATGTTATTATTGTTATTGATGTGACATTTGTTGAAAATTGAGTTCTACTATTCTAGTGACTTGGTACAAAGAGAGGAAACTCATTGGGATCCCACAATCTCACATCTCTTCCCTCCTTTGTGTCAAAATCCTAACCTTGATGCCGCTCATCACCCACAATCTGTTCCTATTGAATCAAGCAACATTGACTCTTCCAATTTGCCTGCCCATCAACAAGCTGAGTCAATGGTGACTGATCCAGGAGGGGAAGTCTTCCTAGAAAAAGCCATAGAAGAAAAAGGCATAAAAGTTTATTCAAGAAGACCCAAAAATCCTGATCCTCAACTTAGCCAATTGTTAGAACCAGAGGGAGGTCCAACAATTGAGGGGAATACCACAAGTCACAGTGATCTAGACACTCCCATTGCTATCAGAATGCGTAAAGTACCCCATCTCAAATTACATGTCATACTCCAAATTATCCTCACAATTCAAGGCATTCACCACGACTGTTGATGAGGTGACGATACCTTGAAATATTTATATAACATCCCGCATCAAATGATAGAAATGACTGGAACAACTTATCCTTATGGGCCTACGCGAACTTCCCAAGGGGTCACCCATCCTTAGCTTCCCCAGCTCAAGCACGCTTAACCCATGAGTTTTTTGCCTACACTCAGCCCAAAAGGTATCCAACTAGTGTTGTTTCTTTCCTTACTTATCCTCGATATATACTACTCTTCTCTTGGCTCTTTGGGGTATTACATTCTCCCCCCCTGAGCACATGACGTCCTCATCATGTGACTTTACAACTGGTCCTAGTTTTTCTTCCCTTTAAGAGCTTCCATCCTAGAAGCCTGCCAGGAACCGCTCCTTGTTCAGGCCCTCACACCCCGACACCATTCCTCGTGTAACAGCCCACTTCTTTAGGGCGTGTTATGCCTTAGGAAATTTGGTCTTTTCTTTTTTTTCTTTACATTATCCCGAAATTCCCTAAGACCTTATCTAGTGCGAGATATCTACACTAGAAAATAAATACAAAGCGGAAGTTGAATCGAACCTGCTCATATAATAATAACTAGACATGACATTCATTACAAAGTTAATTCATAAGCGTCTGACAATACAATGTACATAATTCTTAAACTACTCATATTACAACATAACATGATACATTTACTCGCTTCTTGACGTTTCACGTCACTACATATCACCATTCTCGGAATCATCTCTACAAGTCCCGACTGGAACGTTGAATGTTCCAGGGGCGAACCCAAGTTAGATGATAAACCATCTAAGGGTACATAATGCTATGTCATGAGTGTATGCAATGTCTTTCATCGTAGATGTCAACTGCACCCCTCATGCTACCTTACTCACTTCTTGACGTTTCACGTCACTACATATCACCATTCTCAGAATCATCTCTGCAAGTCCCGACTGGAACGTTGAATGTTCCAGGGGCGAACCCAAGTTAGATGATGAACCATCTAAGTAAGGGTACATAATGCTATGTCATGTGTATGCAATGTCTTTCATCGTAGGTGTCAACTGCACCCCTCATGCTACCTACCATTTTAGCAGCCACCTCTTTCGAAGCCGGGGATGTATGGGTGCACCCTTGGTAAGGCAGCGGTGCCAGTTCGTACTCCCTACGACCTCATATGCGTGTGATCAATGATATTAACGTGTATTCATGCATTTCATAGTCATGTATGCATCCTACGTGATAGATACATATCAGAGCATGTCAATATGATGAAAACATTTTGAGGAAGTACTACTTACCTTTTCAAGCTTATCGAGCTACCTCAATATCCGTGCCTTACCTCTTGCATCACCTCAATTTGCGTGCCATCCTCAAAATTTGCATGAGTCTCTTCAAATTCAACCTTAAAACATCCTAATCACCATAATTATTTAAATAAACATTAAAACCTATTTTTCCATAATTTATGGCATTTTCTATAAATTTCTCTCTATTTCTTCCTATTTTTCCTCAATAATTTCAAATTATATATTTCTAAAAAATATTTTCTCAAGTATTTCACTACGAAAATTCATAAAATAATATTCTGTAATTTCTGAAATTTTTTAGAAAATTTTACTCACCTTAACTTAGCATCCTCGGTTTCCTCGGTATGCGTGCCGTATTCTCAAAAAGCGTGCCGGGCCGTTTTTCTCCCCAAAATTTCTAGGATATCACTGAAATACCATTTCCTATTTTTTTGAGATTTTTCTTCCTTTTTCTTCCATTTTTCCTTTTCTTTTTCCTTTCTTTTTTTTTCTTTTCTTTTCTTCTTTTTCTTTTTCTTTTTCTCCTTCTCCTTCTCCTTCTCCTTCTTCGCGCGACCTGCACTTCCTCTTTTCTTCTTCCTTCTCTTCTTTCTTTCTTCTTCCTCTTCTTCTTCTCTTTTCCTTCTTCCTTCTCTTCTTCTTCTTCTTCTTCTTCTTCTTCTTCTTCTTCTCTTCTCTTCTTTCTCCCTCCCCTGGTTCTTCTCCTTTCGCCATGGGCGCCGCGCCCAGCCGCTGCTCGCGGCTCTGCTCACTGCGCGTCGACCATGGCTGCGCTGAGCTTGCTGCCATGGCCGTTCGCTGCTGCAACGGTCACTTCCGTTGCTTCCTTGCGCCACCGCAAGCCGCCCGGACCTTGCCGCCATCCTCCGTTGCGCCTTCCCGCTGCTGCTCCTCCTTCCTTGACCACCATGGCCGAGCATCGAAGCTTTGCTTCTCGGCCATGGCTGCTGGAAATGGCCATTCCTCAGCCACTCACTCTCTCACCCGATCTCTCCCCTCTCTCTCTCTCTCTCTCTCTCTCTCTCTCTCTCTCTCTCTCGCGAATTCTCTGGCTCCTCGCGGCTTGCTGCTATGGCCGAATTCGGCCTTCTTTTTTCTCCTCCCTCCCTCGCTTCCATTACTCCCAATTCTTCATCTATTTATAGGCATCCCATAGCTTGGGCGCCAAGTTCCTTACTTTGGTCGTACCCCCTACCCATGCCTCTTACCATGGCTTTCTGCAACTTGGCCACCAAGTTTTACAGAGGCTTGCCCACCACGCGCACACACCACGCATACATATATATATAATTATATATTATACTTTAATTTAAAGAAATTTACATATTAAACCAAATTTTATCCCTATTACATCTATGCAATTCCCTAATTGCAACTAGACCTTTAAACCTCAAATTAATTTGTATTACAATACCAAAAATTCGCAATTAATAACTTTAGAGTTACTCGATAATGATGATTTTGCCCCAACGTCCTCACCGGACTGTCGTTTCATCCCGAAACCACTGAAGGGTTGCTCGTTAAGCAAAACCGGAGCCCTCCTAGGGTTCCGTTGATTTTTCAAGAGTCTCCTACGACGATTCGGTTTTACAGTCTAAATAGCAACTGTGTTTTAGCTGTACCGAAAACTGTTCCTGATCCGATTTCTTTCGATACCATAAATCTCAACTCGATACGCTCGTCGAGACTATATAATTTTTCTTAGACAATTTCACTCCGAGGCATTCCCTGTAGTTGATTCAGTACCTGAAATTGCTATAAAATCTATTTTTCGATATTCTAAACTTATTAAAATTACATGACAGCCTTATCTACACATGGGGTATTACACCTCGCCCTCATCAGACCGCCTTCTCCAAGGGTCGGCTTCGATACCACCTATAACATCCCGCATCGAGCGATAAAAAAAAATTGGAACAACTTACCTTGATGAGCCTACGCGAACTTCCTAGGGGGTCACCCATTCTTGAGCTTCCCCAACTCAAGCACGTTTAACTCGGGAGTCTTTTTGCCTACATTCAGCCCAAAAGGTATCCAGTTAGTGTTATTTCCTTCTTTACTTATTCTCGATATATACTACCCTTCTTTGGGCTCTTTAGGGTATTACAATTTATGAGGCCTTGAAAGACCCAAAGTGGAAGGAAGCTGTTAAAGAAGAAATGAAAGCCCTGGTTGAAAATCACACATGGGATATGGTTGAAATTCCCAAAGATAAGAAGATTGTAGGCTGCAAATGGGTGTTCACTATCAAATACAGATCAGATGGAAGCATAGACAGGTATAAGGCAAGGTTAGTGGCCCAAGAATACTCCCAAACCTATGGGATAAACTACAAAGAAACATTTGTCCCTGTAGCTAAATTAAATTCCATAAGAGTATTACTATCTATTGTAATAAATCTTGATTGAGAATTGTTTCACCTTGATATAAAAAATGTTTTTCTCAATGGGGAATTAGAAGAAGAGGTATACATGAGGATTTCACCTAGGTTTGAAGAAGGGAAAGATGGCAAGGTATGTAAGTTACAGAAATCTCTCTATGAGCTAAAGCAATCTCCAATGGCATAGTTCAAGAAATTCAGCACTACACTCACTTAGTTTGGGTATACACAGGGAGAAGCAGATCATACTCTCTTTACTAAGTGTTCAAATGGAAAGAGGTGCATTCTCATTGTGTATGTAGATGATATCATCATCACAGGTGACAACACTCGGGAAATTGCAACACTCAAACAAAGGTTAACGGAGGAATTTTAAGTTAAAGATCTTGGAACTATGAAGTATTTCTTGAGAATGGAAGTGCCCAGAAGCAAGGAAGGTATCATGATTTCACAAAGAAAGTACACCTTGGATCTCCTTAAGGATACAGGTATGCTAGCTTGCAAACCAAGGTACACACCTCTAGAAAGAAATTGGAAGTATCTTGTAAAAGATGATGATCCTGCAGTTGATAAAGAAAGGTATCAAAAGCTAGTTGGAAGACTGATTTATCTCTCTCTCACTCGTCTTGATATTGCCTATGCAATTAGCATCGTGAGCCAGTTTATGCACTCAACAACATTTAGAGGCAGCATATCATATTTTGAGATAGCTAAAGGGGACACCAGGAAAAGGATTATTGTTCAAGAAGGGTAATGAACGAGGGGTTGAATGCTTTGCTGATGCAGATTGGGCAGGGTCTGTGATTGATAGCCAATCAACCTCAGGTTTTTGCACCAAATTATGGGGAAACCTAATAACATGGAGGAGTAAGAAACAGACAATGGTGGCATGAAGCAATGCAGAGGCAGAGTTTAGGGCAATTACCCAGGGTATTTGTGAGCTTATTTGGTTGGTGAGACTGATGGAAGACATAAGAATGCCCCTAAAATTGCCAACATACCTTTACAGTGATAGCAAATCAGTCATAAGTATCATCAATAATCCTATGCAACATGACAGGATAAAACATGTTCGGATCGATAGGGGCTTCACACAGAGGGAAATTGAAAAGGGAGGAATTAAATTAACCTACATTCCTACAAAAACTCAAGAAGCACATATCCTTACAAAGGCAATGTCAAGACCAGGGTTTGAGATACTGATTAGCAAGCTGGGAATGAA
This sequence comes from Diospyros lotus, assembly GCF_014633365.1. Lineage (NCBI taxonomy): Eukaryota > Viridiplantae > Streptophyta > Magnoliopsida > Ericales > Ebenaceae > Diospyros > Diospyros lotus. The sequence goes on from NC_068340.1 coordinate 3,861,974, forward strand.
AGATATCTATTCAGCAGCTTGGAGGGGGGGTTGTTGGAAATCCGAGATGATGAGATAACAAGCTATCTTATGATAAAGATAGCTTATGGAAGAGACACGACCACATGGAGCTAACTGAAGATAAGGATAAGGAAGATTGAAATCCCAAGAGATTAAGGAAGAGCTCCTAGATAATAGAAGAAATTCTAGGAGCTGATATTATAAGAGATAATATGCAACAAATAATAAAGATAATGTACTCTAGTTAGCCTATCTTTAAGTAGTGGTATATCTGTAACATATTTAAGTTTAGTTAGGATTCTATCTCTTGTACAATAGGGTTAGCAACATAGAGTAAGTCTGTATAAATAGGTAGTCTCACATGAATACAATTTGACGAGTTTGGTTGTTTCTTCCAACTCGGTACTCCTAGAAGCTGCAATCTAGGGTTGCTTAGGGTTTGTTCACTCTTAATTCCGTAGATCACCAGCTCCCATGACACCCTTCTTGGATTGGCCCCCAATAGGAAGTCCCAAATAACAAATAGGAAGCCTCCCCACTTTACAGCTTAGATGCTCCACAGACTCCTCCAATACCCTTCATACATTCCACACTCAGCCAATAATAGAGCTTTTTAAAAAGTTGACCCTCAAACCTGAAGGCAAAGGAAACACTTACAAAATCCTCTTGATTACCATCAAAAAGTCGAGCCTAGCCCAACAGAATACAAGCACGCTATCTGCAAACTGAGGACGAGAGACAGCTGAAGCACCCTCTTCCTTACACAAACCATCCAACAAACTCAAAGAAACAGCATTTGGAAACAGCTGACTCAAGCAGTTTGCAGCAATAACAAAAAGAAAAGGGGAAAGAGGATCCCTTGGCCTGATAATCTCATCATACACTACCTCCAAGTTTGTATTTAAGTATTTCAATTTACAAATTTTACATGACATCACTTGAAATTTCCTTATTCATGCACAACCTAATATTACTAGTAATTCTAGATGCCCTTTTATTCAAAATGTGCTAGATGAAAATTAGCTTTTGAGCTCTTTGGATCAAATAATATATCCAAAATCTTCTCAGTAGAATATCCATCTAGGATTGGGTCATGACAATATGCTGGCAAGATATTGAAAGCAACAAAATTTTATTCTGCTACAGTCAGAAATTGGGAACCAGGACACCAAAAATTACTACACAAGACAACACAACATTCCCACTATGATTATATCTGAATTCATAATTACCTCCCTGTGTAGGAGGTGCCACTGCTTCGTGTAGGTGCCTTCTCTTCCCTGAATGGTTGAGTTGATTCATCAGCCAAACTGGGTAACCTTGTAACACTGCCTTTCCCTCTCTTGGCATTGGGCCCTATCTCCTCTATCATATATTTCCATCCATCAATTGGTCTCCTTCGACTGAAAATATGAGTCTTGATAAAACTTGCAATCTGCATCACAGTCAACAAAAAGAAGCCAGGTGCTATTTTCAGTTGGGAAAATATTGCAGAAAGATAGACTGAAGGGGTGCTCGTCTAATGTTGGAGTAATATCATTAATATAATGAAACACCATAATTAACCTTCGCTTATATGTAATTGTTGCAGTCATTACATAGATGCATTAAGGAAGTCCTTAACATATCTAACTCCATAATTAACCTTCACTTATATGTAATTGTTGCAGATTCATTACATAGATGCACTAAGGAGGTCCTTAACATATCAAACATAATGCCTGGGAAGAAAAACAACCATTGATTGAATAATTGCACAGTTTATGGGGGCAGTGAAGGATGTTAAAATCCCTATCCAAATGGCAACTATGGGCTGATAATGATCAAAAGTTTCACAATTTCAGGGTCATGACCTGCTGGTTCATCCTTCTTCTCCAGTGTGCTACCACTAAATCAAGTATAAGAAAGACAGAAGGATGTTGTCCTCTGTACTTGTCCATATGTTATGAAACAATAATAATAACATTGACATACCTGGAACTTGCAAAATGCAATTCGACGCTCAAATTCTTGGAGGAGGATGTCTTCTTCTCTTTGTGACATCTCCCAGACACTCCCATCTTGAGCATTACTTGTTGTTTCCCAACCATCAGGCTTGTTTTTTAACTCAGAGGAACTTGGGATCTTTAAGTTGTTCAAGTCAGTGGGAGAATCAAAAATCCTGCAATTAGTAAGTAGCGAATGAAAAAATTCACTCAGCAGGATGCCTTACAAGTGTCACTCCAGGCATATTATCCGTATATTTTATTTTCAACAAGCAGGATGTGACAGTATTATGAAAGAAAGAATGCATTTTCGAGTGAATTATTACAGATGGCCATTGATGATGCAAACAACCTTAGTGGTTTACAATTATTTACGAGGTTGAGAATAGTGAAGTGATGTACGACTTCCCCAAGCTAGCATGTATGTCCAAGTTGCAGAGAATAGAAAAATGCTTATATAGAAGCTTCACCTACTAATGCACCTAATTTACTTATACATGTGAGAACACTTAAAGTGTGTTAAGAACAGAAAATATTCAAAATGCAGATTAAAAGGAAATTACTAAATCGTCTTGATGTACATACCCCCGACAGAAAATGCAACATATTCTGATAAATTACCAGAGATCTGACATGAGGCTTACTCATCAACATCATTAGAGGCAGCAGTTGTGATATCTCTATACTTTAGATTAGTATTAGGCTCCTTTCATTTGTTTTATAATCATTCTAAATATTTTAAACAGAATCTTGTTTCCCTTCCACATCGTTCCATGACTTGATGGAGGAAATTTTCACTATTCCATAAAGGCCCATTCACACAAATCTCTAGCCAGTTGTATTGCTCAAATATGATAAGACCCTTCAGAAATGCAATTCCACCAAGTGTGAGAGTTTCTCAAACAGAAACCTGCATTCATACAACTACCTAATTGCAGTTAAAATATAAACTGCTTACCAGAAATACCTATCTGGTTGAACAAAAAACATAAGGATAAGTACTTCAAAACGAAAAGAAACATTACAAAATTTAATATTTTCCGCCTAAAACCTCGAACCACATAATGATACTTTTTCTCCTCATGACTTCCAAAAATGAGAAAGAATGCACATTCCGGCATGGGTTTTCATTTTCCATCTCGGGGCGTTTTCCATTGGCAATTTTAACTTGATAGGTAAAACTTTCCCGCACAATGAACGGCTTCTGAAGGTAACAGATGAATCTACAGAGCCCTTGCATATGCATACCTTATTGTAGAAAAATTGTGGTGGTATAATGATAAATATGTTGCAATAACTCAAAGATTCCAAGGCACAAAAACTCGCTTTCCTTAAGATTGACTTTGTCACAAAACACAATGCACAAGGGATGCAAACAAGCCTCCAAGATACAATGGAATCAAGAATAATGTTTGTTGACGAATGTGTAATTTCTGACAACAAACCCGAACACACGGAATTAATAACAAATACAAGAAGCTTTGTATTCTAATTCTGCAGTAAAAGAATAGAAAGAGTTGGTTCTTGTATGCACAAAAATTATGAAGTTTTATGTAAGAATGTAGGAGAAAAACAAGGAGAGAGAAACCATATGAATTCTCAAAAATGTTTTTATCCAACAACACATCAAACTATTTATAGATAATGTTACAACCCTTCACCAAAGGTACAACCATTCATATGTATTACAATTCTTCACAAAAGGATATAACTAATTCTTGTGTGTTACAACTCTTTACCAAATGTACACCCCTTCACCAAAAGTTATAACCATTTAAATTAAATTTAAAACAAGTGAGGCACAATCCTTTACTAAAGGTTACAACCATTCATGCATGTAAATAGAATTTGAAAGGTTACAATCTCTAGTTCCTTGACTTGGATCTTTTCCCAAACAAGTGAAAGGTTGCCACCATTCTTTTGAAAATCTCTCCATCACTTCTAAGTATCACCATGCCAAAAGCATAAGAACTCAACTAAACTAAGCTAGTAAATGTTTGGTTTGCAACCAAAACACGTTGTAATACTTTCAAGATCGTTCATACCAAAACAAACAAAGATGCGGCACAGAAACAAAAAGTCGAACATTATATGTGCATAAACACGTATACAAGAAAAAGGATGAGAAAGAGTGCAAGGAAAGCATACTCAGAGCAGCTATCGAGCAATCTCTCTATATCATTAGCGCCGCCAATGGGATCCCTCAGCTTGGCCTCCTCTAGCTTCTCAATCTCCTTCACCCATAACCCGGCATGAACTCGCTGCTTCTTCAGCCTATAATCCTTCTTTAAATTCTCCAAACTATACAGTGAAGTACCATCTTTCTTCTCCATCTGCGCCTGCTGCTTCTGTTGCTGGCTCTTCGAGCTATTTCTTCTCTGGTCCCAATTGTCAGTCATGTCCTCGACGAACGCCTTCGCCTCGGCGTCGGCATCCGACGGGAGGACAAAAGGGGCGGCCGTAGAAGCGTTCTGGGACAAGGAGAAGTTGACGTCGGTTTCCCATGGGGCCCTGCTCTTGCCAGAGACGTCTTCCGGCAGCCAGGCGGATTCCCATGCTTCGTTCCACTCGTCGTCGCCGTTCTTGGCGGTGCGGCCTCCGGTGGATTTGGTGGAGAGTGGACGGAGCTGGGTGATGGTCCGATCGAAGAGAGGTCTCCCGATCACAGAGGAAAATCTACGCATTGTTGAATTCATCGTCTTGGAGCTGATCCTAAGCTCCAAACCAAACGCGTACTGATCGATAGGCCTCGCTCTTCGCAAGCTCGCATGAAACGAAATCTCAAAATGAGTGAAAAAATTCAGTTGTTTTCACCTTTCCAAATTAACCAGATAACATTAGTAAGTTGGGCCAATGAATTTTAGTGTGCGGCCCAATTTGTTAAACCCATATTGGTCTCAACTCAACACTTGATTGGGCCCAATAAGGCCTAAAGTTTTGACCTGAAACATCAAAGAATTATATATAACTTGAAATATATATCTAATGGTTGAAATTTATTTTTTAATTATTTTAGATAATATCTAAATTATGAAGATTTTGAATATACTAAATGTGTGAGATAATTTTAAATTTTGTCTTTATAATTATTTTTTGTTTTTTAAATAAATTAGACAAAAATATTATAAAAAAATCAATTTATTAACCGGTTTTATAACACATAAATGGGGTTTTAGAAAAGACGCGTAAATAGATAACTTCGATGGTAGAAAATTCCTTTAAGGATCTCATAAAAAATAAGATTTATTTGTTAAAAGTCTTAATCCTAATCAATCTTAAAATACAAGAGATATTTATCATCAATATTCAAACTCCTATATATATAAATAAAGAAAAATTCTTGAAAGCCATATAGGTTAACAGACAAGCTTACAGAATGGAGGGTAAAAAGACTAAAATACTCTTGCCCACATTGCATTGCACTTTTTCTAATGCAATGTAGGTGAAGGTATTTTAATCTTTTAATCCCCATTTTATAAGTCTGTCTATCAACTTGTCTGGTCCTTAAAATGAGTCATAAATAAAAGAAGTCTCATTCTTTAAAAGTAAGTCACTTCTATTTAACAAAAAATTTTACTATTTTTTTTAAAGACATAAATTTAACTTAAATATCAAAATATTTACACGAAAAATGTCATATATCCTTTGATTATTATTATTATTTTTGGCAGAGTCTTGATGGTTTAAAGTTAATTTCCCAACAAATAAATTTGTTATTATGTTAAAGTGACAAGATATGTAAATTTTATATACAAATATATATTTTGCTTACACACATGGTATGAAAATAATATGGACAACTATGTAGAAAAATATAATAAATTCTACATGTGTCCGGCAACATGATAATATGATATCATTGTTGCATTGAATTTTTATTATATATTAAATAAATATATAATAATTAAATTTATAAGATAAATACAAAAAAAAGTTATGATCATTGATTATGAATACTTCAAATTTCTAGACGATAGTCTACCATGAAATTTATTATCCCAACCATTGGATTGTTTGCTTGATCACTCATGCCTCCTTAATTTATCAAAATATCTATATTAATAATTAGATATATATAATAAAACGAGAACCACGAATTTAAATTCAAATAACACTATTGACAATATAGACTTCTTATGATACCGATCCCGATCTACTAAGTCTCTTTATAAAGTTTTGCATCCAAATTTTTCTTAATTTATCACTCTTAGCTAATAAAACTTTTATATTTTTCTCATTCTTAGCTAAGTAATCAAAGACAAAGGCAATAGTAATTTCATCAAAACTTTCTACTTTCGTCACTACTTCAAATAAAACATCATCATCAAGTTGATGTTACGAACTAAGATTGAAATAGTTATATTTTTAAAGTTACGAACTCTCTTTTTATGAGATATTTTTTCAAAAGATACGTTAGATAATGAAGTCTTTTTTCTATTTTTTATATCTCTTCCATGTCAACGTATCATTTCATGGAGTAAATTAAACTTTTGAGGTCTTATTAATATTAATATCACTAAATGACTTAACAAAATTTTCAATTGCCATATCTTTTCCTGCAACAAGCATCGTCTCACTATATATTTATATTTTCTTTGTTCAAGTATTTTTCATGATTAAGATGTGCCTACAAAAAATAAATACACAATAAAACATAATTCAGATGAGAATTATTAATATAAAGCAAACAAAAACAAACACACGTAAAAAAACAACATTGTTACCATCATTTTCCCATCATATACATCATTTGCAACAATTATCATCTTCGAAAGAATCATCCCAACCAAAATCATTTTTCTTCTTTAAGTTAGCCTATAATTCTCCATTCTTTGTTCATTGTTCTCAAATGGTTTTCAATATGATCAAGTAGACGTTCCACAACAAATTTGTAAGTTGATTTTTTTAGTAACACGTTGAAAACTTTCAAGCTTGAAAGGGGAAGAAAGTTTATTTTTTTTCGTAGACTTGTTAACTAAAATTTGAAATAGCACGTGAAACATAGGTTTAGTCTATCTAAAATGCTTTACTTCACCTTTATCTTCCTTAGTTCATTTATACAACTATAATAAGGAATTACAAATAAAAAAAAGATTATCATATCTCTTCTACGCTTATTATAATGTAATTGTCAATGTTCAGAATTGGTCAACCGTGATCCGTCGACTCACACAGATAAAGTAAATGTGAATGCAAAGAGAAGAAAAAAATAGCACAAAAATAACAAACGATACGCAAGAGAGTTTTTTACGTGGTTCGACTAGAATTATGTCTACTTCACGACAGTTCTCTAATAATTTCGGCAAAGTAACAGTATGTAATTGATCATACACATCCAATAATTTTTTGACCCCTATTTATAGAGTGAGATGTTTACAATTTGAATGACTTCTAAATATAGAAGGATAATATTATAAGGATAATTTGTCCTTATCAGTTCCACAAAATCGGGAATAGATTCTATATTATCAGGGATTGGGTTTGCTTTTGATAAAGCAGGTAGGCGTCGCCTCTAATTATTACACAGCCTTTTTGCCCTGTGAGCTGATCAGATTGGCCAGCGAGCAAATGCATCGCTGAGAGCTCATTCACTCCTGCGGTCTGAGTTCGGGTTTCAGCAATATATGACCTTGTTGAGGTGTCTTCAGCCTTAGGCTCATTGGGCTTCGGGAGGCTGGGCCAGTCTACTCGGTCGAATCCAACCCATAAAAAATGATTCAAAAATTACCCATAACAGTAATCATTCTACATGATTGAGGTTATCATATCTCTTTTTAGTGCACATTCCTTTTGTTCTTTTTCTTTTCTCTTATTGATTTAAAAAAATTATTTGTGTTGCTCTGACATAATGGAAGATGTCTTCCATAATAAAATTATTAGGAGCTATTCTCCTTATACGGATACATAGAATTAGGGGTGTACAATCGATTATAATCGAATCGAATCACCCAAAAATTACTAACCGAACCGAACCAAATTGTCCCTAATAACGGAATCGAATCAACCGATAATCCTAGTATAACCGAACTAACCGAAATCGAAATAACCGAACAATAAAATGCAATAACCAAACCGAACCAACAATAGCTAGAGAGTTTCCAATCCCTAATCAGAACCAATAATCCTAGTGTCGAGCCAACTTGCTTATATTAATTAAGTTTTGATAATTAACAAAAATATTTTTATGATATAAATGTATTTCTTTCTCATATAAAAAATAAATTTATTTTGAATTAAAAGTGGGTACAAAGAGTAAATTTATTTTGAATTAAAAGTAGATTATCTTTAAATATGTTTCCTTTTTTTGATCATTTATGTCTCAAAAGTTTATATTTGAATTTTCATTTATTGATAAATACTCTTATTACTTATGTAAAAAGTATATTTATTTTGAATTAAAGAATAATTACTTTTAGACATGTTTTCTCTTTCTCATACAAAAAGTAAATTTATTTTGAATTAAAGATAATTAGTTTTAGACATATTTTCTCTTACTCATGCAAAAAGTAAATTTATTTTGAATTAAAGGATATTGCTTTTAGATATGTTTTCTTGTTTTAATCATTTATGTCTCAAAAACTTATACTTGAATTTTTAAATCTTGATTTCTCATACAAAAAGTAAATTTATTTTGAATTAAAGGTGAGAAATATTTTTTTATTATTGGAGAAAGTCTAAACATTTTTTGAATTTCAAACTTTATATTAACCATTTCTTTAGTGGCTAAAATGCTTATAAATACCCCCAAACTCATTTTTTGAGTATCCATTACACATTCAAAGCTCCCAAAAGCTCTCAAGATAATTTTCAAGCATTTTAAGGCTCTCAAAGATTCATTGTTCATCCACCGAAGAGTCACAAGGCAAGAGGAGAAAAAAAAATCACAAAGCTGAATCCGATATTCTCCATTTAAACTGAGGTCATCGTTTATTTATTTAAATATTATTGCTTTGTATATTTTGTGCTTAATTGCTTATTTGTGTTCAAGTGTATACAATTATTTGTGAACAATTAAATTATCATCGTGGATTGTATAGGTTTCTTAAAACCGTTAAAATCTAGGCGAATCTAGTTTCCAATGTAAAATAGGGAGAAAACCTTGGTGTTTGTGATTTTCCTAGAACTCATTGTAATCTAAGTGTGTATTTAGTTTCCAAGGTAAGGTAGGGTGAAAATCTTGGTGATTTTGATTTAGTGGAACCTCAATGGTGGTTAGACCTTGAGAGAGTGGATTAGGTGTGTGTGGAAATACCGAATCATTATAAATTGTGTTGTGCCTCATTGTATTTATTTTTGTTATATCTTGTGGGTTACATTTATTATTAATCTCAAATATAATTTATTATATTTATCAAATATATTTTTTTAATAAAATTATTAATTAAGAATATTTATTAAAATTGAGAAAAATTTTAATCACTCAATTCACCCCGCTCTTGAGTGGCTATACCCTAAAAGACCAACATCTAGTATAACCGAACATGAAACCAAAACGATTTTCCAGTCCCTATCAAAATTTCCAAAACAAATGAACAAGAATCGGAAATAGCCAGAGTTTCACAATCGAAATTTTCTAGAACAAGTGAACAAGAATCACTGAATCAGAAATACGTGTACCTTTGAGTCTTTGACGCAAGAGTTGAGGTTGCCGTGATCTTGTAGCGCTTGGAAAGAAAAAAAGCGCCCGGTCGACGAGTTTTGAAGCGCACGTCGTCGTCGCTGATTGCCCCTCCGCTACTTTGGCAGCCACCACTGCTAGTGCTGCCACCATGGCCCAGATCTTGGAATAGCCCTCGTCGATCGTCCAAGCACAAGGAAAAGAAGAAACGAATGCGATGGATGGTGGGATGAGGGTTAAGGTTCGATTCGGTTGGGTGAGGGTTAGGGTTCGAATCGATCTCAGAGTCTTGCCTGTGTGTGAAAGAGAGAATAGGGGGTGCGGTTATGCCTCAGCACACGAACTCGCAAGCAAGGGTAGAAGGAGATAGAGAAAGAGCGAGATGGGGGAGTGTGAGTGTCTGTGTCGGTCGTGTGGGTTATGTGTTTTGGAGGGGGGCGGTTATGCTAACCTCACACGGTTAGTTCGGTTAATCGAATAATTGAAAGTTTGAAGTATTGCAAATCGAACTGAACCGTCTCATAAAAAAAATTGAATCGAATTAATCAAACTAAATTATTTCATAAAAAAAATCGAACTGAACCCACGAATTTGGTCGGTTCGACTTAGTTAGTTCGGTCTAACCGGACCACTGCTCACCCCTACATAGAATGCAACTAGCAAGCATAATATTGATTTGGGGATTAGCTTTTTATTTAAATATTTTAAATTTATTATAATATCTCACTTATTTTTTTTCTTTATTTTTTTAGTGTGTTGCCACACACTAACTATTTTAATTTTTTTTGGATTTGGTTTTAAATTTTTAATTGAAGATGAGGTTTATTTTGAGATAATTACCAAAAAGATGTTAGTTATGGGATTAGTTTTTTTGTTTAAATTTTAATTTATTTATTATCTCTTCAAAATAATTGACAGACACTGAGATAAATATTTTCTTAAATAATAGAAGAAAGAATAAATATTAATATATTAAAAATTCAAATATATATATTTGAATCAAATATATATTAAAAATCAAATATATATATATTAAAAATTCAAATATATATATATATTTTAAAAATAAAGCAGATAATATAAGTTGGGTCAACAAATTTTTAGTTGGTGCTTAAGTTTCACCTGAAATCCAGTGGTAAATGGGCCAATGTCTCTCTTTTGGCCCAATGGTTCTTTGGGCCAGTTACGCCTAGGGTTTTGATCGACGAGCTATATAAATCTAATGCTCTCATCTCAAACCCTTTGTCTCCTGCGTTCCCTTTTCTGATTTTCATCGCCTGCCGGAGATCCGATCGTCGTACTGGTGGGCGTTCAAGCATGGTGCACGTTTCCTATTACCGGAACTGTAAGTTTTCTCTATACAAGAATATATGTACCGAAACCATGTTTGTATGTATGTATTTGGTTGTGTACATGATCTGATCCGTTATTTGTGTTAAGCACACGTAAGACACTGAAATCAATTGGTTACACTTTTGGCGTAATGCATGATTTTTTCACTGCAATACAATTCCAGCTACAGGAAACCTTATTATGTATTTTTGTATAAAATCATTACGGCGTAATCTATTATAGGCTTCTGCGAATCTGGTAATATTATCTGTTTCTTTTCTGAACAAGCATAAGAAAAATTAGGGAGGAAACTGATTTTTGAAACTTACTGCCTTTATTTGTGAACTGAGTATAGTTTGTCTTTAAACTTAGCTATATTAGACAATGATCTGGTTGATTTTACTTTGTACCTGGAATTGGTCCGACAGATGGGTTCCTCAGTTTCTTGAGCCATAAAAAATATGCGTTAACAATGGTTTTGGGTCTTGGATTTGTGCTAGAAAAAGGAAAAGGGAAAAGGAAGCAATAGAAAATGATGATAAAAATGTAGAAGCTAAGGGCCTGTCATTTTTTAATTTTTCAACTCCAATTTTACAAGTAAACATACTTTAACATTTTATGTTTCAAAAAGCAATAGCATTCATTTCCAGAAAATTTAGAAAACATCTTTTTTATGTTCTCCAATTCATATTATATTGTTGAAAAATTAGAAAATTGAGTTTTTTGTTTTTTGATTGGAGATTCAATCAATAGAAAATTGGAGCTGAGAAATTAGAAATATTTTGTACAACTAAACAGTCGCCAAGGTTTCCTGCATTTTGGTTCATTAGGGAACTGAGTTAATCAACAGTTACTGGTTTAAAAGAATTTTTTGTTTGCTTGCTTGGAAAAATGAGTACGTAAATAAAGTTCCCCCTTTCTAATATCTGAAATCAAATGTTAGCATTAGTATTTCTGTAAGTGCTCATTGACATTTGTTTCAGCTAGTATATTTGTATGGAGGGTTTTGATTTTCCGTCCTGGATTTATTAGCTAAAAGTTCTGCCACTGGTTTTTAGATGGGAAAACTTTCAAGAAACCCCGTCGCCCCTATGAGAAGGAGCGATTAGATGCTGAACTGAAGCTTGTGGGAGAATACGGGCTTCGCTGCAAGAGGGAGCTTTGGAGGGTTCAATATGCTTTGAGCCGCATTCGTAATAATGCAAGAATGCTTCTTACCCTTGATGAGAAGAATCCCCGCAGGATTTTTGAGGGCGAAGCTCTTCTGAGGAGGATGAACAGGTATGGTCTGCTTGATGAGAGCCAGAATAAGCTCGATTATGTCTTAGCCCTTACTGTGGAGAACTTCCTTGAGCGACGCCTGCAAACGCTTGTGTTCAAGACGGGTATGGCTAAATCAATTCACCACGCCAGGGTGCTCATCAGACAGAGGCATATCAGGTATGTTATTGTGACATTTGCATATGCTTGTGGCATTTAAATCAATTTTTCTATTGGGGTATGTTTGATCTGAATCTGACTATGATGATCTAGAACATTGCTATTACATAATTCAATGCTGCTATGTATTGTGCAGGATTATTGTAGGCAAAAAATATTTTCTTAGTTTTTTGATTTTTTTGCAACTATTCCTAATTTTTTACATATTGTGTTACCTAGTGTCTTACTATATTATGGTTGCAACACTTGATTTTGAACTCTTTTCAAAATTATTCTGAGACTGTAAGTTATATTTGCAATATCTGAATGTAAATATAAAGAATGTCCAGATTATGATTTGATGAGAAAAGGAAATATTCATATCTATCACATGCTTTTATAGTGAAGATGCTTGGTGTTTTGCCGTAAAAGTATTCACCTTTATTGATTCTTAAAATATGACTTTATTTCCTGCCTACACAGGGTGTCAAAGTATTTATATTTAAATTTCTACATCACAATATGAATCACAGTTCAACTGGTTCATTCCCTGTGAGTATACTGTCATGAAGATGTGCTACTAATTGTCCTTTAAATCTTTTTTTAGGGTGTATGCATATAATGGCAATCTTCCTTCTTTTACAGAGAAAGATAATTTGAGTACATGTTGAAGATTTTTTCCCCTTTAAGTAAATGAAATAAAGAAAGATTCTCCTTTGATTTTAGTTTTTCCTCCTTCCTAACAGTGACATGATTTAGAGAAGTTTTATCTTCATTTGCTTATGTAGTAATGCACTATGGAAGTTGTTAAATCTCTTAAGGTTATGGCACTTTGAGATGAAAAACCATGTTCTTTCTACTGTAAGGCATGTCTTTTCAGACAAAGCACATATGCTCCCATGTAACTGCTACAAGCGTGCACAAGTTACTGAGTTTTGTATTTGATGATTAATAGCTTGCTTAATCAAATCCCAAGGTTTTGTTTTTTGTTGAAATTTGTTTGATGTTTACATACACAAGTGTGTGTTTGATAGCATTTAGTTGGAAAAGAAAACATTTTTCAATTTGCATGGAAAACAAAAACCACTTCCCCCTAGATGGAATTTTCCATGGAAAAGAGGCCAAAACATGTTTTAATGGTTGTACCATGGAATTGAATTCCATGGAAAATATAGTGTGTCAGACAACAAAATGGAAAATATAGTGTGTCAAACAACAAAATGGAATCCAATTCCTTGGAATGGGACATTTTCCATGGACTTTCCATGCTATCAAACACACCCTAAGACCTTGTTTTCTAGGTATCCTATTTCTACTGTTCTCTTTTCATTTTCATTACTTTGGAAAGGAAAACTTGTAATGCCAATTAATTGTTTTTTTTTCTTCTTTGAAATTTTTGAAATTTTGGAAAAAAATGAAAGCAACAAAAGAGTTTTTTTACAGTTTTTGTTTTGTTTTCATGTTCATTTTCTTTTCGTCCTTTCCTTATCAACTGGAAACATTGTGGCCAACAGGAGTCTTTGGATTTAAGCAACTCCGATGGGAGTTTCTAGGCAATTCCCATTAGTGGTGGAGAAGAGTAAGAATGGAAAAAAAATTAAAAGCAAAATACAAACCAAGTTTATCATGTGACATGTAAGTTTTTATTTTGTAACTAAAACCAAAGCCATAAAAGAAATTGACAATGAAAAAGAAAAACAGGGAACTTTGTCAAATGCCTTTTAACCTTTCTATTGTTGAATGAAACTCCCAGGGGGCGGTTTAATTACAAAAAAAACTCAGTTTTTCATCTCCGGCATTTTTACTTAATCTCCAATTTTTATATAATGTAATATCTTGTTATTATTTATATGCTTTTAGTATTAAAATATTAATGCTTATATTATTTATAACATTAATCCTATCAGTACAATATTTTTTTGGTTGCTAGTATTATATTTGTTGATAGTAATCTACAAGTAATATTATTATATAAATTATGAATAAATTAGATTGATAATATTATGAGATTAATATTACCAATATGATACTTATGATATTACTAAAATTACAATCTATATTGATTATAAATTTTATTTTTCTATAGTTTTAGAAATTTTATAATACTGATCTTTTTGTGGTTAATATTTTTACTTTTTACAATATTAATATTTTCCATCATTTTACTTGATTATTAGATATTTTTAAATTATAATATCATAGTGAAATAAATTATTTATTATTAATCAATTTTATATTTATAATATATTTTTGTATTATAATATTATTTTTTATTGGCAATTTTTAGAATTAAGATTTTAATACAATATTGATAGTAGTAGGAATGCTATTAGAATTGATTTGTGTTGGCCAAAAGGTCATGCTATTGTGAGGAGCACTAACCTTACGTTTGTAAGAAAACATCCTACAGATGTTCTATTTAATTGGGAGAGTAAAGGATAGAAAGTAATGGAAAAACTTTATCCTTGTTTCAGAGAGTAATGAAAATGGATGAATGGAAATATGTTAAAACAACAAATGACAACTGATGCCATCTTAATGGAAAGATAGTGTTTTGTTACAACCAAATTTGAACTTTTATAAAATTATTAAGGTTAATGCCTCGACATATGAAAATGAAGTATTACACCAAACAGGCCATTATTATGGGACAATGATCTATAGGTGTGACTATTTGGCATCTTCCTAGTATACTAATTTATTAAAATTCAGTCTCTATGTTGAATTTCTATTATTAACCAGGTTTTATGGTTTGGTGAACGGTTGTGATAGAGATGCATCATTTTTATTGTGTTATTTTGTTATGTACATGATCGTCGTGGCATATTGCAGGGTTGGGAGGCAGGTGGTCAATGTGCCGTCCTTCATGGTGAGAGTGGATTCACAAAAGCACATTGATTTCTCTCTGACAAGCCCCTTTGGAGGTGGCCGTCCTGGTAGAGTCAAGCGAAAGAACGCCAAGGCAGCTGCAAAGAAGGCTGCTGGTGGGGATGGAGATGAAGAAGATGAGGAGTAAGAAGTTGCATTCATGATGTAGTAGTTTGGCTGCCCGTATTAGAAGAAGAAAGTGTTAACACTGTTACCTAGTGGTTTTTTGCATCTATGCCAGTTAATTACTGTTTCATCGTCTCTATTTGTGTTAATTGAAGCTTCACAGTCACAGTTTCTTCCAAATTTTATAGCCTTAAGACATCTTCCAGATGTGTCTATGGATATTTGAGTTCCAAATTTTGAGTTCGTATCATTGTGTAGTCTGACAATTATTATTGTTCTCCAAACCAATATCTATGACTATTAGCTAGCTATTTGCTGAAGTAATTCAGTCAACACTTGAGAATAATCAGCGGCCCGGTGAGATAAAAAGGCCTTTGGATGTTTAAAGTGTGATGCTTTAAATTTCTCTGCAGTGCTAAATACAGTGATGATTCATGGCATCCGGCTTATTTTTAATTTTTCATTATTTTTAGGAGGAGATATAACATGCACTGGAAAGATGTGGGGAGCAAAAGCCTAATCCTCTGTTCTCTTTGTTTTTTTTTAATTCTTTTTGAGTTTTTAATTTTTTAAAACATTAAAAATGAATTTACTTTATTGTTTTTAAAAACATACTTTTAAAAAAAATTTGTAAAGAAAATTCAAAACATTCAAAATGCCAAACCCCCAATCCCAATCTCGTAGTCTTGCATCTCTCCTCTCCTCTCATTTTTCCTATTTTCTCTTCTTTCAGCCGTTGATTGCTATTGCCATTGTTATCATAGCCGTTGACCACGCCTGCCATCGCCATCGATTGCTCCAACCACTGGCCGTGCAAGCTGTTGATGACTGCCTCCTGTCCTCTCTAGCTAATGGTGTTTTTTATACATGCCACGCATGTCGTCAACTGCACCCACAATCTTTGTCATCGCCACAAGTTGTCGTTGACCACCCCGCGCCATTTGATCTTGTTGATTGTCTCCTCTCTCATTTCCTCTCACCTTTCTTCTCTCAATCGTCATTCGATCTTATTGGTTGTCATTAAATCTAAGGAGATTTGGCCGTTGGATCTCGCTGATTTTTAGGTATATTGGTCGATGGGCCCTTGGGTGTCGGGTGGTTGTCTCTGATCACCGAAAACCACCGGTCACGGTGGCCGGTGGCGACTAACAGTGAGTATATAAGTGTTAGCCAAAAATTAAAAATTAGATCTACGAAAGTTCAATCATTAAACTTGACTCGTTTTTGTGTATGTTAACCTCCTTGATTTGGAGTTTCTAATAGTAGATTTTGATCATGTGAATTTCCTACCAGCTATGGTCGCTGACGACGGAGAAGATGTAGAGGTCGGAGAATAGAAGAAGAAAAAAATAAAAAATAAAAAATAATTTTTCAAAATCTCAAAGTAGACGTTTTTTTTAGTTTTTTATTTTAAAAAATTGTTTTTTTAAAATGATAAAAAAAATATATTTTCAAAAATCTAAAAATAAACACTTAAAATTTAAAATTAAAATACGAAGATATCACTACCTAATTTTTAGATCATTTTTGACCTGCAATCCCAAAAGCTGCTTTTCAAGAGGGTATTTTCAAGAATTGCCAGCAAGAGAAAGGGACATAAATAGAGTCTTTTATAAATATAGTTTTTAATATAAAAAATTTATAAATACAAGTAAATATAAATATAAATTATTTCTATTTCTAATTTGATGGTGGAGAGATGAAATTACTTTCGTATTTAACATGATTGTAAAATAGAAATATGTTTCTTCTAAATTAGGAACGTATTTTTAATATTATAAAATAGTCTTAAAATATTTTTAAAATTACAAAATAATTTAAGATATTTTTTGATATTTTACGTTTTAAAAATATGGAACGAGGCTGTTTCATTATTTGTGTGCAATTAATAGAGATTTCCAGAGCTAAAATAAGCCAAGCATGCGGTCAAATTTTGAGAGCTATTTTTATTACAAAATACTTCACATCACGGTAAGCTGTGATGTTCACTTTGATATATAGAAACAAACAAACAATCATCAAAATTTAAAGATGTGGGGAGCAAAAGGCTAATTTTTAGGTCGTTTTTGACATGCAATCCCAGAAGCTGCTTTTCAATCAACAGGGTATTTTCAAGAATTGCCAAATAAGGGTCTTTTTATAAATATATTTTTTAATATAAAAATTTATAAATACAAGTAAATATAAATATAAATTATTTTTATTTTTAACTTCATTGTCGAAGATGAAATTACTTTTCTCGTAGAGTGTGTTTGATTGCAAGCATGAAACTTGCATAGAAAGAAAATAAGTTCTAAATAATTTAATTGCCTAGAACTTATTTACATGAAAATTATCAATTAAAAGTGTTTGATTGTAATTTTATTTTTTATACAATTTTCTTCCCAAACCCACCCCGTCTCCTCCCATCTTTCTCTCTCTCCCCCGGTCTCTTAAACCCAGTTCTTTGCCCTGCCTCCCCCCATTGTTGGAGAATGGAGAGATCTAGTAGCACAAGACTTGGAGAACCTGTCTTCTCCCATCGCTGGAGAAAGCATCGTCGCCATCACTGCCTTCTCCCATCAGGACTTGGAGAATAAGAAGGTGCCAGAGGAAGGAGATGAGGTTGATGAGGCGTCCGTCGATCGGATTTTTGACTCCAAAGAGGTGTCACCATGGAAGGACCAACTCACTTTCAAAGCCTTCGTGGTAAGCTTCGCTACCCATCTATCTATCTCTCTCCCCCCCCCTCCCTCCATCCCAAACCCAATTCTTTTTCCTGCCTCTCCCTACCCTCGCCAGCACCGGTTGTAGCGACTATCGCTGCCGTTGCCATCTTCGTTGCCCATCACCTATGGCCACTGCAACTGCCGATGGCCAATCTTCACTGATCGTTCCCCTCTTCCTTGCGACTACTGGCCGCGCTTCCCCTCTTCTTCTTCTTCGTGTTTTCACTTTTCTTTTTCTTCTTTTTTGGAATTTCTTTTCCAAACCTCCCCTAAGAATTGGTTTTCCAACAAAAGTGAGAATTGGGCATCAAGTGAGAAAAAATGAGAATTTAAATTACTTAAAAAATATGGCTAATCAAACATCATTAAAACTATATTTTTGATGAAAAAATACGACCAATCAAATAGCCGCTTAGAGATTTCCACAGCTTAAATAAGCCAAGCATGCGGTCAAACTTTGAGAGCTATTTATTACAAAATACTTCACATCACGGTAAGCTGTGATGTTCACTTTGATATATAGAAACAAACAAACAATCATCAAAATTTAAAGATTAGAGAGTCAACAATCAAATTGTAAATCAACTGCCATAGTTTGGCCAACCATTCTGTCTGGAAGTTAATTGGAGAGAACTAACTTAAACAACAATAAGGGATTATTTTGCTTTTTCACGAAACATTAGACGTAGCCCATACTACACTTTAAAACAAATTAAAATCAAACCCACAACCCAACTTTTTGACACTTTTTTCTCAAATACAAGTGGGGTCCCATACCCATACGAACCATTAAAATAACAATGATGAGAGAGCAGTTTGTTCCCCACTTTTACTAGGAAACTTGCATTGCTGCCCACTTTGCCTAGAAGAACTGTTGCTAAGGTGCTTTTTAGCATTAGCAATCCCAATCATAAGAACAAAAAACACAACCCCCCATATAACTTCACTTTTCCTACATTGAACAGTGAAAGCATCCATCAATTGGCTCATCTTGTCCCCCCAAGTCTTTGCTTTTCAAACTCATCCACTCACCTAATATCCCACTGGCAGCAATCCCTATCCCTGCATGAAAAACACTAAACATGAAAAGCAGCTGCAAACACAGCTAGCTAGCTGTTTAATTAGAGCCACTGTATTAATTCGTTTGTTTTCGGTCGATTCGATCACAAAACATGTGCAGCACGTTATGTTTAACTCTCGCCTCCAAACTAATACTATTTCTAATCATGCTCTCACTTTTCTTAGTGGATTCAATTGCCCAGCAGCATGATGATGGTGATCTCTAGGGGATTATTGGATTTATTATTTGACTAGACCAGGTCAAAAAGGTAATTTCAACTAATATTTTCTTTTTTAAAAAAAGTCTAAATATATTTTAAAAATGGATGTGCATGTGAGTTAAAACTTAGTCAAATAAACTCTGATGAGAGTTTCAAAAGGTAATCCTAAGAAAAATTCAGGGTGAGGTCTTTAAGAGAAAAGAAAAAAACGTGAAAGAAAAGAATATGTTTAATGGATACATATTGATCAAATTACGAAATTTATGAATGATAAGTCTAAAAGTTGAATATAAAGCATAAGAATAAAGTATCTCATGAAAACGCCTACAGAAGCCCTCTCAGTTTGGCTATAAAGACCCTCTCAATTCAGAGAGGTCTCCAAAAAAATCTTAATAGACTCCCTTAAAAGGAGCTCTAAGAGAGTCATAAGAAGGTCTCTCGCAAGGTATTCTCATAATTGAAAATGCCCTCTGAGTTTGCATAGGGAATACCCAAGGTCCTTTGATCGTTCGTAGCGTCATCAGAGTATTTGCGTTGGGAATGTCCTACGTACTCTGATTATTTTCTTGTTTGTAGAGTCTTGACAGATTTAGAACAATTTTTGGACACCTAAATTTTATTATTATATCTAATCCAACACCAAAAGTAATTGAGAAAATTTCCAAGCATGCTATTTGATTTGACAAGCTAATTAATACTTTTGTTTCAAAGTTAGTATTCATTTTCTTGTTGAATACCGCCACCACTAGAGTCTTTTTTCTTTTTTTTTTCCCTTTAATCTCTTTGGTCAAATATGCTTATGATTATATTATAGTGAGAGAGAAATAAACTTGGCATGAATGGAAATGGAGGTTTGTATTTTGTTTCATTGTGGAAACTATGTGACACTTTGTCCATCTCTTTCAGTCATAAAAAATCTTTCCCTTCAAGAAGAATATTTGGAATTTAGTGAAGATATGTTGAGAAATATCTCAAATAAATTTTGAGATAGTTTGTGTTTTGACTGAGTCTGATTATGAGAGAATTGTTATGTTACTTGCGTCGGGTAACATAACAATTGCTTGACGCGAATAATAGTGAGAAATCGGGCGTGGGCCTAATCATGGGCCCCCTTACCAGCTTGCTTTGGGCAAACCCGATGCTAGCAATATGTCATTTCTCTTGAGTACAAATACATATTAAAGATCAACCAACTAGATCCAGGTAACTAAGAGTTGATTTGATTGGGTACTCAATTTTTTTTATTTTTGTTGTTGTTTGCATACAACAATAAATTTATATGTTGGGGAATCGTTTTCGACTGTCAAGATCCTACAAAAAGAGAAACTCATAGGGGCTGTGGGATATATTCTACACAAACCCTCTAATAGTTAAGTTAGATTTTTGTTGGAAATAAGAAGATAGTGAAAATTATAAAGAGTGTTTACTGTAAAATGATTATTTGTCTCTTGTTGCATTTAGAAATATGATTCTTTATTTGTAGGGAGGTGTGCTAACTTGGGAAGGTGCTTTGGCCTTTCGAGTTTTATTTGGGAAGGAGGAGTGAAGGGGTTTGCGCTCTGCAGGACCGGTTAAGACCTATGCCTAGAATTTCCAAAAAATTGTATTATTCAAATATTAAATAATTTTTATCATTTTATAAAGAGTCCCAAAACTTATTATAGCCTAGGGCCCAAGTGACCCTTAGACTGACCTTGACGCTCTGGTGTGGAAATACCCCAAAAGATATATTTTTAAATGATCGAGAGGTCTCTCGACTCTTCTTTCATGAGGCGGATTCACCAAGGGGTTTCTTGAGAGTTTGTCACACAAGGGACTAGTTTTCCAAGTCCTTTTAGTGGTCAAGTACAAATCAATATCTATCCATATATATATATATATATTGTTCAACCAATGAGGTGGTTGGTTGCCACATAAATTAAAATTGAATTCCAACCAATTAGGTGGTTGGTTGCCATAGAAATTAAAATTGAATTCCTCAACCAATTAGGTAAAAATTTGTGTTGTCAAAGGAAGTGTTATTAGAATCGTGTAGTCCATCACCACCAATAAAGGGGAAAAGCAAAATGAAAGACAAATTAAAATTGATTTGAGAGAGCGATAGGAAAAGAAATATGCCTTGGTGGGTCTTTGCAAAGAATCATGACCCAAATAAATCAATTCACATATGCCTGGTGACCTTTACCTTCATGACATGAAAGTGAAGCCATAACCCCACCCCACATATTAAGCTTTGTAAATTGGAAACCAAAATTAAGGAACGATAAACCCTTTTGAAGTAATTCAAGTGGTTGATCGGATAAGATTTAGGTGTTGAATATGTCAAGACTATATATTCAAATCTTGAACAATGCGATAGGTATCGCTTTATTACATGAAGAACTACAGATGTAGATCTTTGACTCGATCTTATCTGACACAGTTTAATTATCTAATTTGAGTAGAGGCCTGTAAATTGTAAGAAAGAAAGTGACGGTCTTAATTGAGAATTTATATAATAGAGAAATAAATTTTTAATAATTATATAATAATCATATATTAGTAGAAAGGGCTCCCTAAAATTAAAATATATCACTAGGGTCAAATTCAATAGTTGTGAAGGAAAAAGATTGAATGAAAGGGCATTAAAAGGGGCATTGCGGTTTGCGGGGACGGCACGGCCCTTTAGTTTTCAGCTTTTTGTTTTTTCTTCCAAGTCTTATTCTTCGCCTATAGAGAGTAGTATTAGTATACACTCACATCTCACTTTGGTTTTTGGTACAATTTTTCTGATAAAATAATGTGACAACTGAGATGGCATTTTAATTTTACTTTTACTATTACTATTCCTAGTACTAGTACTATTATTATTTGTAAAAAGATGTCCTTCAAAGCGTGCCCTAATCTCTAAAACGAATTATAAGCAAATATCGTACCCTTTAATTAATAAAATGAAAATTGATAACGATTTATATAAGCAAATATGGTACCGTTTAAAGTGTCTAATATTTATATATATATATATTAAATTAATTATTGTTTGGGCGACCAATGTTTTAATTTGATTGACTAAAGATGTATAAAATATTATTAGTTAAAATGATGATTAGTAGATCAAAGGTAGGTAGTGAGTTATTTTTGTTTGAAAACAATTGAATTTTAGTCCATCAAATTCCTTTAAAAGATTTTAGACACCCTTTTAAGAACCGATCTAGTCGGCCAAAACAACATACTTAGTTGATCAAATGTTTTCAAAATCAAAACTAATTTTTCTTTACGAATTAAGTCGACCAAATGAATAGTTTTAGTTGATTAAAAGAGATAAAATATATCATCTTTTTAGGCACCTAATCTAGTCGATCAAAAGTAACTCTTTCGTCAACCAAATAACTCCAGTGTACCTTAATGTATTTAATAAAGCCAAATTAGTAGACTAGAAATACTATTTAATTGACTAAATAGTTATAGAATATTTTTTATTTTTTTGAGAAAGGAGTTAAGTCATCAAATTAAATGATCTTCTTCTAAAATCCTTAACTATTTTCTTTTTTTTTTCTTTATCCGTTAGTATTCTCAATCACCTGATTAATTTTTCTATAGCCATCGTACCCAATTTTTCTTAAATTCGAACATATTTTCACTAAAACATGGCGACACATTTTATCATTTTCATTTTTAATATTTCTTTATGGTCTTCCGAATATCATATCTCTTGTGATTAAGCATCTTTTATCAGGTATCATTATTTTTGTCATATTCTACTATACTCTTATTCTGCGACGATGTTTATCTCTCGAACACCACATGTTTTCTCTTAATAGATGTACATTTTCACTACTAATTAGTGTTGTAATTAAAGCGTGTATATATATATATATAATTTACACGTCATAATTTCCTAGTCTAATTAATAATGCAGCCAAATTAAGAAGATGTTCATATTTCAAAGCAACAAACAAGGCACGTCATGTTCTTCAGTCGCTAGAACCATAATGATAATATTCAACGTTCATTTGCTGAACTGAACCATGAACTAAAGTAATGTAGCAAAGTAAAATCTTCTAAATTTGGGCTGTAGCGACTGTGTGGTGTGGTGTGGGCGCCTCTGCTTCTGCTTCAGCTTCAGCTTCATTCACAGATTGTTGCTGTTTTGGTTCAGTCAGGCCTTTGTCTTTTCTGTTGTCCGCCCGCCACCGCCGATGCCACCACCTCTCCTCTCTGTTTCTTCTCTCTCTCTCTCTCTCTCCTTCTAGCTAGGGCGTGTACGCTTTATTTTTCACACAATCTTATGATATTCTTATCCTCCATGAAAATGTCATCCATGCATCATAAGATATGTATAAGATAAGATATACATTCACGCATGGTGGTGGATCGATGGGTCATGATGGGTGGGTATCTCAATTATGTAGGGAGATGATGCATACTTCCTTCCGTCCGGGGTGTGGGCCCCGCAGGGTTGTTCTAGAGAGTAGAGTAGAGATATGGCATAAAGGTAGTGGCGTTGTTAGGCCAACCACACTTTCCCTGGATGTTATTAACACATGTCCCCATCATCCACATACATACATATCCATGGCCCCATCCTCTTCTTCTAGCTAACTCCCTCCCTCCCTCCCTCCCTATCATACATCCCATATCTTTCGTTATCCAAACTGTGTATTTTTTTTTAAAAAAAATAAATAAATAAATTATTTCATTTAAAATTTAATAAAAGATTAATTGGATATACGGTTGTAAACAAATTGCAAACAATAAAGGTGGGTTGAGGGTCTAATCCATATTTTTGTCTCTGTATGTTTATATTTTTTTTGTATTATTATTTAATTTTTTTGTTATTTTAATTATATTCATATATTTATTTTTTTAATTTACTTTAATTCTTATACTTTAATGTATAAATAAAAAAAATTAAATATGAACTTAGATGACACTCCCCGTCCATGATTTGGTTCAAAGCTTAAGTAAGGAGTTTAATTGAAGTTTTATGACATAAGTTAACTGATGGATAAGTGATACGTTAAGATTAATATTAATAGTTTACGAATTCGATATTTATCTTAGCCAAGGACCAAAAGTCAGCCTATAATTTATGTTTTCTATCGAAATTCAGAGCACGAAGGACGAGAGATTGCGAAAGAACGATAATTTCAAAAAATTTAATATAATTTACAACCAAATATAAAGCATATTAAGTTTAATATAAAAATTAATGAACTTTTTAATTTAATTACACGTGTGACATTAATTTAAAGAGTTTTATGATTTCATAATATAACATTCACGTTATAAAATAAAATAAAATAAAATTAATTAGACACATAATATAATAGAAATTATAGTATGCACTTAAATTAAAAACCATAATGAAATTACTAAATAACAAATTTAAACTAAAAAAGAATTTATTATTATTTATATAATTAGAACGGTGGAGTGGAGTGGGGAAGGGTTGCGTAATAAAAAACGTGAAACGGGAGTTTAAGCGACTTTGATTTGACGGAATTGGCGGTTTTTAGATTGGAGACTCTAATAATAATAATAATAATAATAATAATAATGAATAGGTCACATGTGTGGACATGGCGGACAGCGCATTGCTGCGTCAGTATCTCATGATCGCGGGTCCCACCCTTATCCTATCCTCATTAACCCCCCCGGCTTATTTTAGCAGGATGCGTCTGCGCCACGGCCTCCCCCGACAGCGACGTACATATAGCATCATCATCGTCCGGTTCACGGACACCTACTGGTTGCGTGTCTCCATCTTATTCGTTCTTAAATCATCATCGTAGTTAAATTAGAAAATTTAGTAACAAAATAAATAAATATTTTTAAAAAATAACAACCAACCCCTCTTAATTTTATTCATCATACCTAACTAAATAGATTTTAAATTTTATAAAATATTAAAAATACCCTTTTATTTCTCTCTCAATATTTTTGAAACAAAAATAATCTTCAACGAGTATGACGATTAAATAAGATCTTCAACGAATATAACGATTAGACAAGATTCTTTTTCCCCACCATCACAACTAATCTCTAGAACTCCAAAGCCAAAGATCCAACAATCATTGGATCTAGTGGGGGAACCAAGTGGGGTTTTTGGAAAAGAGAAGGCATGTGTATTTCATGAGGGCACCATCACATTCATCTTTTTCTTTTTTTTTTCTTTACCATCATCACCTTTTCTCTATTTCTTTCTCTTTTTTATTGTCGCTTTGCCACCAGCAATCATGTCTTCGACTAGTCATCACCTTTGGCTATTACTAGCGTCATAAGTTATTACTAAACTCGACTTTTAATTATTTAGATTTTTTTAAATTAATTATTATTGTGAGCCTATAATCATTACTACTCACTATTTTTTCTCTTATATCTAAGTTATTTGGACACTAATTTCTTTATCTTTGTTTCTCTCTACATCTCTTCCGTGATATCAGTCCCTCTCAATCTCCTTGATTCTTTCCTTATCCCTTTGATTTCTCTCTTTTTTTCAAGTCGATTTTCTACCATCTTTAAATTTTAACCCTACCAACACCCCAAGCTAATCCATCAATTAAACATAAAGATGAATAGAGAAAGAAAGAAATATGGGTGAAAAGTTCTAAGACGAGAAAGAAAGCGAGGAGAAGGGAAATTTTCTATAAGTGTATAATAGACTTTTCAATTAAATTTTTTAATAGTAAAGGATCTTTTATCATTTTTAATATATCAAAATACATGTACATGTTGAATCTTGAGGGTCTTAAAATATAATTTCACCAAATCATAATACCCAACGCACCTCCCCTTAATCTAATAACCTAATAATAGTCATGTTATTAGGTGTTGTTTGACAATTATAATTTAATCTCTATTTAAGGATTGTTTTGTTTCCTCTCTATCTTTCCCTCCCCCTTTCCATTGTCTTTAACTCTTAAGCAATTTTTCTCAATCTCATGAATTAGGATTCTCAGTATTTAGTGTAAGTTTAATACCCCACCCTTTTAATGGACATCAGTTTCATTTGATGGTGTTAGAACCATTGTTTTAAAAATCGGACTAGATCGGCCGATCGAACTGGTTTAATCAAGAACCGGTAGCTTATCCGATCCGATTTGACATAAAAATTCAAATCTCCTTCAATTTGGTCAAAATCCGATCGAACTGGTAAATTGGGAATCGGGTTCACCTCGATTTTTTTCACCTCACTTATTTTTAAATTTTTAATTCTTAATTAATTTTTTAATAACATATATAACAATTATATATAAAATATTAGTTATATATTAATTAATAATAGCATTTCTCATAATAATATATAGAATATTAGTATTTCAAATATATATTAAAATATATATTTAATTATAAAATATATATATGACATCATCTGGTCGGACCACTCCAGTCTAACTGATCTGACTAACTGACCCGTGACCCAATTAAGAGAATAGTTCACTCTCCTATCCGATTTTTAAAATATTGGTTAGAACCAATTGATGTTGTCAAGTTAAAAAGAAAACACTAGGCCATGGTGGTAGTGACTGTATATTTAAAGCCTCTCAATTGCTTATCTGTTAAGTCTCAATGTTGATTGACTACTTGGTTATGAGTTTAATACATAAATAAATTAATGATATGGCCATCATAGAATATCATTATTTCATTGAACATTGCTTGACCATTTGCATCTTCGACATTTAATTTTTTTTTTCATAATTAAGATCTTATAATTAGTTACTCTTTAAATTACCCACAAACTATATATATGGACTAGATAATTCAATTATAAGTTATCAAGACACCCCTAAATAAGCTTTAACCCTTAATAGAGATCGACTAGATAATTCAATTATAAGTTATAAAAGGCACTCCTAAAAAGTTTTAACACCTTAATAGATGTCCCGTGCGTGACAAGTTCAAATATAAATTCATAATAAAGTTAATTTTTAACATCCAACATAATTAAGATAAAAAAGAAGAAGAAGAGAGAGTTGGTGTGTTATTTATGAATAATGTTATTTATTTATATTGAAGATGAATGTGTGACATTTTTATTGAATAATAAAAAATATAATATTTATATTTTTATATTGAACATTACTCTGTTATTTATGGTTGCAGGTTGATTAATTTATAATCCAAATCCGGTAATCCTGCTTAAGATGTAAGATTAATTAATTAATTGCGGGTGAAGGATTAAGACAATTTATTTATTTATTTTTTAATTCATAGATATAAATGTACCAAATCAGCCTGCAGTTGCATAAAGATAAAAACATGGAATAAAGGAATATAAATTTGTTTCATTAGCCTGTCTTTCTTCTACGCTTTTTCAATATATTCTAAAAGAGGAAAAGGGGGGACCGCCCTGATATTTTACAAAAGAAGAGGGGACCAAAATGAAATCCCAAAAAACGCATTCACTTGCTCCTTTTCCTTTAACCTACGCCTCCATCTTTTCATCTTTTCCCGTTCCAGCCCCCCCAATAATTCCCTATTTCGCCTCTAACCCCCCCATTTCCTAGAGAAAAAGTTCCGACTGCAACATCGTATTGTAGTTCGCCGCCTCATCCTCCCACTCCCACAGCAACCCATCACACAACGAGAACGCCTCGTCGGTGTCGGCCACTGCCGCCACGGCGGCATCGACGCCGGCCACCCCATCGGAGTTGGGTATCCCCAGTTCATCGTCCGAAGCTTCCAAAAGGCGTCTCATCACCTTTTCTCTCTCCTCCTCGTCTTCCTCGTCCTCTCCCTCACGCCGGCCACCGTCGATATCCGGTCCAGCATCGGAGAAAGCACTGTCGAAGGCTGTGGAGGAGGAGTCGCACGAGAGCTCTCGTTCGAGAGTAGTGAATATGGAGGAGAACTCCTGGTTGGGCTCTTGATGATCCTCCTCCTCCTCCAGGAGAGAGAGGATCTGATTATACGATTTCTGGCGCTTTGGGTCGTCGTCTTCGCTTTCCCCAACAACACTAGGGTCCTCTTCTTCTCTCTGGCGTTTCAACGGTGGTTCCGCCATTACAGAGAGACAGAGAGATAGATAAAGGAGAGAGAAAACCAATAATATATACGGAAGTGTAAAGAGATTGAGATGAAGAGAGAGAAGGGAGCCGAAAGGGTTATATAGAGAGCGAGTTCCGGTCAAAATGAGTGAAGAGTGGAGATGGAAAATTACAACGAAAAAGAAAAGAAAAGAAAAGAAAAGGAAAGGGAGAATATTTTAATGGGTTGCAGAGAGTTTGAGAGAGAGAGAGAGAGAAGATGCTTTGGCAAAAGGAAGGAAATTAACTAAGTCACATAAAAAGAAAAAGAAAAAAGTTGGAGCTTTTAAGAGGGTTTGTACGTTCCCGTGCTGCTGCTGCTGCTGCTGCTGTTAGTGTTAGCTTGTCTGTCACGGGTGGGCTAGGGTTTACTTGGAAGTTGGAACTCCATTTACGTTTGATTAAACAACATTACCCATTAATAATAATAATAATAATTTAATTAAAAAAAGTTTCTGTTTGGATGAAAGACAGATAGACAGGCCGGTGAGGGTATCATGACTGGGAAAGAAAATGACAAAAGTATAGAAAAAGAAGAAGATAGAGAGAATAGAAAGGAAAAGTGAAAGTTGTCCTTTAAAAGCTTTAAACACAGAGAGAGAGAGAGACAGAGAGAGAGAGGGCCGGACTGACTCTGACCGGTGGCGGCCTGTTGTACGATTGGTTCCTCTTTCTCTCTCTCTCTCTTCTTTATTTATTTTTGTCTCCAGTACGCTGCATCCAATGCACATTTATCTTTTATAATTTTTATAATAACTCTAATCAATAAAATAGGCCTTCCCTTGTCATCATTTCGTTCCTTATTTGGTAAAAAATTTAATTTCATTTGTGCCCCCAGTTCTAGAAAGTATATAATATTTAATAATATGTATTTATAATAATAATAATAATTAGTATTATTTTTAATAAAAGTTAGTATAATTGTCAAATAATTTTATAAATAAATAAATATTTTTTAACAACTTTCATTTTATTTAGGTAAATTATGAAGCATTTAATAGTTAAAATATTAAAAAGTTACTCACACATGACGCATCACCGGCTCTTTAATTATACACGCGAATATATAATATATATAAAGAAAATAACCAAATTGAGAGGGTTAAAATAGAGATTTTGGCTTGGGAGAGTGTGTGATGCGACGGCATGCCTGACCTAACCATTAAATTACACAAGGAGATATATGGAAGAAAAGAGTCGGTGAGGGGTAGTTTTGTCTTTTCGGCGTAACCAAACCCATCATCGGATGGGGCAGATGGGAAGGTTGACCGTTGGCAGTTAGTTCATGCCAAAAAAAAAAAAAAAAAAAAAAGAAACGGACGGTAGAGATGCAGAATCACACCCTTCTGACCGTCGGATGCAGAGCTACCATTAGCGAGCCGATGGGGCAACCTCTATCTATGTTCACAACGTTTGACCATGCCATATGATAATATCATGGATGGGTTGAGGCAATTTAATTATTATAATTGTGAAAGAAAGAAGTGATTAATTAATAAGGGAATCTAAAAGTTAAAATATGAAAGCAATTGGTAGAATGATCTTGAGTCACGTGTTAATGTCGAGTAGTTATATCACGATAAATTGAGATTCGCATTAATAAATTATGAGTTCGATTTTTTATTTTATACGATGAAATAAAATTTTTATTTATAATTTATTTTTTTCAAACAATATTACTCTTCACACGTCATTTTATATGGCAAGTATTGGAATAAATAATATACAGCAGGTTGACCGTGTGGGTGATCTAAAACCATTTATAATTACTTACTTCACATTGAAAGAAATTAATTAATTAATTAATAATCATCATTAAGATCACAAGAGGCAGTCCAAGTTGATCTATCAAGGCATTTAATTATTAATTTTTAATTAATTATGAATATAAAGATGCAGACCACAGGGAGGGTGGGTGGGATTGAAGAACCCTCGAAAGTAAGTCCAAAATGACTCAGGAAGATGCACCTAAATATAATATATGATCTTCAACCCTAATTAATTAACGTTCATTAGCCCCCCCCCCCCCCCCCCCCCCCCCCCCCCCCCCCCAAGGTTTTGCTTCACCCTCTCGATGCCTTCCCTTTGAAAAGACAAAACCCTAGATATTGATCCAAACTCTAGAGGGATCTTTTTTTTTTTTCTATTCTTTTCCTTTCTTTAATCCCATGTTTTAAGAGTAATACTATTTTTCTAGTAGAGATAAATAAGGATGATGTGACAATCTATGTGGAAAAAAGTGTTTGTTTGAAAAAGATAAAAAAACGCTTAATAATCAAAATTTGAAAATCATTAGGGAAGATGAAAATGTGCCCAATAACCAAACTTCACACATTTCTCTCCATATGGGCTGACACATTATCGCTATTCATCTGTACTGAAGGTGAATAACATTATTCATATTTTAATGGTGATTTTTTTTTAATGAAAACGTCCTAATACAAGTGTCAAAACTTGAGTGTTCAGATAATATTTTTATGAAACAAACAAAGACATGCTTACCATATATCTCATAATTAATTATATGTTTTCTAAGATAGTATTTGTTAATCAAAATATAGAATGAAAAATGTCAGATATAAGAAATATTCCGAATATTTATCTTTTCTAATATGTTTGTTAAACTTATTTAGTAACTCTTAGAAAGTAAGTCACGTGACTTTTTATCTTGATTTTTCAAAATATGTTTTTCTCTCCCCTCTCAAGATAAGCATATCTTGGTCCAGATAGATAAAAAAAAAATGACGCTTGTGTCCTTTAATGCATTTTAAAAAATTTAATAAACAATTTAATAAAAATCTTGAAATGCTTCTCAGCCTTATTTTGACCATTCTATATTTTGGTTCGAAAAGTATTTCGACCTTATCTTAATACTTTCTTATCTTGGTCATTGTAACAAACGCTACCTTAAGTGATACTTTAAAAATAAAATATCTTTATACAAGAGTCACAATCGAAATAATTATAAACTTTTTATGCAGAAACGAGGAAGGAAAAAAGATCATTATAATGGTCTATAACCATAGGGATTGTCATTTTAATTATGATCATGATGCATATATATTTTTCTTTCAAAGGTGTTAAGGGTAGGATGATTTTTCTAATTAATTCAAGAAAGATGATTGGTGGGGGGGTGGTTCATGCAGGCCGGCTAAGAAAAATTAAATTTAATTTATGAAACATAAACGTATGAAATGGGGAGATCTATAAGCTAACACCTGACCTGCCTGCCCAGCCGAATTAACATTATTTATTATATAATTATTGATGATTAAATAATTAAGATCTAAGTTGAATGTGTTCTTAAGTAAGAAAACACGCAATCCATAGCTTACGCTGCTTGTCGGCTTCCCCTTAAATTAATTAACCTGTGAGTGTGACTAAGAAATTAAGGAGCAAAGCTGAGTAATATAAGCCATTAGCTAGGGTTCATGTGATGTGTGTAAGGAATCCAATGTAGCAGAAAAAAGGGGAATAATTAAGCTGCGCTGCTTTGCTTTGCTTCATGCTTTATGCCTTCCCCGCTTCTTGTTCTTCCCCACCGCTCACCTAGTCTCGTTGCCACCCACCACCTTCATTAATTCCTCGTCCTTGTGAATCTCTTTCATCCTAACTCATTTTCTTCTCAATTTCGTACATCCCAATTATTGTCGGCCATCAAAGAAAAAATAAAGATTCGACAACAAGAGTAATTTAGATATTTTAGTGCACGTGTGTTGCACTCTTTAATTCAATTCTGATTAAGTATACAATTGATTTGAAAATACATGATCTAAGGGAATGATCGAAATAATAAAAAATTTAAGTAATCATACGAACAAACATAAAAGTACATAAATAAAAACATAAATTTGACCATTTAAAAATTGAAACTTAATTAATATCTCATGCTTATTATCGATTACTAAATTATAATTTGAAAATCGCAAATACAACCCACTAAATTATAATATCTCGTGCTTATCATGGTCTTAAAAAGCATCAAGTCACCAAATTGATGATCACCAATTGAAAAGTCATAGCCAATCCGGTTATAAACATGTGACAATAATTGGGCAAAAATATACAATACTAGCTAGCTAGCATATATATGTGTATTAGGAAACATACACCCATGAAATGGAATGAGTAGGCACGATATGTAAGCTTTAATTAGGACCCAAAAATCATGAAAGGGAAATAATAAGTCGGTCCAAAGTGCGTGGCCAACTAATCTGGGACAGAACAAGCTTCTTGTGCATTACATGTCGGATGGAATCCAATGTAGAAGTACTGATGAACTGATAATTAAACAAGAGAAGAAATAAAGGGGTGGGGCGGGGGGTCGAGTAAGTAGGCGCATTAGCATGTGCCAATTGGAGTAGTGGCATCTGAAAGTGCAAGGCACGTGCTGCTTACACCCCTAGCCTGCCTGCCTGCCTGCCTGCCTAATTAATCTCAAGTCTCATATGTCTTCTTCCATCCATCTCTCTTACCCACCACCACTTGTTGAATGTTGTGATGTTTCCTTGAGCTGTCTCTCCACCTTGCTAATAAGTAGCTTCTCACATACGGTTGGCTAGCTACTAGACATTGCCAATTAAAGCCTCAATGTTCAATACTCATGCATGTATCAGCTACAGCTACTTCCGGATATGCATGCATGGATGGATGCCTCACCCTCCACCCATAAAATATGGTATTTATGTGAAATCCCAAAACAAAGTCTCGTGTTATAAAATCATTAGAGAGGAGGATCGCCTTTCGTAGAGAGAGATCGAGGACGAGGACCTCTCAATCATCCACAAGACTATTGCAAAATACCCAAACTACCCCAACTCAAAAGTCCTTAACAATATTGATTGACCATCAGAATAGAATTAAATACATGATCATCACTTCAGTCCCAAGTCTAGCTAGCGACGTAGCAAAACCACTGGCAAATAGTTAACCTCGATCCTCCCTTTCCCATGGACTTAAAAAAAGTGTCCACCTTTCATTTGAGGCACCGAGCTTGCAAGAAGGAGGGAAAACAACGGATGGAGGAGGGAAGCCGGGGGGTTATCTTTTTTTCAATAGTTTTTAAGCTGTTTAGGTTACATTTTCTTTACTATTTTTAAGTCATTTTTTGTTTTCGTTCTAAAATAATGAAAATGCATTATCTTTATTATTTTTAAAAATACATTTTAAGAAAAATATATAAAAAAAACTCAAAATAATAAAAGTTGTTTTGAGTGTTTTCATTCAAAACAAACTCTAAACTCAAAATATATATATATATTTATTTATATTTTATTATTGTATTGGGAAAAAAATATTACAAATTATTTATTCATTTTGAATAATTTAATTTATTAAATAAAATATTATTTAAAAATTATTTTCAAAATTTCTAAGAGAATGCGTTTTTTTAATTTTTTATTTTAAAAAATAGTTTTTTAAAATGAACAAAGAGAAGGCGTTTTTTATTTTCTAAAAATAGACTACCAAAACAAAAAACTAAAAATAAATTCAAAACTTAAAACTGAAAATTGAAAAGTAAAGAGAACGCAGTCTTAGCTTTTAGGTTGTGTAAAGATTAAAAATTGAATAACGTTTAAATTGATAACGTGTTTGGATAAATATATTTTTAAGCTAGCATTTAAATAGTTTGAAAGACTTGATAAACTATGAGAACTTGACAAAAAGATAAAAATAGAAATATTGTTGAATAATGTAAATAAAATTCATAAAAATGTTAAATATATTAATTCAATATACAATAAATATATATATATATATATGTGTTATATATATAGTGAACGGAGGAGGTAGAGGGGTGATGACAATAGTGAGAGAAGGCAGTGATGGAGGCAATGGAGGAAAAGATAGAGATGATGGACAACGGTAATGGAGGATGACGGTCATGGCGATGGAAAAGGAGATGGGTTTGGTGGCAGCAGCAACAAAGAAGGTAGAGAGATAAAAAATGGTAGAGATTGAAAATATATATTTTGTTTGAGGGTAAATTAGTAATTTCATTGGTCAATGTAAAAAGCTCATAGGAACTTGTTGAGTAAATATTTCGCAAAACCCACGAATTAGATCGAAGAAAATTGCATAAAACAGTGAGTTAAAAAACAAAAATAAGAAATCGAAAATACCAAAACAAAACTCCTTATTGTGCTCTAATAAATCGCTGGCGATGGAGGAAATAAAGGTAGGGCTTTAAGACTTAGATTGATCGGTCCAAGACCCACTAAGGTAAAGCCAAGAATAGGTCCCAAGCAAAACCCAAACTAGCCTTAGATTGAACCCAACTTTGCTCAATCGGAAGAAAAACCCAAACCCAAGAATGACAAGCACACAAGGTCGAAAAAACCCCCATAAGAGAATATCAATGACCATTCTTTTTCTTCTCTTCTCATTTTTGGCTATCTCTATCACTCTCTCTCTCTCTCTCTCTCTCTCTTTTCACCCATTCAAAACCACCTCCCATATACACAATATATAGATAACCATCGAAGAACCAGATAACATTTCACCAAGAGAGATGAGATGAGGGTGAGGAAAAAAGAGAGAGCAAAATTGGGAGTCGAATGGCTTGGACGACCAAGTCTTAAACTTCTTCATCAAATAGGCTAGATCAAGATAAGATGGATAATGGGCTTTAGATAGGGTAGCTAATGGGCTTAGACCAAAATGGGTTGGGTTTGGTTCTTGTTTGAGTAACTGGGCCAAGCCCGCTTTCCTCAACAACAAAATAAATTTACTTGAGCCATCTTTTTATTGGGTTTCTTATAAGTGGGTTTGGACATTTCTTTAAATCTATCAATCCCGAGCCAAAGCCTATGATAGTTTTATACTTACTCGATCTTATCATCATCGCTTTGGACTTGTTAGGTATCACACCCTAACAAATCTCCACCTCGATACCTAACAAGGTTTGCACACAAGCAAATAATACATTAGTTGATGAAAGTACCAAATAAATTGGAATGTTCACTTACCTTTACCAATGCTTAGAAATGTAAGATAACTTCTAAACTTGGTCAACGTGAGAACCTTAGTTCTCATATCTGAAGGGTTATACTCAGACAATACCTTCTCAAGCCTAACAACATCTTGGGACACAATGTCACATATAAAATGAAGTCTGACATCTATGTGCTTAGTGCATTCGTGAAACACTGAATTTTTACACAGATAAATAGCAGATTGACTATCTGAATGTCCGATTACATTATTACTTAAAACATTTAGTTCTTTAAGTAAACCCTTAAACCACAGTGCTTCTTTAATAGCTTCAATGGTAACTATATATTCTGATTCGGTGGTAAATAGTGCAATAATGTGTTGGATTTGTGACTTCCAACTAATGCAAGAATCACACAAAGTAAACACATAGGAAGATGTAGATTTCCTATTATCCTTATCATCCGCATAATCAAAATCAGTAAAACCCTTTAATTTCACTCATTCAGTTGTATGTTTATACACTAAGCCAATATCATAAGAACCCTCCAGATATCTTAATAACCATTTCAATGCCTCCCAATGTTTAGAACCAGGATCAAACATAAACCTGCTAAATGTACTAACTGCATGAGCTAAGTTAGGTCTAATACACACCATTAAATACATTACCGATCCAATGACATTAGTTTACGGTATTTTACTCATGTATTCTTTTTCTTTTTCATCAGTAGGGGACTGTTCCTTAGACAATATGAAATGGTTAGCGGTAGAGGTAAGGTGACAGGTTTACAATCATGCATGCTAAATTTTTTCAATATTTTCAGAACGTAAGATGATTGATGTAAAAATAAATATGAATTTGATCTATCTCTTTCAATTTTCATGCCTAGGATTTTTTTAACATTCCCTAGGTCTTTCATATCAAATTCTTTATCTAGAGTTATTTTTATCTCATTTATCATCTTTGAATCTGGGCCAATTAAAAGCATGTTGTCAACATATAATAATAAGAACACACAGTTATTATCATGTTGCTAAAAATATAAGTAGTGATCAAATCCACTCATTTTAAACCCAATGGAATGCACAAAAGAGTCAAAGCGTTTGTACCATTGCCTAAGGGTTTGTTTCAAACCATATAATGTTTTTTTAAGATAACACACATGATTAGGTTTATCTCTATCTTCAAAACCCCTGGGTTGAGATATATAAATCTATGCTTCAAGATAACTATGTAGGAATGCAGTTTTCATGTCAAGTTGTTCAAGTTCCCAGTTAAAATATGCAACTAAGTTAGCATGACACGTATAATGTTATACTTGACAACATGAGAAAAGATTTCATTATAGTCTATCCCCTATTTTTGGGTGAATCCCTTAGCTATCAATCTAGTTTTAAATCTTACTGGTTCATCCCTACTAATACCTTCTTTAACTTTATAAATTCATTTACAACACACTAAGGATTTGTTTTTCGGCTTAGGTACTAATTCCCAAGTTTGATTTTTATAGAGGGATCTTATCTCCTCTTTCATTGCTTTGATCCATTACTTAAAGTTTTCACTTTTAATTGCCTCATCATATGTATTTGGCTATTTATCAACTAATTCTTGATAATTGACACCAAGACTATAATCGATTTCCAATCTTTTGGGAGTTCTATGTGGTTTTTTCTCTCTCTATCTCTGGCCAGTTGATAATTAGTTAGAGAGTCATGGTCATCAGGATATTCTTCTATTATATTCTCAGTACTCTCTTCCTCAATAATAGGCTGATCTTGCATGTCATTCTCCACCTTACTCGGGGCAATGGGAATGTGGGTACTCACTTTCTCCACCTCATCCTCAAACTCTTCACTGACGCTATCTTGCCTTTTCTCACTTACCAAATCAGACTCATCCTTAAGACATGGCATATCTAATTCATTAAATGTGACATTTTGACTAATAAGGATTTTAACACCTTTTTGGCTTTTATTCCATAACCTGTATCCCTTGACACCTTTAGGGTAATCTAAGAAGATACACTTCCTAACTCTAGGATCTAGCTTTCCCTCACTCTGATGAGAGAAAACAGCACAACCAAAGGTTCTCAACATAGAATAGTCAACACATTTACCATACCAACGTTCATAAAGAGTATCACTATTCAAACAACAGAGGGAGTTAAATTGGTCAAATAATAAGTAGTCATAATCGCTTCACCCCAAAATGACTTAGGCACACCAGAACTCAACATCATACATCTAATTTTATCAAGTAAAGCGTTATTCATCCTTTCAGCAATTCCATTCTATTGTGGAGTATAAGAAACTATTTTGTGTTTAATGATGCCACTCTCAATGCACATATTATCAAAATCAGCATTATAGAACTCAAGACCATTATTGTAATACCCAAGAATGGTTTGAGGATATAAATGGTATTTAATGAAGGGCATAAATAGAATTTGCAGAAAAATGAGACTATAGGGTACACTAACGCAGTTTTGGATGATCGAATTAGTCAGAGGGAGTACCTCGGGACTTAGAGGTCTAAAGAAAATGGTACATCAGTAACAAGCGTTCCGAGAAAAGAATTATGGCATCGAAAGAAATGAGATCGGGAACAGTTTTCAGTACAACAAAAATACAGCTGCCGATTAGCTCGTAATACCGAATTGTTATAGACGATATCCAAAAAATCAATGGAGTGTTTCTAGGACTAATATTTGATGTATAGGACAACTTTTAAGTGATTTCAGGTTGAATCGAGTGGATTTGAGGTTAAAACGATCAATCGGGCTTAAGTGTAATTTTCTAAAATTACCTGAGGGAGGTCAAAACGGTAATTTTTTGAAAGTTTCAAGGGAGAAATGAGAAGTAATAATCTTGAGGGTCTTAGTGATGCTAGAAAGATCAGGGGCTTGAGGATAAGGGCCAAAATGCAAAAGGAAGTTTTTAAGGGGCTAAAATGTAATTTTTGAAAATCTGCCAAAGCATGGCAGATCTGGCCACGGATTCGGCTGGAAAATCGGGAGATTTGGGCAGCAAATCTCGTTAGGGCATGGCCTAGGGTAGTCTAGGAAGTGTGTGGGGAAAGGTATGGCCGAAAATTGGCCACGTGGAGGTCGTTTTTAGCCTATAAATAGCCAAGGGTTTCGGCCAAAAATGAAGCAACAAATTGCTCGATTTTGAGGGTGAATCGAGGGAATCAAATAAGGGGCTTTTGATCCTTGAGGCAAGATGAGCATTTCTGGTAAGTTTCGTGAATTTTCGAGGTGTTTTGAAGGGGTTTCGGAGGCTCGTTGGAAAAGGGAGGCGGATTGTGGCGCTACGCCTGAAACCACCCTATCGGGGGCCTTGCCGATGGCCTTTCGGCCTAAAATCGGTGGCAATGTGATCGACTGGAAGTGGGATTCCAGCTGGTGTGATCGGGGGCAAATTCCGGTGCCGGCCAGCGATCAGCTCGTCGGAGAAGAAAGGGCGCGTGCAATGCACGCGCATCACCACTCGCCCGCGCGTGGAGGCTCAGGTATTTTTGAAATTTTTTTATTATTTCGATAAAAATAAATTATAAATTATGGTGGAAGAAAATTTTGAAAAATGTTGGAGAAAATGGTTATTTTGTAATTTTTAAGGGAAATAAGGCTTATGAAAATAGGAGAAAAATCTGGAAAATTTCTAGAAAAAATTCCATAGGCTTATAAATATTGTTTTATGAATTTTTGTGGAGAAAAGTTTAGAAAAATGCTTGAAGAGGTATTTACTTGAAATTATCAAGAGAAAAATAGGAAGAAATTAGAGAAAAATAATGAGAAAATTGGGAAAATAGATATTGACTTTCCTTTGAATACATATGATGTCTAGGGTATCGTTGAGGCTCGAATTTGCAATATAGAGGGCCTAGCATGAGAATCGAGGTCAGGCACGCATTTTGAGGAATTTTGAACTTAGCCCCAAGGTGAGTGGTTCTATCGAAAACTTGTTTGTGGCATATAAATGGTTTATTGTGAGTGTTCGTCCCTATGACTTAGTTTATTGTGATGGTTTGTCCAAATGATTATTTACACACGTATTAAATTTCGCATAGTAAATTGCATACATTGAGATGTTGATTTTTGTCATACATGTTATGATTTTTGGCATTGACATGTTGTGTGTTGCCCATGTGGGACGTGGGTTGTAATCCTGTGACCTGGCCCCCGAGTGACAGCACTCAGGATACGTGCTGAGGATTATTGTTATGTGACCCACTTGAGACGGGGCTGAGATGGACTTCACCCTATGGTACTCAAGTGGCGGGGCTGAGAGTGGACACCACCCCAGGTTCCATTGAGCAATAGCATTAATACCGAGGTGTCGTTGATTCCGGGGATAGTGCTGATGCGATACTCTTGGGGCTAGGGTTGCGTTGGGTTTTGGAATGCTTTTGAGTAGGAGCGTAATGCCTAACAATGACAATGGGGTGATTCCCGGGTTCATATGTCGAGGTTGTCCCTCTTAAGCAGAATTGGTTTGCCAATGGGTCGGTGTGGTCATGTCGCCTTTAGAGAGATTGCATTTTTCGCGGCTAGGGCTAAGTGCTATGTGGGATTCTCTTAGGTTGGGGCATGTCAGGATTTATCGGTTTCATATATGATTTTGCATATCTACATGAAAATGTTTCTGAACTCTCACTTAGATGATTCAGCATCTAATTTGGACTATATCGCTGGAATATTCAAACGTTCTAGGTGAAAGCAGTGGCGCCAAGGGAAAAGATGTTGTCGAGATGTAGCTGTTTTCGTAGTTCTTTGTCTATGATTACGATGTTCAGAGATTATGTAATATTTTGATATTTTCATGTGAAACATCGATTTGGTTATTGTAAAAGAAATTGTCAGTTATATATCATTGAGGTTTCGATTTTGTTTCTGCTAATGTGATTGATAATATTTGTCTTAGTCTATTAATTATTAAATTTTGATATGCTGAGAAGGTACGATCGGGATTGTCGAGAAATGACTATGATGAAGATATGTATGTCGAGAGGCTTATGTTGTGTATATGATATTAAAAAAAAAAAAAAAATCGAAATCTCGAGTTAACACACGTTTGGGAAAAACGGGGTGTTGCAATTATCCGTCCTAAAAAAAATTATTTTATTACTAGTTTGATTTTCAAATTGTATTTTTCAATTTTTAAATTATGGAAACTATTGAATTTTTCTTTTAGTAGATAGACCCAGACACACCTAGAGTAATTATTGATGATGGATAAAAAATATTTATTACCTGCAAAAGTGGAATTGCTCCCAAGACCCCACAAGTCCATATGATGTAGCTCTAGATGTCTTATGACTACTAGATGAGAAAGAAAACCTGTGGTGTTTGCCAAGCATGCAATGATCACAAAATGGTAAATCTGACACTTGATCCTTACCAAAACACCCTTATCGTTAAGGAATTTAAGTCTCTTAATACTTACATGAGCTAACCTATTATGCCATTTTTGTGTGTGATTAGTGTCAATGGATGCAATAATGGGAGTAGTGCCACTAATTACTTCAATATAAGTGATATAAATGCCATTTTTCCTAGCAGTCTTAAAGGCTCTAAGTGCGTCTTTAAACATTTTAATCATATCACTGCCAACCCCACCCGTAAAACCTATCTTCTCTAATTCCCTTACAAAAATCAGATTTCTACCCATTTGTGAAATGTACTTGACTTCATTCAGTGTATGCACAAAGCCATTTTAATATTTAATAGCTATGTCAACAACACCAACCAAGATTATCACACGTAATGACATGCCCATGATCAGACTCTTGTAAGTTTTCAAACCAGTGTTTATGAGACATGACATGAAAAGATACACCGAAGTCTAGAATCCACTCATGCATATGGGAGTTCATAGATAGATTAATCTCATAGGGTTTAGGGTCCATTAACATATATACCTCTCTACTCTCACATTAAGAAGATATAACATTGGTCTCATTTTTTTCTTTTTCTCTACATAACAGTCTTTTATAAAATGTCTTATTTTTCCATAACCATAGCATTTTCTACCTTTTTTCCTTCTCCTGTGACTTAGACCTACTTCTACCCTTTTTCTCACCACCCCTAGTTTGAGACCTTCCCCTCACAAGATGTATTTCTCCATATCTTCTGTCGTTTCTTTCAACTTTAATTTTCTTTCCTTACTCTTAAAAGATTCAACAACAATACCTGGGGTAAGGGTCCCCTCTCATATTTCATAGCATTCTTGACCTCCTTATATATGTCAGGAATAACATTTAAAAGAATGATAGCTTTATATTCTTTCGTAATTTTTTCATCATAGTTAGTGATATCTTAAACAAGTTTATTGAAAATATCAAGATTATCATCTATATTTTTCGAGGGGTCAATTTTAAAGCTAAAGAAACTTTCAAGCAAGAAGAGTTTGTTAATAGTAGACTGAGTTAAATAGAGTTTATCTAATTTTTTTCAAAGTTTTTGAGTAGTATCATGTTTATCAACTTTGAGTAAAATCGAGTTAGACAAATGTAAGATAATAGAAGTATATGCAAGTTCGTCACTTTCTTATTTTTCTTCCTTAGTGACAGATTTATCAAAAGAATTATCAATAGCTTTTGAAACCTTTTGTTGAACAAAAATTCCTTTCATTTTTTGTTGCTAAATTGTAAAATCACATTTTTCATTAAACACACCTAACTCAAAGTGTTGTGTAGCCATGAGATGCACAAAGCACACAAGTTGCAACAAGAAATAGATTCAAGTATGCTTTTATAGATTGTAAATACATACTACTTTTAGACCTTTTAAATGCCAACTGAAACAAATGCTTAGGCTAAGGAAGAGGACTAATGCAGATATGGTTTCAAGGTGCAATTTTAACAGCAACTAAACGAACAGGAAATCAACAAAAAAAAAATTGCCACTTAGTCACACAAAGAATGTTAAAACAAAAAACACAATTAATGAAGACAAATAATCACAGTTAACTTTAGTTCTAGCAACACACAATGGTTACAACCACAGTGTAACCCCCAATCCTAATGGCCACCCCCACGGCCTGCTAATTGCTGGAATTTAAATAAGGGTTAAAGTATTTCTCACTTAGCGGACTGATTTTACAGTCTATAAATGAAAGAGAGATGGGGAAATCAAACCAAGTAGGACTGACGGGCTCGTTGATTTGAGCATGTTGTTCGGAGTCATGTATGTCGAAGTCCCACGTGCCATCGCTAGAGCTGCCACGTGCTGTCCCCGGAGTAGCCATGCACTGTTGGCCATAAGAGGTTCAAGCCTCACGCGCCACACCCACAGGTGCGCCTCGACGTTAGGAGACCAATGAAGGGTCTCACGGGCCCTAATATAAATGGAGCAGAAAGATCTAGGCCGATTTTCGAATCTGGGTTAGGGTTTTGAGAAACCGCCTAGATCCGAAATTAGCCAAGAAAACCTCCATTTCTTGCACGCACGAAGCCACCGACATGGCTTTGATACCAGTTTGTTGATTAAATATCTCGCAAAACCCGCAAATTAGATTGAAAAAAATTGCACAAAATAGTAAGTTAAAAGACAAAATGAGAAACCAAAAAGACCAAAATAAAACTCCCTGTTGTGCTTCGATGAATCGCCAACGATAAAGGAGATGAAGGTGGGGCTTCAAGACTCAAATTGATCGGTCCAAGACCCACTAAGGTAAAGCCAAGAATCGGTTCCAAGGAAAACCCAAACCAACCTTAGATTGAACCCAAATCTGCCTAATCGGAAGTAAAACCCCAACCCGAGAATGACAAGCACACAAATTTGAAAAACCCCACACAGGAGAATACCAACAGCCACTCTTTTTCTTCTCTTCTCACTTTTGGTTATCTCTATCACTCTCTCTCTCTCTCTCTCTCTTTGCCCATTCAAAACCACCCCCTATATACACAATATATAGATAACCATCGAAGAACCAGATAGCATTTCACCAAGATGAGAATAAACTCCCTAGGTATTCAGAAGAGATGAGATGAGGGTGAAGAAAAAAGGG
Source organism: Diospyros lotus (assembly GCF_014633365.1). Classification (NCBI taxonomy): domain Eukaryota; kingdom Viridiplantae; phylum Streptophyta; class Magnoliopsida; order Ericales; family Ebenaceae; genus Diospyros; species Diospyros lotus. Next base: position 3,905,267 of record NC_068340.1, read on the forward strand.
GGAGAACAAACCTGGGAGTTGAATGGCTTGGATGACCAAGTCTTAAACTTCTTCATCAAATAGGTTAGATCAAGATATAAGATGGATAATGGGCTTTAGATTGGGCAGCTAATGGGTTTAGACCAAAATGTGTTGGGTTTGGTTCTTTTTTAAGCAACGAGGCCAAGCCCTCTTTTCTCAAAGACAAGATAAATTTACTTGCGCCATCTTCTTATCAAGCTTCCTATAAGTGGGTTTGGATCTGTTTTTAAATCTATCAATCCCGGGCCGAAACCTATGATAGTTTTATACTTATCTGATCTTACCATCATCGTTTTAGACTTCTTAGCTAGATCAAGATAAGATAGATAATCGTCCTGTGTATGTTTTTTGATATCTTTACTTTGTTATGTAGATTTCAGAAGCAAAAATCCCTAAGCAATTCGTCCTAAAGCTTGAAATCCTCCAAGCTCAATCCCGCCACAACAAGCTTGTCAAGGACTTCGGTCTCTTCAATCGATAAGCTTGGCCTCTCGCTTCCAAAATCAACACAACAAAGTAAAGATATCAAGAAACATACACAAGGTGACAAAGAAACGACGCAAACTGATATGCTTTTACTCGGAATCAAAGCAAAACTGAAGCTTTTAAGTGTCAAAAGGGAAGAGAAAGAAACGAAAAACCAACTGGACTTGTAATTGCCCACATAAGATTTCCCCTTTGCCCTGCCCTGAGGAAGAATGGCTTTGTATTGAGAAGGACGTGCCGCCAAGTAGTACAGCCCATCCTTGGCACTCTTAAAGGAAAAAAAAGAATTTGATAAGCTTCGAAAATGGGGGAGAGAGTTGGTTCCTAAGGAATATGACAGCTAAGGAAGTAAGTTGGGTGTATGTGTTCGACGTCAACTAGACTGGTACAAGCTTGAGTTCGTTCAAAAGGTTGAGAAGATAGGGTGCAATGGGAAGCCTAAACCCAAACTCGAAATGTTGGGGGCTAATGGAAATAAAGCCCGGTGGGGGATAAGCCGCGTGGCAACTCGGAGAGGGGATACACACTTAGCAACCCCTCAGGAAACGGAACCCTCAAGTGCAAGTTGCCACCTCGTGAAATTTGACTTTGGAAGGGAACTGCTTAAAAATCTCACGCCCCATGCTTCCTTCAACGACCTGCTCGTAGATAGCCAGGTCGGCTTCGGAAGACGTCACATCTACAGCCTTCCTAGCTCTCGAGCTCATCCCCTCAAAGTTATGCATCTCTATCACGAGACAATTTTTGGAGTTTGAGGTGTCGTCCTCTCCTATGATGTGGTTGCAACGCTTTTGACTTGAGTTCTCTTGAACAAAATCGGACATCTACAAGGAGAAAGAAAAAACAGTTAGGTCGTAGATCGCGGACCAGACCCCAAAGAACTGAGAAAGCCCTGAAAAATACTCCCTATTTGACAGACTATGTGCTTTGCAATAGGGTGTCGCCTAAGGCGGAGGGGCTACAGCTACAAGCTCAGCATTCCATGGAAGACTAATCCTAGGGTCAATAAGCCCAAAGGCTCGGTAAATGCCTAACAAACCGATTCAAATCGGTCCCCCATAAAGCAGAGGCGACGCCGACAGAATCAGGAAGACAGCAAAAAAACCATCGACGGCTAATCGACGATGGACAGTTTAACAAAAGAAAAGGGCGAAGGTCACAAGAAACTTACCAATCATTGAATCTCCTACCGATGTGAAAGCTTGGGACAGATGGGGGCCTGAGCAATTGTAATCGAAAGAAACTTCGAAAGTTCATAGACGAGGATGAAAGCAAAAGCAAGAAAATTTGAAATGGCATGAAGAGGGAAATAATAAGGGTTTCCCTGCCATTTATGCCTTTAGCTCGATCAATCTCAGCCGTCAGATCAAAACGACTTATGGTATGCTCCGTATCCATCGGCCACGCGATAGCTTATGGGTCCCATGGGCATAATCATGCGCAGTAATGAGGGGATGTGCGCATTAAATACGCCGCATACAAGAATTGTTGCGTGAAACTGCGTGATTTGAAGCGATTGGGCAGAAGTTTGAAAGGTGGATTAACAACTGGAATAGCTGGCACACGTTAACTCTCAGTTCGAAGATCGCACTGCGAGCTGGGGGGCTTGTGTTATGCGTATTTCCCGCTCCAGTAAGCCAACCCAACTATTTAAGGCCCAGAAGGCCCAAGCAAGCCCGTCAGGACGAGATCGAACATTACTGAAATCCAAACTTAGACCGTGAGGCCTAGAGAGCTCTCAACAAGCTCCTGGCGACACTTCCAACTCGCTGTCTTGATTAATTATCTCGCATAATAAAAAGACTACAGAGTAACCGGAGAACAGTTGTGGATTAGGGCTGCCCAGGCCCAACTTGACCCACATTCTCGGCCCATTTTCTTGGCCCATGCCAATCCCATCCTGGCCTTATACCCGTCTGCAACAATATCATTGCAGCCATTTCTAGATTTTCGCGCGTCGCCTCAAATCTCATCCTCATTTATGGCAAATCTCATCCACATTAATGAGGTTCACGTTGGCACCATGCCGCTACCTGGGTACCTCTGCCGACGCTGCATATTCAGTCCCGTCACTTGCAGGTACATGATGCAGTCAGGAGGACATTCCCTCCTCCTATATATTAGGCAGCTCTCCTCAGAGCCAAGTATCTTCTTCCCTGCCAACTTGTCGATACTCTGCATCTTTTTACTAGCTTACTTACTTGAGCTTCGGAGTGTCTATAGGGGCCAATCGACCAGGGAAGCGCAACCTAAATCATACCACTTTCCTTTCTCATTTTCAAGTTTATTACATTAGTGCTGGCCAACGAATCACAGTAGACCAATTCCAAACGTCGACACACCTCAACAAAACTTATAAGTGGTCAATCTGGTAAGCCAAACACCCCACTAATGTTGGTACAAAGGACGTATGGTGATGGATGCAATATGGTGGATGCCTGAAATTGGAAAAGAAGAGAATGATTGTGGAAAAAAAGAATTCAGGGGGAGAGCTAAGAGATGTTTGTATAGGTGATAGATGATGGGTGAAAGCATAAAGGATGGGAAGCTAATGGTGGAGATGATGGTAAAGGTGATGGCGAGAAAGCAAGGGGAAAGAAGCAATTAGATATCTAGTTGGATTAGGAGTCGTCATGGTAGCTCGCTAAGGCTCCTCCACTCTAGGGATTCTGAGAGAAAAAAGAGGTATTAAAGCGATGTTGATAAGCACTGGTTAAGTCACATGTTTTCTCAAACATAGATTATGTGGAAACCCATATAGTTGCTACATTTTGTCTTCGCTTAGTTTAGATTTGACATTGGAAGACTTGTTTTCAGTTCGTATTTTCAATCATCTTAGATTTGACATTGTCTACTTGTCAGCTAAACTCATAATTTAACTCTTGTATTTTTTTTTTTTTTCGTGGAATAACTTAAATTTTTCGTTGTTTCAACTACACCCTTTAAGCATGCATTTTCGAGTTAATTGCACACCTTACCAGAATTGAGTTAGAGCATACAACATACAATAGACGTGCACTAATGTGAAAAATACCCGATAAAGTGAGATGAATTAGTACTTTAGGTGGGAACTTGGTTGATTTGTCAAAGTTAGAAACATTTTCCAACGAAACACTTTCAACTATGCAGTTATCCCATAATGGTAGATAATGAGATGATCAATTTGATTATTCTCTATTGTCGTCAATGGTCACCAAATCTAGTTTCGGCTTAATAGAGTTGCTACTTTAATACTCCAAAAAATAGATGGAAAAAAGAAAGTAAGTTGAAAGAAAAAGACAAAGATAGAGAGAGTTAGAGGTTGAGAGAGAGAGAGAGAGTTTAGTAGTTGAAAACTCAAGAGAGAGAAAATAGACGTTATAAAATTCAAGTGAACTTCTCTTATAGATAGCTCTTCAATCAAGCTCAAGCATGTTGATAACACGAGTTCTTTACTATGCTAGTGAGGTATGTAATTGATTCAAAGATGCTTAGTCTAAGAATGTAATTAAAATAATAAAAAATTTAAAATAACATACAAAAATAAAAATCAAAATACAAACATTAAATTATGGATTTTGCCTTGACTTGAACTAGATTTGTGATCATTTTTAGATTTGCCTATTCAAATTTGTGATTGCTTTAGATTCACTATTATAGACCTTACTGCGAGGTCCAATGTGATTATTTGCCATTGTTGATGTGTTGTTGGTTTAGACTTGCAATCTTGTCAGTGGTTTTGATTATAAGAGATTTGTTTTGGTGTTCGCATTGGATATACAAAGAGGGGGTCTTCTCATTTTATTCGCTTTAAGCAAACATCATATTACCCAATGCAGACAACATAATATTCTCGTAAATTATAATCATTAACCCAAAAGAAACTTTCACTGAGTTCTTGTCGTTATAGTCAATCAAATCAAACCCATTTCTACTTCCTTTACAAACTCAACTTGTTATCTCTCGTACCAACTTGTGTTTGAGGGGATCTTCAGATTAAGACAAAATTAAATTTAACAAATTTGATTTATATTCAATTTATCTATATTTTATAATGAATTTTAAATTCTTTTTGATAACATAATTAACTTTGTATTTAGTTTAGTTAATATTTTATAATGGATTTTTAAATTTTTCAACAATATACTAAACTTTATATTTAATTTGAATTTTATTATAGATAAATTATTCCAAATTCCCTGTAGTTTGAGCCATTTGCAAGGAAACCCATTATCATTTAAAAACCATCTTAAAAATTACTATCCCACTGGGTATTTCTTCCATTATAAACAACATTAGTTAAACTCTTGTTAAGTTAAATAATTAATAATTTAACTCTAAAAACTATTTTTTATTATAAAAATACATTTTAATTAAAGATATAACTATAGACTTAAAAATATATTTATATATATAATATATTTTTGTTAAATTAGATTATATACACATATAACTTATCTTCTATATGAATATATATGGTATATTTGTTCAAATATATATATATATATACTTTTAGAATTAAAAAAAAATATTCCTCAATTTTTGCAGCCAATAATTAAAAATAAAAAAAAGTAATAGATAATCCTGATAGAGTTAAAAGAAGGAAACATGATCTATCCATCTGACCAAATTCTAGTTAAAGGATGTTACTTTGTCTATTGATTGATTGATTGATTAATTTCATAGGCATCTCACAGTGTCGTATCCTCAGAAACTAAGGTAGGTAGGTAAGTGGTTGGCAAAATTGAAGCTTTATTGATCAATCAATCCATTAAGCTGCTGCTCGCCTTTGTTTAATGAGATTTGCAATGGAGAGAGATTATCAGTTGACTCATTAAAGCAGCATACAAACATATAAGTGAGCAATCAAAGTGATAGGATATTAGTTTTTGTAAGTCTCGAATATTACTTAAGAGAACAATCTCCCATTAATATAATGATTTAGAATTCATTCACAGGTAGGGTTCTACATTATATAAAGCATGGAGGAAACATATCTCGCAATATCTTAGGAAAAACAAAAAGGGTGATTAATATAAGAATTTAATAATGAACAGATATGGAATGAATAAATGTACTTTTTGATGATGAGTAAGTGTGAGTGGACCAGTTGAGTGACTCAAAAGCATCAAATTCCAGGGATAGTTGTGAATAAGATTATGTGGTTTCCAATGTTGGGGGTTCATATTTAAAGGGAAAAGGTTTTGCTACAAAGAGAGAAGAAAAGAAAAGGTTGAAAGAAAAGCAGAGATAACATATCCTAATTGCAAAATGGGAAGATGCATATGGCTGGGCATTTAATTTACTTTGTTGTTTGATGGTTCTGAGACAATGAAAAGAGAAAAATGCCATGTTCTTGCTTTTCTATCTCTTCTTTTTCATATGGGACATGGAAAGCCATAATTAGGGCATCAAAAGGAAGTTTTTTTAAAAATTAATTAATTATTAATTAATTGCAACACAACTCTTCACCATTAAAGTGGATGTTATGAGTGCACTTTGCTTGTGGGCATGGGGCCACCTGTCCAATGCACTGCTAATTAAGCAGCCATTAATGAAAAGGGAAGGTGAAGGTGAAGGTGAAGGTGATGAATGATTGGTCGGCTAAGATCCTTGCAAGATATGAACTACTCTTGCCTCTATAGTTTATACTGACACTTGATATGAATTACTCTTGCCTCTATACTTTATACTGACACTTGGGTTGGGTAGGATTAAAGAAAACTGTGCTGCATTTCTTGGTCTTAGTGGGCAAATGGGCGCGCTTTGCTCCTTCCAATGAGCTTCTGTCAAGTGTGTGTATGCTCATGCACCTTGTTACAATAATTTGGGATTTTTAAATTCTAGTGATGATGTGGCACACATTCATTAATTTAAATTAATATTAATTCTTAATATTCTATTAAAACCCTAAAAAAATTATTAAAATCCTAAATGGTTTTCTCTTAACCCTGTTGATGAGTGGATAGAAAATTGACAGTATAGATGTAAAATTGTTTAGCTTTACTTAGGTTGTGATGCTGCATTTGAGTTGAGAGTTTCAAAAGGTAATTGCCTGCTTAGTTATTATATAGACGATTTTAAGTCTCATTTATTCTCTGGCAAGAGAAATACACTTTTAAGGGTTCTAAAAATAAGAGAATATATTTGAATGTGTTTTACTCAATCCAAGACGAGCTCAGCTCCAGATACCTGTTAATCACAGAGCATACCTTAAGGGCCCTTTTAACATTTTCTATTCGGTAGGGCCATCAAGACATGCATGCATACATACATACATACATACATATTCATTCAAACGACTGGAAAAAATAGACGTTACACCAAATACGTACAAATACTTAAATTATTGAACTCAAAGACACATAGCAAGCCCTAGAGTAGATGAACAAGGTCCTGAACAGATCATCCATCACCAAAATGGATTATGTGCGGCACACAACACGAAACAACACGGATTCATTATTTCATGCATATGGCAATTACCCTGCAGCAATATCAATCAGAATTTAACCAGGCAACCAAGAAGAACCAAGAATCAGAATTCTCCAGCACTGAATGATGCTAAATTTGCACACTTAGCCGACGGCCCAGAATAAAGAAACTGCATTCATCATCAGCTTCTAAGAACACGAAAGAAGTGAGAAGAAAGCGACCGAGAAAGGAGATCTACGGAACACGTGGAAAGGAACCATTAAATCTTTTCCTGGCATGAAGGGGGTATTATTCAGTTTATAGCCTATTCCAGAAAGAAGAAAGCGCAAGATTCAAATGCCTACCCGCCATCTGATTCATTTGTCTTCTTCTTCTTCTTGTTGATCCAATGCATACAATACAACCAACTACCTTGTGATCATTAAAAGCTAGGAAAGATGATGCTGATCTAGCAATGTATAGTCATCACTCATTAGCGGATGTGGATTACCGTAATCCAAAGGAAATGAATTTATTCACAAATCACAATATCAAGAAGCAAGGAAATGAATTTATTCACAAATCACAATATCAAGAAACAAGGAAATTAACTAAATCCACATAGATTACCAGCTGGTATGGTGGTACATCTGTAATACCAGGCTGCCGTGCACTCCCCTCCAAGAAGTACTGCTAAACTATCTTGAACATTTGGAATCAAATACTGTTTCTGAAGACTATACTAGCAAATATACAAGAGATTGAATCATGAATGAATCTCTTAATGGCTCCAATGAATAGGAATATTCTATTCATTAGATCAGCCTCCAACATACTTACACCCGATTGGTGCTCTTTTAAGGTCAGCTTCCTTCTCCATTCTTTTAGAAAGAGGGTGAGCCTTAGTAGAGTAATGGTAAGATCGCTCTTCTATAATTGGAAGGTTGTCGATTTGAGTTGAGATTCGAGAAAACAGATTCCTTGCAAAAAAGGGAAATAGAATGCAGTGTACAGATACCACCCTCCCTTGGCAAGAGACTAGGAGTCTCATGCCCTTCTTGTAGGTCAGCTTTGATATCCTTTGACACCACGGATTCTAACCAGAAAAATGCTAGCTAATTGCCATTACCTTTTAGGCTCCTAGATCTAAAAAACATCCCTCAAATTCTCACATCATATTATCATTGGGAGAGTTATTTGCGACATATAGGGCATGGAAGCTCTTAAGGTCAAGGGTTCAACTCAAAGAGAACCTCTTGAAAATGCCTAAGCTCCATGGCAAGTTTGACCGTGTTAGGCAGCAAGATACAATAGGCTTTTTGCTTGCACCAAGGTGGGAAAACTGACCTATTCCCAGGGAAAATTACAAACTAAGGGCCTCCCATGTCCAACCATTTCTATTGCAGCAGCACCAGAAATTACCAGGGGAAACTGTGCACAATATAAACCCAAAGCAATATGCACTAACCAAAAGGCGGAAAAGAATCAGCAACATCAAGATTGCATATGCATACGCCACCAGACACCCCTTAACTGGCTCAGGCGAATGACATAGGGTGTCCAATTGCTATGCCCCATCTGATCTCCTCCTAATTTCTTAATATAGGGATAAAGGTCAAACTAATCAATCTACTTCACCCATCCTGTTTTATGTGCCTTGTTTTCCCTTTATGGAAGATTCATTTCACATGTCTTAGTTTGAAAAGGTCAAAAAAATTACTAATGCAAGAATTTACATATTCCAATTAGCAAAAGAGAGAAGGCTAATCCAAATTCCACTTTTCAAAATATATGTTCAAATGCAAAACCAATGGAAAACCAATAATGCTTAATTCAACAATCATAAAGTACTCCAGGACAGGTAAAAGTTTGTGGGGGGAGAGAGCTAACTAGCCATAAAACAAACGCGGAGACTTCACAGATTTATATAGATGGAATAGGATACCAAAGACCTATATATTTTAGTGGATATTGAAGGAACCCGCTAGGTGGAATTGCTATTACCCAATCGTTGGAGAAACAGCAGTAAGCAAGACTTTAGGTCATTCATCTACAGAATAAGTCTTAGTGAGACTTGATAGCTCACAAAATGTAATTCAGCTATCCCTAAGTGTATGTGCATGCAAACCTAGAACTTTAAACACACTAAACTTTCTTCTAGACAATCCTTTCAATCAACAATGGGGAAGCAGTCATCAAAACTTGAGGAACTCCGGTCAAATTCTGTGTGTTCTGAGATTTATTTTATCCCCAAGGATCTGTATATATGATGAAGTTCAATGCAATAAAATATATTATTATTATTATTATTATTCTAGGACACGAAAGGAAACATTATGGAAGATATTATTCTGAGAAAAAAATGTAGAAAATAATATATTTGTTTTTAGTATAGTTCATTTACTGCTATGTTATTTTTTAAACATTATAATTCCCATTCTAATTAGGACACTATTTTGATCTTTGATATCTTTCCTAATTAGGGAGGATTTATAACTGAATTGGAGAATTGACTGAATTTAGTTTTTAATTGTTCTTGTGTTCTCTCTAATGATTCTGCATCACATATATTCCTAAGCAACATCACTTGGGAAAAAAGAAATAAAAGGAAAGACTAACATGAAAACACACAAAAGAACACCAACTAAGCCATCAACCAGAACTACTACTCCCCCTACAAGCCTCGGCTTCAGCAACCACTTTGAAAACACAAGGAAATATTGATATGCATTTTCTGGATAAATTCATAAAACAAATGGATCAACAGTATTACCATCTGGAAATAAATAAAGGGTCTAAAGGATCTAAAGGATTTGTGTGGGAGTCTGGTGCTTAATTTCTTCTATAAAGGGTATTAAGGATTTGAACATGGGAGTATTGTAGTTTTTTTTTTTTAATAGTGTGTTGCAACAGTAGTACTTTTAAGAAATAAAAAGCAATTTATTTCATTGAGCAATAGGAACTGGCAATCCTTTCCCTACCACTTCAATCATTTGAAGACAACAATCTGCTAACAGTGAGGCTATTATGGAAGCATTATCCACTAATCTCTCAAACACTTAGACCAAACACGAATTCGGGGACAGGTACTACTTGTGTAAAAAGTTCTTTTACAAGAATAATTTTGATTGATCTAAAAATGATTTTATTGTTTGTTTCTTCTCCTCCACAACAGATTTCAATATCCTGCTTCTACTATAGAGCAAAAAAATAACTTTTGTAATCATACAACACCACTGGTAGCTTTTATCTCAAGGTCAGCCACATGAATTCAAGCATTTATTATTGTACGAAAGCATGTTTTTCTATTGGCTAAATGACAAAAAAAAAAAAAAAAAGGAGCATTTATTTACTTAAAAGTGCTTTTCTGCCAGCCCATAGCACAAGTAAATACGCCCTTACCTTCCCATCCATATCATGTTATATTGTAATTCTCACATAAAAAAGCACTTGAACTTTTTAGTATGTATGCTATGGTGTTCTGTTTCTAGGAAGTGTTACGAAATGCAGCCTTACCTAACTGCTCAAAAACCCAAGTGCATGTTTTGACAACTAATGTATAAATAAAAGACCACATAAGCCCTCATGAATTGCTAGAATGGTACAGAATAATTTGAATTTCTAATGAACAGCAATGTAGCTAACATTTGCTTGATAATGAAAACCAACAATTGAAGTAATAATAATCAATCTGTTCACTGATTGAAGTCGAAATATAGCAGTCTCATCCCATTTAATTAACCAGCAAATAGAAAGGTAAAGATGGCGACTTATCAGAAAATAAGTGTATACATAGATGGCATCATATTCTTTGCCACACATTAAACCAAAAGAGAAAATCTTAATAGAACTCATGAACTCAAGCAATGAACGCACTCTGAATACAAGAAACATTTCAGTAGTCCAACCTCACCAACCTCTTTCTCATGTCACGACAAGACACGATGGTCAGACAAAGCTTAAAAACCAACAAAGCAAATACAAAATGAAGATCTGACCAATAGTGAAACTAGACTGTGATCACACATCACGACAAGGCATGAAGGTCAGACAAGGCTTAAAACCAAACAAAGCAAGTGTAAAGTAAAGTTCTGTCCAATAGTGAAACTAGATGCATCGGTCTACATCTATTTAACAAGCAAACAGAAATATAAAGAAGGCACCACTTTCTGTTCAACAAATGAAACTGAAAGGGAAAAGGTCAAATATAGCCCATGAATTGAAAAGCAATAAATGTACTGAATACAGGGCAATGTTCTATACTTCTATTGAACTGTCTCACTGTGCTTATTTTCCCATCACAGAGCACCAAGAAATTAAGGATTATAAAACCCCTGTAATTGATTATATATGATTCATAGAAGCCTTCAGAAAAACCCAAAGAGAACCTATCAATGTTATAAACTTTCAAGTTATTAAACCTATTACTGTTGAAATTCTCATGTCATGAAGACGAAATACAACGGAAGAAAAAAACAAAATAAAACTTATGAAAATATTACTCAAGACTGTCAAATAAAACATTTCGCAAAATCTTGAGTAATATCTGATTTTCCTTTCCATCCTCCCCAACTCAAAAAAAAAAAAAAAAGAAGAAGAAGAAGAAGAAAGAAAAGAAAAGAAAAAGTTGGGATAAGTTACCCATTAGCAATGAGCCTATGATTATAGCAAAGGCCATCTTGTTGATCCCATTCGGCAGAAGGCAACATTGCATGCAGAACTGCTCCAAATATCCACCCAGAGCTTCAGCAACCCATCACAGCACAATTATAGACAAAACTGGCAGATTGCTTCCGGCCAAGTAAGTTCCACCGTGGGGGTCCTTCACTTGGAATCCACGAATTAACCTCTATAAATCCTTCACCGTAAGCTCTAGGTCCACCTATACAGATTAGCCGCTGTCCGCATGCCCTGAAAGCCAAGCCCCAACCATTCATGGAGTCCGCATGTTCTGGCAACCTCCCCACAGTTAGCCACTCCCTCGTCGCCTTATCATATTTCCTCACTTCCATGTTTGCATGATCCGCAGCATACAGCTCATTATCTACAACGGCAACTAGCGGAGGAGCCTCAGATGTAACACGCACCTCATTTTCCGCAGCTGCATCACCTCTTGCAGGAGATAAGTCATCAATCTCTCGCCAAGTTCTTGTTGCAAAATCAAATTCTTCAGCACATTTAAGAGGCTTTGAATTACTTCCTCCAACACCCCCAATCACGTAAAATTTTTCGTCCATGAAGAATCCAGAACAGAGCTTGCGCGGCCTGTGCATGCTGGGGAGTGTCTCCCATTCGCCAGTCTCAGAATTATAAAGCTCGGCAGAGCTAAAGACTTGACCATGAGAATCGCAACCGCCAGCTATAACAGCAATATGCCCAAGGCTGGCGGATGCAAACAAACATCTAGGGGTATGCATCCTCATTCCAGTGGACCACTTGTTTGACAACAGACTGTATTTGTAGATTACATTGTCCATAAACTCCTTCCCGAACACAAGCAGCTCTGTCCCAACTGCCAACGACTCCTTGTCTGAGAAGGCAAAACAGTCGTTAGGATCCATCATTGGCAACCGCATCCAACGCCGGAGATTGGGATCAAAAGCTTCCCACTCACGGAGGTTGCACGAAATATAAACCCAGTGTTCAATCAAACCATTCAGCCGCCTCATTTTGTATACCTCACCGCTCCGAAACACCGAGTGTAGGCTCTTGCTTAGCACTGCAATCGAACCATATTTAGACCTTGAACACCGGATGAGACACTCTAATGCGCTGTCTCTTTTAAGGCCGGGGATAAGAGTACTAGAATCCGGATCACCTCCGGAATCATCCCCAGCTTGCTGCTTATTACCGGATTGGGCTTCCGGGGGCCCTGAAGTTCCACGTAACCCTAGGGTTAGGTCGAGGGATTCTCCTTCCATCGCCTTTGAAGTTTCGCATAACCCTAGGGTTGGGTTGACAATTGGGCGAGCCTCCGATCGCTTGGGCAACTTCCTTGGACCTACGTCTTCCTCTTCTTCTTCCTCAATTTCCAATGGCCGCTTGCCATTGTCTACTCGGCAAGTCATGCAACCCCAGCTGTTATCAGGCTCACAAGCTCTTGGATAACCCCTCGAAACCACACAGGAACGGTCTTCCAACATGTCTCGGCGAAGAAACTACCAATTACGACTCCCAATTGCCCCGAAGCCTCCTTACCTCCCTTGCCAGATTGATATTCAACCACTGGGCATGGTTAAAGCAATAACCAAAACCTCTGGGAGCAACCTATTCAGGAGCAGAAAATTGAACCTTCCGTCAGAATCACACTGAAAATACAAAACCCAATTTGTATATATCTAATATTGAGGACTAACCCAAACCCAGTAACGCACGCACAGGGAATTGTACAGAACAGAAGCAAAAGATATGGCTATATATAACTGAAGCTTTCACCAATCTGAATTCAAAGACTACTGACATTACAGATCAAATTGAAGTCACTAAAGATTGAATCTTTCCATGAATATTCCATGCAAAGAAGAAGAAAACGCCTTCGAAATCATCAAAATTGTCAGTAATTAGACCAACCCAGAATTTAAAACAACGATTTCGATACATTTAGACATGCCAGATCCCTAAAATTCTGATCAGACACGAGAAAGTAATAAAAATTTCAAAATCTCATCAATCAAAATTGGTACTTTTTTCGAAATAGAAAAAAATTTAATCTCTTTTAAGGGATTCAACAACAATAATTAGATTGGATCTGTTCGAAGAAGTCATAAACATCCCCACCAATTTTATTTTCCCAACAGAGAAAAAAAAAAAAGAAAAGAAAGCGAAAGAAAACCCAACAAACAGAAGAAAGCGAGTAATGATACAGGGAACTTACGGATTGGACAGGAAGACAGGGGAAGGACTTGATTGGAATTATGAAAACAAAACAAACTCCTCTCTCCCCCCCTTTCTATCTCTCTATATATTATGTATATGTATATATCACTGATTTGGGTGGCTGTCGCTCTCCTCCTCCGAAATGCAGTTTTTTCAGTTCTCCGTATGGATTCTCCCTGCAAATCAAAGCCAGGCCTTTGGGGCAAAATCTCTAGAGGGTCCTATACCTAATCATCTTTCTCTCTTCATCTTATATTATATAATAGATACATATAATATCATATATATATATGTAAAATATGCGGTATGTACATACATATATAGATACCTGTATATGTATGTAGACCTGGGTTTTTTTGGGTCTGTATTGCGATTGATATAGAAAAAGGGGTGGGGAGGGGAGGGGAGGGGAAGGGAGGGGAGAGGAAGAGAGAAGGCGATGGTGGTGAAGAAGACGAGATGAAGCGGTGGTGGTGGGTCTACCTAATAGCTTTGGAGTTGTAGCGGTGACCGGATTAACCGGGGATTGCCGGTAACGACACGTGTTAACGTGACAAAGCGCATAGGACACGCGCTGTGGCTTCGTCAAGCGGTGCGAACTGCACAGAGGGAAGCGGTGAGAGAATTACGACGCGGACTCCGTCTTCCCTACGTCTCTGCTTTCGGTTTTCTCTTTCTCGGGTTTTCCAATTTGTCGCCGGGTCAATATGTCGGCGTCTTGTCGCGAGCTTATCGTTCATGGATTATGTCCTCCGGAGGCTGTGATCGCATGGGATGCGGCCCATGGTTTATTTACAGGGTCACAAATCACAATTTGGAGCTCTTTGACTAAAGGTCAATGCAGATCGGTGGACAAAGAAATACTTCAATTATGTCTATTTTTTGGAAGATTATTTGGGGTCTTTAAAGAAAAAAAAACTTCCAAACCAACTATGCATTTTTGCATGGAAAGCTTATTCAGAATAAATTACAATAAAAATAATACTAGGTAATTTGAATTGAGAAGTTATTACTATTACTTGAGATTTGTAGTGCGAACAATGAGCTACTTTCGTCCTTGTTTAAACTTTTAAGGAATGTCACTTGGCACAATAGTGCCATGACACACGAGTTTGGATTGGTTCTTAACATCTAAATGTTTTTATGCATGTCATTTTTGAATTTTACATATAAGGCCCATTCAATTTTGACTAAGTATTAGCAATGCCAATCTTTATCATTTGTCTGGGTGTTAAACTTTAAATAAAAATATACATTTTTGCATGGAAACCTCATTCAAGTTAGCTTGCAACGATGATTGCATTGGTAGTTAAGATTGGCAAGTTGTGATCGTTATGTGAGTTTTACAGCGAGTATAATGAGGGACTCTTGTATATATTTAAGGAAAGGTCATCCCCAAGCAAGAGGTGTGGCATGAGTAGATAAGTTCTTAACAATCAAATTCTTTCATGTATATCAATTTTGAATGTTGAATATAAAGGTTTGTTCCATTTTGACTACTATCAACGACGATGATCTTTATCTTTTGTTGGAGATTATGTTACACCTTGATTATAAGAATTCATTTCTTGATAATTCCCAACTATAAGAATCACAAAAAAGCCTTTTTTTTTTTTTTTTTTGTGAAAGACCATGGGAGGTCTTAATTCTTAAACTTTCAAACAAAACATGCATTTATGCATTGAAAGCTTACAACTATGACTCCATTGGTAGCTCAAATGGTGGGGGGTGCTTCGTGAAATCTATAATGAACTCCACATGACATTCTTGCAGTTATACAAGAATTATTACCTAACACAATAAACGTAATACGAGCATGAATTGGTTCTTATTAGCCATATACTTTTATGTATATCATTTTTGGACTTCACATATAAATGCTTATTTAATCTTGATTGACTAGAACCAACGAATATCATTATCATTTGTTGGAGATTATATTATATTCAAAATGTGAGAATCCATTCCTCAACAACTATCTTTATCGATTTTGTCGACACTCTTACATTTGTACAAGAATTGTCTCATAACACATACAAAAAAGTGTGATTTGAGTCTAAATGGGTTTTTAATATATAACTAAATAAATACTTTTTTATATTAAATAAAGGATGAAATGCATTGATGTGTGACAATTTTGAAATATTTTGATGAATTATGAGCAACAAGTATCTTTACCACACTCTATAGATGACTCTAGTGATAAGAATAGAAAATGAATATACTTGAGATCTCAAATTTAAAATCTTTTGAAGACGCTATATAAAAATTATACTATGATTTATCTAGGAGTGTGAGTTAGGGTGAGGCTATCTCTCGTGAAAACTAATCGGATAAAATTCAAGATATTTTAAGTTCGTAGAAAAAAAATATATATATATATATTTATATATCTTTTCCATTCATTGGAAATTAAAGTACATCCCCTGGTTGGAGTGTGCAGTACATCCCAAATGTATAGTGCAGTACATCTAAAATGCGAGGATTCGTTTCATTGCTCGGCCAGTCCCAATGATGAGATGAGAATGTTGCAGAATTCATCAAGAGCTATGTGGCGATCGTTGTACTGAAACTGGTACCCATATGAAGTCAGTCAGAGGTATGAATGAATGTTGCCAGCGCCCATGACTGAAACCTTTGGTTCCATCATGATTTTCCCATCCCAAGTCTCTTTGATTGCTTTTGAAAGATTCCCTCTTCTTTTTTATCAAATTATTTTCCATCTAAAAGAAAAAAACTAAAGGCAAGTGTTTAATTTGTTTGGTTTAATAAAAATTTTAACTTAATATCAAATAAATTAATTAAAATTTATTAGTCGAGCTTGAAAATTTAACTTTTACATAATAATATCGCCCGTGTTATTAGTTGAGAAATAGGGTATTTTTACACAATTTCTATAGAGAAAATGCCATCAAAGCAAATTCATAATCTTTTATAATTATAGTTATTGCGGTGATATTTTGAGTAAATATATATTTTTGCATCTATACTTATATATTTTTTTTATGTAGCTATTTAAATTTTGTATTATTTTAATTATACTTATGTACTTGTATTTTTTAATCAATTTAATTCTTATATTTTTATTTTTTTTGGCAACTCAATTTTTTTGTTATTTTAATTATACATCTCTACTTGTATTTTCAAATTAATTTAACTTTTATACTTTGACGTGTACAAAAAAAAGATGTTAAAATGACTTATCTCACTTTATTTTTTTTTTAACACATCAAAGTATAGATGTTAAATTGACAAACATGTATATATACATGTGTATAATCAAAACAATGAAAAGTTTGAGTTGTTACACGAAAAAAATGTTAAATTATAGAAATTAAATTAAAGTAAAAATATAAATTTAATAGTATAATTAAAATAACAAAAAATTCGAATAGCTATACGAAAAAAAAAAAAGAAATTGAAGTACATGAAAAAAATATGAATCAAGTTGTGGTATTTTTACTTACTTAATTCACACGTGACAAAAGAATTAAAAGAAAGAGAAAGTGAAGGGAGGAATGACAAAAGAATTAAAAGAAAGAGAAAGTGAAGGGAGGAAAATGACTGATTATGGGTTTCTTTTTCTTTTTCCACTCCACAAATGAAAAAAGAAAAAGGGAAGAAGAAAGAGAAAAGGGGTTCAAAATACATTAGATGGTAATGAATTAGGATTACTACTCACTAAAATGGTCTTATCGTACAAGCAAGCTGTTAATGCTAAGGATGCTTACATTTATGTTCTTTCGGGTTCAATCCAATCCAATCAAAGCCCCAACCTTACCCATTTTAAGCGCTTAATCGATTGCTGTTTTCGGTTTTTCTTTTTCCTTGTTTGTTTATTATGTAAAAACCACAGGAAGAAGATATACAGAGGCAGCCAAATACAGAAACAAAAGTAAAGCGTAGAGCCAAATTAGTCGGTGTGATTAGTCTATCCATTAATTAGCTTTACCAAACAACTCTTAAAGTCTGTACATCATTAGGTAAACTCGTTGCAATTAGGTTTCAATTAAGATATATATGTATGCATTCATTAGAACATGTGATGAATTTGGGTTCTAAATGGTTGGTACAAAGGACCATATCCCATTTCGTTTGCCTTTCAATTTTGTGCAGAATGCAGTAAAAATTAGGTGTAATTATTAATATATGTGATGGGAAAGTAACTTTTTTTTATTTATTTTTTCCGGGGCAGGTGAAGTTTCCTCTGGAAGCTGTTATGTTCAAGTATGGAAGGAATCTCAATCTAATTGGTTGCATTATTTATAAAAAGTACAAGTGATTGTTGCTTCTTGACCATTGCATTAATGGGGGGAGGGTTGTACCCCATATCTTACCACTGTCTCTCAAACTAATCCAATTCATGGGTTATTCTATTTTAACATAATGGTTAATTGTAGGACACTTTTGAATATAACTAATGTGACACTCCATATTTAACTTGACCTTCCTAAAATATATTTTCATAAAATTAACCTTTCTAATGAAACCCAATTTAGATATCATGTCATTTATCACGACACAGCTCCCATCGTGTAAACGGCCTATCAGCAACAGCAACAGCAACAGCAGCTGCAGCAGCAGCAGCACACAATTGTCAAAGGGACAAAGTGTGGCTGCCCAATTGACAACCTTTTCCATTGAATTAACTTTCACTGTGGATGGATTCTCACTAATCATGTCACCTTTTTAATATTATATATTATTATTATTATTATTATTATACATGCACACAGACACTCACTCACATGTGACATGCCACCTCTATATATAGGTGGAATATAGGGTCAAAGTTCAAACTTTCCTGCCTTGCCTTATCACCATTATTATGATCATCACCGCCTCCACCCCTTTCCTACTCTCTATTCACTTTCCCTCTTCTTCTCCTTCTTCTAAAATAACCATAAAATAAATAAATTTAATAAGGATATTTTTTTTTAATTTGACATGACTGATTAGGTAATAAATATTAAAATATTCTTACTAATTGTGAATATTATTATTTATTTATTTATAATTTTAAAGACCCATGGTCACCCATGTGGGTTTGGGGTGTGATCCAAACATGGGTCAATGACAAAACTAAAGTTAGAAAGGATTACTTGCACTCGATAACGATCATTGACCACTGATGTGAACCTTTGTTTTGTAATATTAGGCTCCTCCACCCAGCCCCCCCCGCCCCTCCCGTTCAACAAAGACCGACAATGCCGGAATTGCCCCCGATCTCACGGCAAAAGTGGACGTTAACCGTGGGCAGAAGCGTCATATTGGGTGGCCAAATCTTTTGACCCTTGTGTGGGATTTTGATTAGTTTTAACAATAATATATCCTCTTCCGGGTTTTAGATAGCTGTTGCGATGTGGTGACCGTCGCGGCGGTCTTAATCCGATACAGAAAGTGAGTCCTATCCAACTTCAGTATCTTCTTCTACCAATTGCCAAACACCTAAAAGATTGACCCCGAAAGAGACCTATACCAACTAATATATATTATCAATTTACGGCCGACTTAATCAATTTACGGATTTTAGACCAAAAAATTTGTTGAGATTTTTTTAAGTGTATTATTTTTCTTATAAAAAAATAAATAATATATTTTTAATGAGAAAAATTTATTATTTCATTAAATTAAAAAAAATTAAAGTTTAATCAATTATAAAATACGATAAAATTTTTAATTAAAATATAATTTTTCAAAATCAAAAGAAACCAAATAATGAAAAAATAAAACTAATTTTTTTTAAGATTCTAAGAAAATCAGTGCAAATTAAGAAAAAAAACTATACATTCTTAATTCTCTTATAGATGAGAACAAAACAAAATATTAAACTGATAGCATTAAAAAATGAATATGTATTGAATTATGTTTAGTTTTATGTAAAATTATTTTTCTTATTTTTTGAGATGTAAAATTATTAATTAAATCTTCATAATTAAATTTATCTAATAAATCATATTAAATGTATAATAGCCGTTTACTTACTTGGATAAAAAAATATGCAATAATCCAAACTAAAAAACATAGATGCTGATAGCCAAAGAAAGAGAAATGAAAAAAATTGAAAAGGAAATAATGGGTTTAATGAAAACAAACAACAATAAAAAAAAAATTGAGAAGAGGATGGAGAAGATAAAAGGTTAGATTGTATTTTGTATTTAATTTTTTAATAAGATATTTATTATTAAAAAATAAAAAATATATATATATATATTACATATTTTTGAAATTTTGGGCCTACGTCGCTTCACTATTGAGTCGGCTCTCGGGCTAATAGTGTCGTTTATACTTAAGAAGGTATAGGATTTAGGGTAATGGTGTATTATTTTTAATTTAAAATATTTTTATTATTAATTAATAATAATGAAATTCGCTTTAATTTTTTTTTTTTAAATTTGAATGAATAATAAGATCGACTACTCAACCCGTATTAGTCGGAGAGGTCGACAAGTGTGATCGCGAGACTTTGAAGGGTAGAGAGATGAGAAATTGAGACTGAGATGTACATGTAGTGTACGTAACTAGCGCCTTCGTTCTTGGACCGCGGGCACGGCGACTCCGGGCGGCGGCTTTCCACGTGAAGAAGACCATAATGCCCATGTGGGGAGATCATCCGCTGCACCCGGGTGTAGAAAACCACAACCTATAGGAGCCGACGTCATGGATGAGATTAATTGTAGACCGAGGGGATATTAATTGAAATTTGTTGGGTAGGTTTGCTGGCAGCTGCTGATTGGCGTTGGGCGGTGGAAACGGCGCCGTATGGTACGGGTGACTCGTGCGGGTCACGTGATTCGAGGGGGTAAGGTCAGGTCAGGTCAGGTTGAGTCCATCGATTCGATCCGGAGCCAGCCAGCCAGCCAGCCAGCCAAAGTGTGCAAATTTTGGGGGTAGCCAAAGGCAAAGACAGCGGGCATAGGAATCCGAGCCACGTGTCGGCGCACGTGGGCTGCACCTGGGGGCCAACCAAACCCAAGTGTCCTAAAACTAAAAGCCCCCCTCCTTTCTTTATTTCTCGCCCAACAAAATAATTACTGTTATTATATTAGATAGTTTCCTTAAACACATATTTAACGCACCTCAATCAGTAAATTACGGAAATAAAAAGGGATTGATGAATAGAGAATTGCCACGTGTGCACATCAGCTTTATAGGAGTCGTAAGAAATTAATGAATGAATGAGATTAGGATAGAAGAAACTTGGAGAGGAAGTTAAGTCTCAAGAGAGAGAGAGAGAGAGAGAGATTCTGGCGTGCACTATGGCTATAGAATAATAATAATAATAATAATGATAATAATGATAACAATAATCTGAAATCACAAATCACAAGGGCAAGGGGAAGGGGGCCGTAAAAATCTCACCCCATGCCCCGAGGGCGTGGTTGCACCAATGTCGGCAGCCCACGTGTCCACCACACGCGCAAAGACGTGTGGGCATGTGAAGCATCATTGGATTCTGAGAAAGTTTATTAGATTCTGTCAATCTTTAATCCTCCTCCTCCTCCTCAGCTAACCGCAACTACTCTCACTTAATCACCCACATTTACATTCATTTCCTGCCTCCTGCCTCCTGCCAATGCAATGCGCCATTCGACCACTAAAACCTCTCCCATTCTGCGCCTTCTCTTAACAATTAATCCAATCCTAACTTGGTCCTAATTTTGAATCAAAGATTTAATTAAAGATTTTAAATAAAATCAGAGCCCTTGCAAATTCCTGATCGAGGGGAGAAAACACCTGCAATACCAAGACTAGCTGCTATTCGTTCTCATAATTCCGTACCACGATTTCACTAGTTTAGTTTGGTCAGGTACTTACGTACGTACGTACACCCACAGAGTCCAAACCATGAAAGTTGACCTTCCAGACAGATTTCAAACTGATCCTCCCCTGCACAAAAATGGTACCAAATATTTCATCCATCCACCCGGCCAGTAAGGAGTACCCATAAAAATGTATGTATGATTCCCCCACCTTATTAAAACACCTGTACAATCTCATATATGCCATCCTCCCTCGTTAATAAATAAATAGATTATTCAAATTTTTATAATTATTAATTAATGTGTTTGCATAATCTCTATTTATACTATATATATATATATGAATTAATTAATTAATTAGCTCCGTCTATACATACCATATAAATCTTTTCATTTTTCACAATTAAGTTGAAGAAGAAAAAAGGGTGGTGTAGTGAACAGGTTTCGTAAGCTGCACATTAGATTGCCTTTTGGGAATATGATCATATACATCCGTAAGAGGTACCCCAATGTGTTTGCTAACAGAAAGAGGCCGGATGTCATATGGTTTTTGACTTGTAATGAATTGATGTGTTTGTGTGTGTTTATGGTGGTTTTGGCATGGAGAGATGTGGATGGAGCTGGGCCACCCAATCAATTATTTAACAAAGTAAGAGAGAGAGAGAGAGAGAGAGAATAGGTGTAGACAATGTTCGAGAGAAGTGTGTCATTTGATTTGGGTAGCTGATGAACTTTATTTTTTTTTCTTTTTCTTTTTTCTATCTTTTTTTTTTTATAATCTTTATTGGTTTGAAATCTCTTTTATATATAGTTTGTTGGGTGGTGTTATCTTTTGTTTTGGAGTGGAAGAGAAGTGAAAAGAGGGGGCTACCCATGTGATATGTGTGGTGGGTTACATGACATAGCTAGGAAGCTGGATTGCATGTTAGTTTGGGTGTGCATCTGGCAAGGCCCCATTTTATTACAACTCTCCCCATTATTTAAAAATTAATAATTCATCACAATAATCCCACCCTCCCCACCTTCACAAATAGATTAGTATATATATATATATATATAGTTGCAATATATATATATATTTTGTAGACATGCACTAGTAATAGCGTATAAGAATCACCAAGACATCTAGTTAGATCAGTAGGGGGAAGAACCTATGACCACATGTACATGCATGGTGTCGTTTTTGGTGTATATATACTTACTTGTAAGACAGGGATGCTTGGGACTTTTCTCAAAAGGGTTTTTCTTTTTCTTTTTCTTTTTCTTCTTCTTCTTTTTTTTTTTATTTTATTTAATTGGGTGAAGTAAAAGGGTTTTTGATATTTAAGTTAGTTTACAACTTTACGAGTAGAGTAAATTAAGGAGGGAATAAGGAAAATTTTAAATCGGGTGATTAATTAGACCTATTAATTAATTGTGTGGGCACATAGTGTTTTAATTGTTTGTATGCCACGAGTTTATGATGTTAATTCTTACCTAATTCAACAAATATCACTTGAATTGTACCTTACAATGCGAGTATATATGGACAAAAGAAGAACAAAAATCCGTGCTAATACAATAAGGCCGAAGGCATTGCCTAACCCATATATATATATATATAGTTTTATTTTATTGTATCTTATATAATATATAAATTAAAAATACATATAATTAACCCGATAAATTATAACCTAAACTTAGAAATGTCAAATAGGTTAGGTTGCCTTGTTCGACTTATCACGAGTCGAGTCAACCCAGGTCTGATTTAGGAGGCTTAGCTAGATCTAAGGATTCTGGCCCAACACCCAACTATACTAATTTTAGTTTTTTTTTAATTTTAAAATTATATAATCAAATTTTATTTTACTTAACAAATTCTTTAATTTCATTTCAAATCTAAAATGAGTTCAAGTTTTAAATTAAAAAGATCAACAAAAATGTATATAGATTAATCACTAAACTAGGAAAGGAGTATTGAGTTTATAAGTTTAATTTAATGAAGAGAAATGCATCTAGTTTATATTTAAATATATATATATATATATATTGTTGGTCTCTTAAGGTATGGCCACTCAAGAGGAGGGTGAATTTAGTGATTAAAGTTTTTCTTAATTTTAATTGATTAATGATTTTATTAAAAAATATATATTTGATAAATATAATAAATTATATTTGAGATTAATAATAAATATAAACCACAAGATATAACAAAAATAAATACAATAAGGCACAACATAATTTATAGTAGTTTGGTGTCTTCACACACACTTAGTCCACTCTCCCAAGATCTAACCACCCTTAGGGTTCCACTAAATCAAAATCACCAAGATTTTCACACTAACTTACCTTGAAAACTAGATACACACCTAGATTACAATGAGTTCTAGGCAACCACTACATCAAGATTTTCTCCCTATCTCACATTGGAAACTAGATTCACTTAGATTTTAACGAATCTAGGAAACCTATACAATCCTCAATAATAATTTAAATGTTACAAATAATTTGTCCACACCTAGACACAAATAAGCAATTAAGAACAAATTATATAAGGCAATAATATTTAAATAAATAAATAAATTTATAACCTTAAATGGAGAAGTTCGGATTTGTCGTAGAAGACTTGTAGAACTTTTATCCTTTTGCCTTGTGGCTCTTCGGTGGATGAACAATGAATCTTTGAGAGTCTTGGAATGCTTGAAAATTAGTTTGAGAGCTTTTGGAAGTTTTGAATGTGCAATATGTGCAATGGATACTCAAAAAATGAGTTTGCAGGGTATTTTTAAGCATTTCAGCCATTAAAGAAAGAGTTAATATAAAGTTTGAAATTCAAAAAATGTTTAGACTTTCTCAAACAATAAGAAAACATACCTCACCTTTAATTCAAAATAAATTTATTTTTTGTATGAGAAATCAAGATTTGAAAATTCAAATATAAGCTTTTAAGACATAAATGATTAAAACAAGAAAATATGTCTAAAATCAATCTCCTTTAATTCAAAATAAATTTACTTTTTACATGAGTAAGAGAAAACATGTCTAAAACTAATTCTCTTTAATTCAAAAAAAATTACTTTTTGAATGAGAAAGAGAAAATATGCCTAAAAACAATTCTTCTTTAATTCAAAATAAATATACTTTTTTAATAAAAGTATTTATCAATAAATAAAAATTCAAACATAAACTTTTGAGACATAAATGATCAAAAGAAGGAAACATATTTAAAGACAATCCACCTTTAATTCAAAATAAATTTATTCTTTGTACCTATTTTTAATTCAAAATAAATTTATTTTTTATATCAGAAAAAAATACATTTATATCATAAAAATATTTTTGTTAATCATTAAAACTTAATTAATATGAGCAAGTTAGCTCAACATATATATATATGTTTATAAGTAATACCACATAGATATAAATGTTTAAATGAGCATGTCTTTTAATATCCATTTTTTCTTTTTTTCTTTTTGAAATTTTTAGTTAAAATAATGTATATTTTTTCAATAAGTTTGTTTCGTAATCTAAATTACATCATGCTGTCACTTGAACTCAATAATGAATTTGTAAAGCGAAAACGTCATCGTCAACCCATCCAACTCTACAAGGAAGTAAACAGTCAGAGAGTGTGACTAGAGATCCCTGCACAAACACTTTGATGTTTAGTTTAGACACTAAGAATCTTGAAGGCTCGGGAGCAGTATTCAAACCAATATCAGAGATGTACCTTTCTTAAAAGGCCTAATAGATTGATATATCCTAAATATAAAGTCATATTTCAATTTTATCCTATTTTAACCTTTGCTTCAATTTGATCCACAAACATTAACTTTGTTTCAATTTTATCCTCAATTGGCCAGGCGTATGTCTCAACATATGTGGCATTGAGGTAGCGTGTTGATGTGCCAATAATGGACACATCAGCAAAATACACAAGGCAAAATGGCTAGTGGGTTGCTGCTAGTGGGACAACAGTAACCAATAGTCATTGCCATGGCCATTCTCGCCTGTCGCTGGTGATTGCCATGATTGCGACACTTGTTTTCTGTTGTGGCCATACCCATGGATCAGATCTCATTGATGGCCAATGTAAATGGGCGGTCGCGTTTGTTGCTACCGATGGGAGGTTCATTCGAGTCGCCAGTGAATGAGGGACATAATGGTAGTGACTGATTGGTAGTTGTCTCCTTTGTTTTAGCCAACTGATGGTTCAAGCCATTGCCATGGTCGATTTCCATCATTTTTCGTCAGTCTTCATCATACGTGACACAAGTAATCAGTAAAGCGTACAGATTGACCACCCATAGGCCTTGTCGTCTTCTCAACGGAGGTTTCACCATGGCTATTTTTTCCCTTCGTGGGCGATTGCGTATGTTGCAATTCGTGGGTGGCGCATTGGTTCAAATGACCTCTGGTTTTCTTCATTTTCTTTTCATTTTCTGATCAGCTGTCTCTATGACCGTTGTTAATGGAAGTAAGCCAACGACTAAAGCCATAGATGATGAAGAGTGAGGAAGAATGAGATGGTTGGCAATGGTAAAGACAGAAATGACGATGACGTAAGGTGGAAGGCAGAAACCCTAGGTGATTTGGGGAAGAATATGGGCTTTAACCCATTAAGTGTTGGGTCAACCAGCTAGGCCAGATCTGGTTCAAGATCAACTTGACCCATTGCTTGGGGTTTCAAAATGTAGAAGGCAAAATGTACATTGTAGCAATATCAAGGCAAAACGACATCGTTTTGCTGATATGTCCATTATTTGATACATCAACACGTCACTTTAGCGTTATGGTAAGGTGGTAAGGTTGGCTTGAAAGGCTCTAGTGAAGTTATGGGGTAGGTAAGTTTTACCGGGCCCCACGGTGGGCGCCAAATGTTCCTTCTTGGCTAAAGGGGGTGATCGGAGGCGGGCCAACAACGGGTGGCAACAAATTCTGGCGTTCGGTCCATTGGGGGTGGGTGACTGGCACCTTGCAAACACTCTGACGCTCAAGTGAGTAGGGGAACCAAATGATAGAGTGTGGGTAAGCTAGAAAAAGAACATACCTTAGCTCTAAAGAGAGCTGATTCATATAGAAGAAGGAGAAGTCCTCCTGCATGCATGCGTTGTGTGTTGGTAGGGTGATGGGACTAAGTATCTGGCGCTGGTGAAGGCTCCCAGGTGATAGCATGGCGTCGATGAGACCCTCATTAATGTGGATAAGATCCGTCATTAATGAGGATGAGGTCTGTCATAAATGATGATGGATCTCGAGTAGATGCGCGAACACTTAGTATAGGGCCGTAATGATTTCATTGTAGGTTGGCGTAAGGACAAGATAGAGCCTCGAGCTCAAGGCCGCAATCAGACTAAAGATCGAGATTGGGTTGTGGGCTAACGATAAGGCCAAAAGCCGAGATTGGGTCGTGGGCTACCAAGGTCAAAGGCCGAGACTAGGCAATTAGGCCGTTGGCCAAAGGCTGAGATTGGGTCATGGGCTGCTAAGGCCAAAGGTCAAGACTAGGCAATTGGGTTGTGTGCCAAAGGCCAAGATTGGGTCGGTACAATCCAGTACCGGTGCTAATTATCATCATCTTTTCCTAAGTTGTAGAAAAGATCTTAGCTTAAAGATTGTAGGAATGCATCTTGGGAGATATTCATCATATCCAAAATTCTAGTAAAGAATCCTAGTTGAGATCATAGCAAGAATCCTTGTTATTAAGGTGTCTTAGCAATTGTTATCAGCTTGTAGACCCTTAGACCATTTGATTTCTAGCCTTGATTAGGTCCTTAATGGTTGAAGACTTGCGTCAAGGCTAATCCAAGACACATGCCAAGTGTGTAAATTTCAGGTGCATCAACTACCTAAAGGTCAACCAAAATAATATAATCTAATCATTATTATCAGACAATTAAGTTCAAATCCAATGGCCACAATTACACCTATACACTATTAAGTTGTGAATATGATTTACGAAACAAGAACAAACTAATGAATTGATTAAAAATGTAGAGATTTAAAAGATGTTTTTATATATGATTTTTGTAGTTACAAATATGATTTAACTTAATGACTACAGGTAACTGTAATAAGGGAAAATTACATGTCATATCCCTATGATTTAAAATAATTGCAAGGGCTATTCTTGAAGTTTGAGAAGATACAATGAGTACCCTTGAAGCTTTAATATCATGTAATTATCTTTATCGTGAATTAACTCCAGTTAAATATTCATTAATGACCAAAATGCCCTTATATTTAAAAATTTATCTTTCTCTATCTCTTTTTCTCTCAACACCAAATCGTTGACATTGTGATTGACTGCTCTTGATCGCTTCCAACATGCCTCTTATTCTTCTTCTCGCTTCTAAGGTCTTTTTATCTCTGTGGCAAAAACCAAGATGAAAACTAATGTTGGTTTGATTTGAATCTAGGACGAGTTAGTTCATCTAGGTTCATAGCTAAATTTGGGTGCATTACCATTTGAATTTGGCATTAATTGTGTAACTTTAGTAGAACTCCACGGCATTGGCAACTGATGAGGGAATATTTACAAGGGGTAATTTTACTGTACTACCTCTGGGAGGTTACCATTAACTTGGAGTCATGTGTGCCAGTAAAGGCCAATATGCGATCGTTATGTGTAACGCCCCGTTTTTTCCCAAGCGAGCGTTAACTCGAGATTTCAATTTTTTTTTTTTTTTTCATCATCAAACACACAACACAAGCCTCTTGTCATACATACTTTCATCATAGTCATTTCCCGACAATCCTGATCGTACCTTCTCAGTATATCAAAATTTAATAATTAATAAACTAAGACAGGTATTATCAATCACATCAGCGAAAACAAGATCGAAACCTCAATGATATATAACTGACAATTTCTTTTACAATAACCAAATCGATGTTTCACATGAAGATATCAAAATATTACATAACCTCTGAACATCGTAATCATAGACAAAAACCTACGAAAACTAAACATAGCAGTTACATCTCGATGACATTTTTTCCCTTGGCGCCACTACTTTCACCTGGAACGTTTGAATATTCCAAGGACATAATCCAAATTAGAGCTAAATTATCTTAGTGAGAGTTCAAAAACATTTTCATGCATATGTGTAAAATCATATATAAAATCGATAAATTCGACATGCCCCAGCCTAAGAGAATCCCACATAGCACTTAGCTCTAACCGGGGAAAATGCAATCTCTCTAAAGGCGACATGACCACACCGACTCATTGGCAAACCAATCCTGCTTAAGAGGGACAACCTCAACATAGGAACCCGAGAATCACCCCATTGTCATTGTTAGGCTTTACGCTCCTACTCAAAAGTATTCCAAAACCCAATGCAACCCTAACCCCAAGAGTGTCACATCAGCACTATCTCCGAAATCCACGACACCTCGACCTTAATGCTATTGCTCAAAGGAACCTAGGGTGGTGTCCACTCTCAGCCTCGCCACTTGAGCCAACAATCGGGGTGGTGTCCACTCTCAGCCCCGCCACTTGAGCCAACAATCGGGGTGGTGTCCACTCTCAGCCCCGCCACTTGAGTACCGTAGGGTGAAGTCCGTCTCAGCCCCGTCCCAAGTGGGTCACATAGCATGAACCCTTGGCACGCATTCCGAGTGCTGACACTCGAGAGTTACGTCACAGATTAACCACCCACGTCCCACATGGACAACACAACATGCCAATGCCGAAAAATCATAACATGCATAACTTAAAATCAACATTTCGATGTATGCAATTTATCGTACGAAATTCAATGCATGTGTAAATAACCGTTTGGACAGACCATCACAATAACCCAAGCCATAGGGATGAGCACTCACAGTAAACCATTCACATGCTACTATAAGTCTTTTCGGGTAGAACTACTCGCCTTTTGACGTAACTGAAACTTTTCTTGAAAAACGCGATATGCCTCGATTTGGGTGCCCTACCTCGATTCTCGTGCCAGACGCTCTATAGTTCAACCTCGAGCTTCAACGATACCCTAGACATCATGTTTGTTCAAAATTATATCAATATCTATTTTCTCCAATTTTTCGTAATTTTCTTCCTATTTCCTCCATATTTCTCCTAAACAATTCTAATAAATGCCTACTCAAAGTTTTTCCTTGATTTTTCTTCACAACAATTCATAAATAAATATTTCCTAACTTCTAGAATTTTCTGAAACTTTTTCTATACTTCCTCCTATTTTTCATAAGCTTTATTTCCCTTGAAAATTACAAAATAACCATTTTCTCCAACAATTTTCAAAATTTTCTTCCACCATAATTCCTAATTTATTTTTATCAAAATAATAAAAAAATTTCAAAATTACCTGAGCCTCCACGCGCCTTCACGCTTGGGCGAGTGGTGTCGCGCGTGCACTGCACGCGCCCTTTCTTCTATGGCGAGCCGGTCGCCAGCCGACACCGGAATTTGCCCCCGATCGCACCAGCTGGAAGCCCACTTCCAGTCGATCGTGATTCCACCGATTTCAGGTCGAAAGTCTACTGGAAAGGCCCCCGATCAGGCAGTTTCAAGCGCGGTATGGCGGACCGCCCAGCTTTTTCGACGAGCCTCCGAAAACTCTTCAAATCATCTCGAAATTTCACCAAACTTACCAGAATTCCTCCTTTTGCCTCAAGGATCAAAAGCCCCTTATTGGCTTCCCTTGATTCACCCTCAAACTTGAACGATTTGTTGCTTCAAATTTGGCCGAAACCCTTAGCTATTTATAGGCCAAAACCCACCCCTACGTGGCCGATTTCCAGCCAAAACTCCTCCCACACGCCTCCTAGACTACCCTAGGCCATGCCCTGACGAGATTTTCTGCCCAAATCTCTCGATTTTCCGGCCGAATCCGCGGCCAAATCTGCCATGCTTTGGCAGATTTTTGAAAATTACAGTTTGGCCCCCCTTGAACTTCCTTTTACATTTTGGCCCTTATCCTTAAGCCCCTGATCTTCCCAACATTATCACTGAGACCCTCAAGATTAGTACTTCTCATTTCTCCTTGGAAACTTATGAAAAATTACCGTTTTGATCTCCCTCGGGCAAATTTAGAAAATTACACTTAGGCCCGATTGATTGTTTTGACCTCAAATCCACTCGATTCAACCTGAAACCACTTAAGGGTTATTCTATACATCAAATATTACTCCTAGAAACACTCCGTTGATTTTTCGGACATCGTCTATAACAATTCGGTAATACGACCTAATTGGCAGCTCTATTTTTGCTGTACCGAAAACTGTTCCCGATCTCATTTTTTTAATCACTAAAAATCATAATTTAAATCACTCGTCGATACTACACCATTTTTCTTGGCTATCTAGGGTCCGGGGTACTCCCTTTGACTAATTCGGTCGTCCAAGACTGTGTTAGGGTACCCTATAGTCTTATTTTTTTCCAAAATTCCATTTATGCCCTTTATCAAATATCATTTTTATCCTCAAATTATTCCCGGGTATTACACCACGTGTCAAGTCCTAGGAGCTCTACGTGTCTATATAATCTCTATTATGATTTTGAACTGGAAAGAGATAGAGAGAAAGATTGAGTCAACCAAGAATATCTCCAACATCCCAAGAATTATCTCCATTGGGGGAAGGTTATCTTTTCTCTCCATAGAAAGGGGATCAATCTCTATTTTTGAAAGATATCTTATCTCCTAAGGGAAATGCTAAGAGACATCTATAAATAGAGGACAGCCTCTACAGGTATGGGGATCTGACCCCTATGGGACTTTTCTATTTTTTTCTATTGTTATCTCTAATTTATAACTCTGTGAACTGACTTAAGCATTAGAGTGATCATGGGGAGCAAGTCCCCATCCTTTTTGCAAGTACTTAGTCCGAGACAAAAGAAGATGATCGGTTCTGCATCATCAATTAGCGTCTACTGTGGGGCCGTCATCTTTTCTTTCCGTTTGCCGAGTACAATTTCAAGTCATATGAAATCTATTCAACTCAATTACATGTATGTGTTGATTGCATCATGGGTACGCTCGTTTTTTTAATATTTGTGTGCCTGTTATGATTTTATTTTTTAATTATTGTTTTATGCAAGAAATAATTGAAAGAGATGGCTGAAAGATTCATATATATATATATATGTATATATATATGCTGTACGAAGTTCTGGTTGGTAGTAAAAGAAAAATTAAAAATGAAAAAAGATGTTAGGAGATGTATCGGCCATTAATTTATGTGTGCAATCATCAATTTGTATATATAAGGCTTCTCCTAAAAACTGTAATTCTGCCATATCATATGCATATGCATTTGTATTATAATATAATGAGAGCAACTTCATGTGGAAGCTAGTGAAAAAGATTGTTATATATATATATATATGTGTGTGTGTGTGTGTGTGTTGTAAGAAGAAGTTCTTGTAGAAGCTTAACATAAAATACAATCACAAAAAGATGCTTCTTCCATTGTGTTGTATTACATAAATATGTGCATATACATACATATTATATTATTACGAGAACTGTTGAAGGAAGCTTTTCCCTGGAAAATAGGGTGTAAACCCAGAAAGCTAAAGGAGGAAGAAACAGTAGACGCTCGCGCAGGCGACGATGGCGCAAGAACCGCAGGCAGCGACAGCATAAGGGCCATAGGCGATAAGTGGTGACGACGTTATAGGGGTCGCAAGCAAGGAGATTCGTGAGGGTCGCGGGGCGGTGCAAGATGATCGATCCAAGAATGATGAATTATACAGCAAGATTAATGATTTTAGAAGCAATGTTCAACTCTAGTTGGCTTGCGACAAATTTAAGTCTGTTCAACTTAAAGCTGGACAATAACAGAAAAAAAGAAGCAGGCTAGCGATAATAGTGAGATCGACCA
This sequence comes from Diospyros lotus, assembly GCF_014633365.1. Lineage (NCBI taxonomy): Eukaryota > Viridiplantae > Streptophyta > Magnoliopsida > Ericales > Ebenaceae > Diospyros > Diospyros lotus. The sequence continues at coordinate 3,937,630 of NC_068340.1, forward strand.
AAGACCCACAAGCGCAATGGTGGCACTTGACGGCGGCGAAGCATGGCTGAGGAAGTCCACTAGAGGAGATCGTCGGTTGCGAGAGAAAAATAGCCGCTGGAGAATGATAGTCACGAGGCATCGTCGGCGACAATGAGAAAACAACAAGGCAGTGAAGCAGCCAGCAGCGCTAAAGCTAGCAAACAGCAAATCTGAAGTGGGTCACTGATCATATCTGATTCCAAATCCATGATGGGAGCTGTTGCGACAGTTGTGTGGTGCATCATAGGGAACCCGTGATTGAAGAATCAGATCTGGAGTGGTCTGGGTTGCTAAAGGTGCAGACTTGAATAGATCTAGGTTGAAAATAGATCTATATAAAAATATTATTAATCTTTAATATTATTATTCTTTAATTGCAGACGTAAGCGTTAAGCTGAACCACGAAAATAAAATATTATTCTTTAATTACGGACGTAGGTGTTAAGTCGAATCACAAAAATAAAATATTATTATTCTTTAATTGCGGATGTAGGCGTTACGTCGAACTGTAAAAATAAAATATTATTATTCTTTAATTACGGACGTAGGCATTTTGCCAAACCGCGAAAATAAAATATGGATATTCTTTAAAATCCCGGTCATCAACTACAATCCAAGCAACCATATGCTCACGAAGACCGAGGGTCCGAAAAGCCTTGGCACGAAGACTCAACGGGGACCACCCTACTAATTAGGGCACCAGTTCGGAGGCTGCAAACCTCTGCCAAATGAAGATCAAAGGGGACCGCCCCTAATAATTAAGGCACCAGCTCAGGGGTTACGCACCTCTGCAACGCGAAGACTCAAAGGGGACCACCCCTAACAATTAAGGAACGAGTTCGAGGTTTTGAACATCGACCACTGAAGACCAAAGGGGACCACCCCTACTAATTAAGGCACCAATTCGGAGGCTGCAAACCTCTGCCAAATGAAGATCAAAGGGGACCACCCCTAATAATTAAGGCATTAGCTCGGGGGTTACGCACCTCTGCCACGCAAAGACTCAAAGGGGATCACCCTAATAATTAAGGAATGAGTTCGAGGCTACGCACCTCGACCACCAAAGAATCAAATGGGACCACCCCTAATAATTAAGGAACGAGTTCGGGGCTACGAACCTCGACTATCGAAGGCCCAAAGGGGACCACCCCTAATAATTAGGGAATCAATTACAGGAATCATTCCCAAAACAAAATGAAGGTTTGATGTAACCCCCCCCCCCCCCCGATTCGGAAAGAACCTCCAACGAAAGCCGAAAGATCAAGATTCTCGTTAAGCAAGTAGCGTTACATGAAAAAGCTACCTCATCGGGAGAGTAGAGCTTATCCTAGTACACCTAAATAGTTAAGGGAAGAGATTTTATGAGCTTTGGAAAGCAAGCGAAAGAGGGAAACCTCGGCTACCATAGCCTCGGCTAGCGACCCCTGAAGACGAGGCAAACAGCCTTGGCCAGCGGCCTCGAAGATAAGGCACGCGGCCTAGGCCACCACAGCCTCGGCCAGCGGCCCTCGAAGACGAGGCACGCAGCCTCGCCAGTGGCCCCGAAGATAAGGCACGCTGCCTTGGCCACCACAGCCTCGACCAGCAGCCCCCGAAGATGAGGCATGCGGCCTCGACCAGTATAGCCTCGACCCTAGGCCAAAAATAACAATAAATATATATATGTACTAATTTAAGAGTTGTCCCCTCTCTACCATAGGAAAATCCCCGAATGTCTCTATCACCTCGAGCGATCTAATCATTCTTTGCACGGGAAGAGTGAAAGGGCATTGGGAGACTTCAAAAGTGAATTCAGCATCCGAGACTGCTAACCCAATTTTAGTAAAACGTTTTTATAGAGGCTCAGAAAAAAAATGATGACAACTCCTTCAGCTACCCAACCTCCTCGCTTGATCAGCTCAAGGAGTGGGGGGCAAGTGATGAAGGAATATTTACAGGGGGTAATTTTACTGTACTACCCCTGAGAGGTTACCATTAACTTGGAGCCACGTGTGCCAGTAAAGGCCAATATATGATCGCCACGTGTCAAGTCTTATGAGCTCCACATGTCTTTATAATCTCCATTATGATTTTGAATTGGAAAGAGATAGAGATGAAGATTGAGTCAACCAAGAATATCTCCAACATCCCAAGAATTATCTCCATTGGGGGAATGTTATCTTTTCTCCCCATGGAAAAAGGGATCAGCCTCTATTTTTGAAAGATATCTTATCTCCTAAGGGAAAGGCTAAGGGATATCTATAAATAGAGGACAACCTTTACAGATATGGGGATCTGACCCTTAAGAGACTTTTCTATTTTTGTCTATTATTATCTCTAATTTATAATTCTATGAACTGACTTAAGCGTCGGAGTGATCACGGGGAACAAGTCTCCATCTTTTTTGCAGGTACTTGGTCCGAGACAGAAGAAGGTGATCGACTCTGCATCATCAGTAACAAACTCCACAACGTCACAATGTCGATGGCATAACAATACATTTCTCTCTTTTTCTCTTTCATCTTTGAACTCAAATTTGAGTTTGAGATAGATCTAGATGATAATAAACCAACTTGGGTTTATTATATTCTCATACAAACGATAAACGTACTAGGTTCATGTTGGTTGAGAATGAAGTTTAAAATAGTCATTTATTTGTTTGTTTAACAAAGGAAGGTGTGTTATTTTTGAATGTGATGAGTGGTTATTGCAATCTAATTTTTCTTGTATTAATTATCATTTGATTTTTATTTTTTATTAGTATCATTTTGTAATTGTTAAGAGCATTATTATAACTATCTAGTATTATATATAATATACATTATGAGCATTATATATATATATATATAATATTTCCATCTTACATGTCAAATTTTGATTGAAAAATTGAGATAAAAATGTTATAAATATATATTCTTTAATTTAAATGGAACAAGTATTGATACTCGATATCTATTCGTTACTCAAAAGTGTTAAGGGAACGAAGTACTACGTAGACTATTCACAAAGTATGGGTACAACCATTAGGAAAGGTGTAGGTACAAGTGCAAGAGAAGATAATATACATTTGACTTATTGTCATCCCTAACTTGGCTAAGATGCTTGATTAGGAGGCAAATATTTTGGCCAGTTTCATGCCTATCCAAATTGTAAGTACACAAACCACTTCCTCAATAGTCTAGCTAGTATTGTTAAAGGGTTAAAAGGGATTGCCTGCATTATTGGAAGCTTGAAAATTAAAAGATTCCTGACATAAGAGATTGGTTTACCATGTTAGGGCTATATTTTTGTGTTCCTGTTAGGTCAAATGTCATCACTTCTTAGGCGTGAAATTACCCCCTAGCTATCAACTAACTAAATTAATTTGATATGCCCAATTGCCCATAAGATCAGGTAATTACAATTGCTTCCCAAGAATCAGTGTGTGATTCGCTAGTAGGTTTGGATCTTGGTTGTAAATGTTAAATCACCCTGGCTCATAGTACTAATTATTAAGGGTTGTAGTGATATCTTTTATAGTTACAAGTGTTTTTTTTTTTTTTTATGTGTTTGTGTTTTGTTATTGTTGTTGATGGAATATAACACTTGAAACTTGTTTATCTCGAGAAAAACTTGACAAAAAGTTGGTAGGGGCCGATGGAAGAACAAGGTTTGCTCAGAATGAGTCATTCGAAGAAGGGACGTCCCATGGAAGGATGGCTTTGGAAGGTCTTCGGGTGTGAGAGGTCGTAGAAGGGCTCCGGAAGAAGCTGTGGGGAAAGGTTTTCTGAAAAGGTTTTCGAGAGAGTTTTGGGTCTTCTGACCTGCAAGACAGTAGACAGTTAGAAGGCATGCGGGAATTTCTTCCGCGTAGGCCCTCTAATGTCTAAGTCAGACGTGGTCATACTATTGAAGGATGCAAGTGCAATGCAGATGAGTGTCGAATGGTGTTTCTCAAAAAGCAAAAGGTCTTCGGAAGAATATGCGCCGAAAAGTTGCATAGAAGTCTTCGAATTTGGAAGAAAGATTCGAAAGACGAGAGATCAGGGGGTATTTATACCATTCGAAAGATTGGGACACTTGGCAGTCCAGAACACATGACACACATGCACTAGGGCAGATCGCATGACTCTTTAGGTGAGGGTGTCCAACTGTCCTTAGGTTAGGCTTTGGAAGACCTTGGTGACCCAAGCCTTTAATTAAGGAAGCTAGTTCTCGAAGGGTTTTTGGAAGACTAGTTAGGCCTTTGAGAAAACTAATCTCCCAAGGGTCTTCGAAAAGCCATTTAGGTCTTCAAGGAATGAGACCGCTAAAGACTTTTATCAGAGAAAGCATTCTCTTGAGCTTGAACTAACTTTTCTTATAAAACTCCCTCAAATGCCTTCCGAATGAAGTTTTGCAGAGGGTATATTACAATAATTATTAATAATAAATTGTATCGTTTTGTATATTAAAAAACATTATTTTCTTGTGTGTGGTTATCAATAACAACTCATAACATCATCTTTACGAAGTGTATATCAGGTAAAATTACGAACTACACACAATAATTCATAGATTATGTAATAAGTAAACACTAATTAAAAAATTTATACATATATATATGTGTGTGTGTGTGAACTCACTATTAAACAAATTTAATCCCTAGTGACAACAAAATTACTTTTAACTCCTTATCATCAGCCAATCCTAAAGTTAAAATAGGGATTTATTATACATGTACAGGGCATAAAAATGTACGTATGAAACAAGAGGATTCAACTTTAGCCGAAATACAATAGGGTTCAAATCCAATGTAGGCCGTCAAAAGAGAGAAGGCTGTCGACCTAAAAAGTCTGCAGTGGGCTCAAGGGGAAGAGACGTATCATTCTTGTAGTCACCTTCTTTTTTATGGAATAATTAATTATATACTCTTTTATAAAATAAAATAAAATAAAATCTATAAGAAATATTAAATATGATAAGAATATTGTTGAAATTAAATAATAGACTATTTTTGGTACTTTTTTTAATACATCAATTATATATATATATATTAATTAATTTTGATGTACGAATTAATTTTAACTTTGAGTGCCGGCCCAATCCTTCCTTCCTCTAATTAAAACATGTATATAGTGTGACACATCTATATATATATATATATATATAGATAGAAAGATAGCTTTATGTCGTGTTCATGAATAATAAAGAGGGAGGGGGAACAAGAAATCCGTGAATTTCGCCAACCCAAAGCTGCCCATTTTGATAAGAAGAAAACCCTAAAACAATCCCACGGAGAAGACCATCTTCATGATAATGACATTGCTCCATTAAGACATTTTTGAATTGTTATATCATATTCTCTCACCCCCCCTAACACACAAAAAAGGGCATCTTTTCATCTTTAAGCTGCTCTTGTCATTTCTATTATTCATTGGCTTTTACCTCCAAAAGTCATCTTATATTAGATGCCCCCCCCCCCCCCCCCCACCCTCCTTTTGAATTCCTATTAATGATATGACTTTGGAACAATGCCTTATCATAGTGTTGTGACCAATCAAAGCATCCCCACAACTTGAGAAACCCCCCACAAGAAGAATTAATTAATTTAATTTAAGCTGCTTAGAAATAAAAGCGGGGGGAATTCCTATTTTTGAAGCCCCAAACCATCCATCCACCTCTCTTCCATCATATGTATTATTTTTGTGCGTTTAACAAGTGGGGAATCTTTTAGGTGTGCGTTTTTTGACACACACCCCCCATTGGCTTTTATTCTAATTAAGTAGTTTGATGATGTGAGTGAATATTCTTTAATTAATCACTAGACAATCCGTTAATATATATATATATATATATATATACTCTTCCATTAATTAGGGTTAGTATAACATGTATGGAGGAGTATTGGTGGATGCATGACCGTCGGCAACTAAAATTAGGCTTTTGATTAGTGGTCCCCAACTACATATATTTTTATTTATATTAAAGTGTGACAACATAATTAGATTGGCATGCAGATTAGAAAGAGGGTTGGCTTAATATCTTTATAAAATTGCAGAGATTTGATCACTGATATGGCATCCCTATAACACCCCCCACTTTTCCTTGGCTCATTTTTGGCAAGCTGATATATTCATGGGAAACCCTGTCCCTTTTGCCTTGGAACTTTTGATTATATAAATTAACAATTAAATCACCTTAACATATATGTATGGTGATGAATATGGTTTGTATTGCAAGTTCTATATGGGCAAAAGGAGAGGTGGGCTATTGGGATCCTATTAAACTAGATAACTTCCACAAATCTAAAGCTTAGACATAATTGGGCTAATTAACAACTACAAACTGCTTTGCTTGCTTTCTCTCTTTATACTTTCTTAATTCTTTTCCCCCTCAATGCACATAAAAGACGAGTCGCAATCATTAGAAATCTCACTTTTGAGCACTCTTTGGGTTTTTATAATCGCGATTAATTCGCGACTTGTTCCCTTCCTTTGACAACTTAATTCTTAACTAATGCAAGCTTGCTTAATTATACCTTTAATTCTTGCGATTAAGGGCGTCCATTAGTGGGGTGTTGAAGAAGACCTTCAAGAAAAGTCAACTGCATGATGATATTAGTGGCCTTACAAATCGATCAAGTCGGTGAAAATATGAGAGCACCCATTAATAAACTAATTAAGATGGTTTTAATTACAATTAATGTTTCACTAAAACACTCAAAAGATTAGAGCTAAATTTGGCCACTTAATTAGCACATTACAAGGCAACTAATCTTTCTGAAACAAACACTGACTTTAACTTCTTGTTGATATATATTGATGAAGCAGAGCCGATCACCTTCTTCTGTCTCGAACCAAGTATCTGTAAAAATGGTGGGGACTTGCTCCCCGTGATCCCTCCGACGCTCAAGTCAGTTCATAGAATTTTTAAGGAGTATAATAGTCATGGAAGATAATAAAAGAGGAGTCTTTTAGGAATCAGATTCCCATACTTGTAGAGACTGTACTCTATTTATAGATGTCCGTTATCCTTTCCCTTAGGAGATAAGATATATTTCAAAAAGAGAGGTTGATCCCCTTTCCATGGGGAGAAAAGATAATATTCCCTAATAGAGATAATTCTTAGGATATTTAGAGATATTATTGGTTGACTGAATATTCCTTTTTATCTCTTGCCAGTTCAAAATCATAATAAAGATTATAAGGATAAGTGGAGTTCCTAAGACTTGACACGTGGCGATCGCATATTGGCCTTTACTGGTACACATGGCTCCAAGTTAATGGTAACCTCCTAGAGGTAGTACAGTAAAATCGCCTCCTATAAATATTCTCTCATCACTTGCCCCCCACTCCTCGAGTTGATCGAGTGAGGAAGTTGGGCAACTGAAAGAGTAGTTGTCACTGTTTTTCTGAGCCTCTATAAAAATGTTCTATTAAAAGTTGGGTTAGCAGTCTCGAATGCTGAATTTGCTTTTCAAGTCTCCTAGTGCCCCTTTCACTCTTCCCATGCAGAAGGTGATTAGGTCGCTCGAGGTGATAGAGACGTTCGGGGATTTTCCTATAGTAAAAAGGGGCTAGCTCTCAAATTAGTACACATATATATATTTTTATTATTATTTTTGGCCTAGGGCTGAGGCCATGCTGGCCGAGGCTGCGTGGCTTGGCTTTGGGGGCCTAGGACCGAGGCTATGTTGGTTGAGGCCGTGTGCCTCATCTTCGGGGGCCGCTGGATGAGGCTGTGGTGGCCGAGGCTGTGTGCCTCGTCTTCGGAGCCGCTGGCCGAAGCTGTGGTGACTGAGATTTCTCTCTTTCGGTTGCTTTCCAAAGCTCATAAAATCTTGGCCCTTAACCATTTAGGTGTACTAGGATAAGCTCTACTATTCATTTGAGACAGCTTTTTCAGGTAGCGCTGCTTGCTTAGCGAGAATCTTAATCATTCGGCTTTCGTTGGAGGTTTTTTCCGAACCGAGGGGGGGTTACATCGAACCCTCTTTTTGTTTTGGGAGTGATTCCTAGAATTGATCCCTTAATTGTTAGGGGTGGTCTCCTTTAAGCCTTCGATGGTTGAGGTTCGTAGCACCGAACTCGTTCCTTAATTATTAGGGGTGGTCCCCTTTGGTCTTCATTTGGAGGAGGTTCGTAGCCTCCGAACTGGTGCCTTAATTAGTAGGGGTGGTCCCCTTTGGTCTTCGGTGGTCAAAGTTCAAAGCACCGAACTCGTTCTTTAATTATTAGGGGTGGTCCCCTTTGGTCTTCATTTGGAGGAGGTGCGTAGCCTCCGAACTGGTGCCTTAATTAGTAGGGGTTGTCCCCTTTGGTCTTCAGTGGTCGAGGTTCAAAGCCTCGAAGTCATTCCTTAATTATTAGGGGTGATCCCCTTTGATTTTGAGTTGTCAGGAGTTCGAGGATCATATGTGACCCTTTTGTCTTGCGTTGTCGGGGGTTCGAGGCCCCCGAGGATCATTTTTGATCCTTTGTTTTTTAGTGTTCGGGGCCCCCCGAGGATCACATCTGATCCTTTGTTTTTGCGCAGTCGGGGGGTTCGGGGCCCTCCGAAGATCACATCTGATCCTTTGTTTTTGCACATTCGGGGGGTTCGGGGCCCCCCGAGGATCACATCTGATCCTCTGTTTTTGAGTGTTCGGGGGTTCAGGGCCCCCTAGGATCACATCGGATCCTTTGTTTTTGAGTGTTCGGGGGTTCAAGGGCCCCTTGAGGATCACATCTGATCCTTTACTCTTGCGTTGTCGAGGCATTTCAGACCCTCGGTCTTCGTGTGCACATGCTAGCTTGGATTGTAGTTGATGACGAGATTTTAAGGAATATCTATATTTTATTTTTGCGGTTCGACATAACGCCTACATCCGCAAGTGTTCGGAGCGAGCCTTTCGTCTGCTAACATTATTAATCCCAAACATTTTAACAGAATCAATTAAAATTCAAGTCATTTGAGCATATCTATCAAGCAATTCAAATTAAAACCTTTTGACTCTGCGTATATATCTAGCAATTCTCCAATAGATAGTAGTTAAAACACTAGAATGATAAAACAAGGGAAATAAATTTTAACCAAAGCGACATTAACGGAGCTTCTGTCGCTGCCATTATCGCTGCTTGCTGCGACCATCGCCTGGCTCATCCATGGTGGCTTATGGGTATATACCCCTTTTCCAGGAAGCCTTCCTCTTTAATATTATAATATAACACCTCTTTTCTTACTTATTATGCTAGGCTTCATGATGAGCTTTTCTCCAACATATATATATATAATATGAATGTAAATGTATATCATGTATGTATGTGCGTGTGATCCACAATAATGGTAGAATTACGTTTCTTTTATCTGATTGAACATATATATATATACATATATGTATATAAATCTTTCGGCATTCTCTTTCAATTATTTTTACATAAAACAATAATTGAAAAATAAAAACGTAGGAGGCACAAAAAATATTAAAAGAGAAACAAGCGTACCCACGATGCAATCAGCACATACGTGTAATTGAGTTGAATAGATTTTCGATGGCTTGAAATTGTACTTGGAAAACAAAAGGAAAAGACGAGGGCCCCATGGTGGGCGCCAATTGATGAAAGCAGAGCCGATCACCTTCTTTTGTCTCGAACCAAGTACCTGCAAAAAGGGTGGGGACTTGCTCCCCGTGAGCCCTCCGACGCTCAAGTCAGTTCATAGGGTTTTTAAGGAGTATAATAGTCATGGAAGATAATAAAAGAAGAGTCCCTTAGGAATCAGATCTCCATACCTGTAGAGACTGTGCTTTATTTATAGATGTCCGTTATCCTTTCCCTTAGGAGATAAGATATATTTCAAAAAGAGAGGTTGATCCTCTTTTCATTGGGAGAAAATATAATATTCCCTAATAGAGATAATTCTTGAGATATTTAGAGATATTATTGATTGACTGAATATTTCTCTTTACCTCTTGCCAGTTCAAAATCATAATAAAGATTATAAGGATAAGTGGAACTCCTAAGACTTGACACGTGGCGATCACATATTGGCCTTTACTGACACACATGGCTCCAAGTTAATGGTAACCTCCTAGGGGTAGTACAGTAAAATTGCCCCCTATAAATATTCCCTCATCGTATATATGTATATATATATATGTCCAGAAGAGTAAGCAATCGATATATCAGTTTGAAACCCTAATGGGATGATGATGCCCTGGAGATGGATTATCAGTCCTAGAATCCGATTCCGAAGGAATATTGTATAGCTAGAAGCATGGAATTGGTAGTAGAAGGAAAATTCTTTTCCAGTGCAGCTAGAATCATTTGTCCTCTCACAATCACACTGGAGAAGAAGCATATTTGCTCTCAGTAGTTGATGCCACACAAATTCTTATTCACTGTGCAGCATGCTGAGATGACCCAATTTGACTAATAAGAACCCTTAATTCCAACTAACGCTTGATAAATATATATTCCTGTCTCATCCGGTACTTAAAGCTCTCTTTCATCCAACAACGATGAAGACTCTCCTTGACATCCAGTTCCATTCCGGCCCTTAAAGCTACGTAAGGCTTACCTCACAAATGGGTGCATTTGGGTAGCCTTTAATGCAGAGCAAAAGCGACAAAATGAGTTTAGATCAATCAATGGACTTCACTTGTAATTAATGTACCAAGGGGCAAGGGCTACGCCAGTAGAGGGTAGTATGCTAGGGTAGTCTCCAGCTTTTCAACTCCTTGATCCATACAAGTCATTGACCAGTGTGAGGTAGACAGATGAAAAGTGAGAGTCATTTCATCATAAATAACTAAATTTATTAGGTTCAGTTTATTTTAATGCAAAATATATTATATTAAAAAACAATTTTCATAAAGTACAAACTTATTTTCATCTTATTTTTTTTATATTCACTTTGTATTTTAAAAAATTTAATTAAATAAATTACCCACAAATGGATATGCAAATACTAGCACAAAAAGTGTACATTCTGAGAAAATTATTTAGAGCGACGGGATTCTCTTGACAAAAGGTTCTTCATTTGCTTTATATATATATTTTTATTTAAATATATATATGTATAATTTTTTTTAATTCACTAGACATTGATTCTCTTTACATTAGATCAATATGGTATTATTTATCTACGATTTATTTCTTCTGTCAAAATTGAAGACACGAGTAACAGAGAAGAAGACAGCACAAAGATGATAATCCAAAGAGTTATGGTATTATAAAACTAAAACTAAATTATATCAATAAAAAATTAAAACCAAACATGAAGTTTGGTATTTTATTAAAAAAATTAAAAATTTGTTAGAAAATTGAAACAAAACTACAAGGTCACTATTTTTCTATAAAAAAGACTAAATGAATGAATAAAACTCTTATAAGATATGTGAAGAATTGAGAATTTTTATTTGTTCTAATTCTAAAGAATATTTTGCATATTTTGTTTTAATTTTTAAATTGTGCTTATATTAACTCAGCCTAGATGTGAACATTAGTTTTTATTTTGATTATTTCTTTTAAGCCCAAACTTTGGAGCCCATTTACTAAAAACTGTATTGGGCTTCCAAACTTACTATTTAAAATTTAAAATTATTAATCTATTATTTGTTTATATAATTATGAAAATATTTAGATTTCATTCCATATCCATTTTAGATTTAAACTTAAATTTATGGAGATTTATATATAAAATTGACATTTACTAATAAAAAAAAGGGTATGGTCATATTTTTTTAAAAAGTAAAAAATAGAAATGTTGGAAAACTCATAAATGAAAAAATATAAGAATCTTTTTGTAAATATAATTTTTAATATACGGAATTATAAAAAAAAATATTCAATCAAATATAAAAATAAATTTCAACATTCATTCAAACAAATATAAACACAAGTTTTATTATTCATAATCATGAGTTAATAATTATTAAAAATAAATAATAAATATAAAGAACTAAAATAATCAAATATAATACAATTTATGAAAATTTCTCCATTTCATCATCATTCTCTTTTTCTTCATATATATATATATATATATACATACATCCAGAAAATATATATACATACATAATATATTCACAATCTACACCAAAAAAAAGTTAAGAATATAAACATATATATACATACATACACAAATGAGTTATTGATTGAAGAGCTTAGAGTTGTAATGGTCAATTGAAGATGAATGAAATGATGGGAATAGAGGCAGAGGGAACTTAGAAACTTTCAATTTTTTCTCAAAATGAAGAAAGAAGAATAGATTAGGACTAAAAGTTTTTAGTTCGAAACATAATTGCTTATGTTTCTAAAGTCATAGTTGAGATAGAAAACGTGCTTATAATATTTTTTAAATATTGTGAAATGACCATGAAATATTTTTAAGATTATGAAAACAATCAACAAAATGTTATTTTTTTTCTTGACATTTCAAGATAAGAAACATTTTAAAAACACTAAAACAATATTGTTTCGATGGTTTCGTGCACCAAAGTTTACCAGATGTAAATAATAATGTGGTTTTTAATTGTCACATAATTCTTCAATAATATTATAGATTGTTTCTCAACCTCCTTTCTCCCCCCCCCCCAAAAAAAAAAAATCAATTCCAAGCCACTTACTGTTCAAAGCATCTTAGGATTATCGTTCTTGCGCGGTCTTCTCGTTACTCGTGCCTTTAATTTCAACAAAAAAGATAAATAACATATGGAGGTTTTGCCTCGCTTCGTAGGGTAATGAATCTAACTTACAACCTACTGATACGAATCCCAACTTATCAGGATCTAACAACTTGACCTGTACCCTGGAGACTTTATTCACAACATCTTTCCTTCTATTTAACTTACCTATCAAGTCATTATTTAACGATAAAGGCTAACAATCTTTAATGGTATTTTATGACTATAAGAAATTAATAAGTTAAATTAGTGAATTGCTAAAATTAAAAGTTGCATTAGCATTATAACATTCAATATTTTTTTTTTTTTTTTGTAATTTACACTTTTTTATGAAAAATTGTGAATTTATTTTTTCTAAATTTTGAGAATATTTTACAATATTTTATTTTAAATTATGCTTATTTAGAGGGGGAGCATTTGGTTTTTTATTTGGATTATTTCCTCTGAGTTCATTCCTAATTCGGCCCATTTATTGAAATCTTAACTGGATTGGGCTTCTTATATGGAGGGAAGCCCGGCCCAAACTTATGGACACCAAACTCTAGCTCAACTAATTTAAAGCATTACTAGACTTTTATATGTAAAATATAAAAAGTTTTAATAATTATGGAAATAGTTAAGATATAATAAATTCATTTCATTTCTACGCATTTATTTGTTTTATTTTTATGCATTTATTTTTTTATATTATTTTTGATATAACCGAAGTTATCTCGTCTCCATTTTCTTAAGAGCTAAATGAGATCTAACGAGATCCAAGGCATAACTCAATGGTTAGGAGCAAACACGTTGAGAGCAGTCTGCCCTCACGTTTGTAGAAAGGCTTATGTTCGATTCTTGGCCACTGAGTTCCTAATTTAAATCTTCCACCGTACTAAGAGGTCGATTGGTAGGAGTGTCCTTGATGGAGCATCATAAAAAAAAAAAAAAAAAAAACCTAATGAGTATTTGATTTGAGCAATAAATATTGTTAAATTTACAAAAAAAAAAAAAGAAAGTTACTATTAATAAATAAGCGAGTCACCTTATCTTCCTTATAGTATACAGTGTCGATCTCTATATCCACGCTTATGACCAGACTAATGTCATAATGAGGTCATTTAATTTTTGAACTCCTAACCTAGGAGATATGGAGAAATATCTTAGATTATATTATCTTGGATGGAATAACAAAAGACCAAATGAAAGAAGTTTTAAAAAGTCATGAAGAAGAAAACACATTAGTTTATTCCTTTCATAGGCGATAAGATACACTAAACATTACAAGACTTTTCTTTATATGCATATAGAAAAGATATTATAAGTAAACAAAGATGAATCGAACTTATTATAGATGTAAACACTGGTAACAACACGCGAACGCTATTAACTTCAAGCAAAATTGTACAAATAATTTTTCAGTGTATACAAAAGATCGAAATTATTTGACACAAACGAATAATATTACTTTACATACCTTGAACATAATGAAGCCAAAAAAGAGTATTTTAAGGGCTCAACTGAATTTTGATTAATTTTTTAACAAACAATACTTAAATCATAAATTAAATTAATTTGCCAGCGGATTACCAATTCAACCGATGTTAGTAATCGAGAGGTCCAATTGATATTATTTACGCGTTTGGTATGATATTGCTGTACAGTTGATAACTGGAGCTCCAGAATCGAGTACAGAGACGATGAACCAGAAGTGGATCGGGTGCGGTTGCGTGCTCCTTTCGCTGCTCTTCGTTGCCATTGCGCAGGACGAACCAGACCTCGGCTCAGCTCGTGTTGTTTTTCAGGTTCGTCCAGTAGTTGGGGGGATTTTTGAGCTATATTTTGCAGATTGTGGTTGCCCTTTCTAATCGATTTCTAGTGTTTCCTATGTGCCTGCCTGTTAATGCTTTTATTTTCTTTTTTCTGTTGATTTTCTTGGATGTAGACGAATTATGGAGACATTGAGTTTGGATTCTATCCTACCGTGGCGCCCAAGACGGTTGAGCACATCTTCAAACTTGTCCGTTTGGGATGCTACAACACTAACCATTTCTTTCGGGTAATGACTTCGTTCTGGGCCTAATCAAGTTAGAAATTGAATTCTGTGTAAGATCATTTGACTCGTCATTTGGAATTTGGAATTTAGAATTTAGAATTTGAAATTCAGTATAGTTTGTTTAGATACATTATTGTTAGAAACATTTGAATTTGGGTCCTGAATTTGAACCCCCAAATTTGAAGAATTTGAAATGCAAAATTTTGAAATTACAAATTTCCGATGATATCATTTGAAATTCTTCTATCCAAACGCAACCTTGGTGATTTTCGATGTGGGAGATGAATTGTGAACTGGAGTGCAGGTTGATAAGGGCTTTGTTGCGCAAGTGGCAGATGTCGTTGGTGGAAGAATAGCTCCCATGAATGAAGAGCAAAGAGTGGAAGCCGAGAAAACTGTTGTTGGGGAATTTAGTGATGTCAAGCATGTAAGAGGGATCCTTTCTATGGGGAGGTGAGGTCTTTCTCGCTACCATATCTCATGGTTGTTTTTGGAGACTTTCAAATTGCTAGCTTTTCAGCATTGCTTTCAAATAAAATAAGCACTTAGAGTAGGAGCACGAACCTTCATTTTGGTTCCAGTTACTGTTCCCAAGCTAGAGTAGCATGTAGTATCTTCATCTTAATGGACCATTGTTACTCTTATCTTACTAGTTTGTTCTCACTAGGCATGCACATAGAATAATAAATATATCAAACATATTCAAGTTATGCCATGATGAGAGAAAACATCCAATTACATGATAAAACAAAGAAAGCAGTGATCAACGTGTAGAATGTATCTTCAAATTGCTAGATTTTCTGCATTGCTTTCAAATAAAATATGCACTTAAGAGTAGGAGTACGAACCTTCATTTTGGTTCCAGTTTCTGTTCCCAAGCTAGAGTAGCATGTAGTATCTTCATCTTAATGGACCATTGTTACACTATCTTACTAGTTTGTTCTCACTAGGCATGCACATAGGATAATAAATATTTCAAACATATTCAAGTTATGCCATGATGAGAGAAAACATCCAATTAATTACATGATAAAACAAAAAAAGCAGTGATCAACGTGTAGAATGTATCTTCAAATTGCTAGCTTTTCTGCATTGCTTTCAAATAAAATATGCACTTAGAGTAGGAGTACGAACCTTCATTTTGGTTCCAGTTTCTGTTCCCAAGCTAGAGTAGCATGTAGTATCTTCATCTTAATGGACCATTGTTACTCTATCTTACTAGTTTGTTCTCACTAGGCATGCACATAGAATAATAAACATTTCAAACATATTCAAGTTATGCCATGATGAGAGAAAACATCCAATTATTACATGATAAAACAAAAAAAAACAGTGATCAACGTGTAGAATAAACCAATTCAACCAGCAGAGCTAGAATTAAGATTGCACCAGCTTCTGTAATTGTTTTATGATATTCAGCCTTCTGCTACTCTCTCTGTTTTAACTGGATCTACAATCACAAGTCTTGGTTTCGTAGTTCACCCAGCAGTAGCAGTTTTATATGTTCATATCAGTTTTCTGTAAGTTGTTTAATATGTTCATATCACTGGGCATTTTTCTTTATTGTAGGTATTCTGATCCAAACAGTGCATCATCCTCATTTTCAATACTTCTGGGAGATGCCCCTCACCTTGATCGACAGGTTTTGTTAGTTGGCTTTCCCATGTATAATTTTCATTGACCATTTCAGAATCACGAGTGATATTCTAATATAATGACTTTGCTTGCACAACCTTCTTCAGTATGCTATTTTTGGAAGAGTTACACGTGGTGATGAGACTTTGAGAAAGTTTGAGCAGCTTTCTACCCGTCGTGAGGGGATCTTTGTTATGGTATAACTTATTATACTTCTATTTCTTCCAGTCTCAAGTCTCAACATATTTTTGTTGGTTTCTACGACTAGAAAAGAAAATTTTAGATTATTGCCATTAAATGGAGACCATATTTTGGAGAGAGAGTAGGGATCATATTTTGTTATTGCTCGTGGACTTGGAAGAGATATTCTTTTTCAATTACAATTGGATTACCTTATATTTAGCCCTTCCTTTTTGGCTCCTTTTATGGCTGAAGTCAGAAACCACATCCAAGAAGAAGTGTCTTAGTGGATGCTATTTCCAAATGATATTATCATGGTAGATAAGATAATGGAAAACATGAATAATAAACTTGAATTATCAAAAAATACCTTAGAATTCGAAGGTTTTAAATTAGGAAAGTAAATCTATGGAATGTAAGTTAAGTAAAAATAGATGTATGGATTATATTATTGTGAGACTTGGAGATCAAGTTGCTGCAAGAAAAGATCAATTTAGATATTTTGGACCAATTATTTTAAAAAGGAGAGATTATGGAGATGTTACTCATAAAATCAAGGCATGATGGTTAAAGGGAAAACACTGCATCTAGCAATGTATGCAAACATAAATTATTCTTAAAACTTATAGGGAAGATTTTTTGGACTATAAGACCATTTTTATGGTATGATTCAGAACATTATGCAGTTGTGTGCCAACATGTGAAAAATATAAGCTTAACTAAGATAACAATGTTACGATTGACACATGACCGGACAAGAAAAGATAAAATAAAAATTGGGTTCATACACAATAAGCATAGAGCAATGCCTATTGTAGATAAGATGTAGGAGATATGATTAAGATGGTTTTAACATATGAAAAAAAGACCGATAGGTACGCCTATGAGGCGAGTGAATGAAGTGGGGGAGTTTTTTAAAGAAGAGAACAAGAAAGACAAAAAAAATGGTAAATTCCACCTAGACTCTCTATGATTTGGGCCATTTTCAGTGAGACACCATACTAGTTTACTTTTAGTTTTTAAGGTCCTCGCATTTTTTTTTTCCTTTCAAAGACCCCCTTCTGTTATAAAAAACCACAAACAACATCCTTTTAACTAATGCTGGTTATATTTAGCATCTCTCTCTCTCTCTTTCTCATTATCCTCAAGGTCCATTTTGTCCAAGTTCTCCAATGACATAATCAATCCAAAAACTCTAGCCCTATAATTTTATCTGAATGATCGGACACTTGTACAGACCAAATGACCTTGAGCTCAACAAGCAGCCTCAAACCATCAATCTCTTGAATGGAGTAGTTTCACAAATAATTTAAAAGTTATTGTTGGGTTTAAGAGTAGAAGAAACTAGTCAAAGATTTGGGTGGTTTATGGGTTATTGATCTTCCCCCTTTTTATGTGTTGAAAGCAGCTAGTTCTTGTTTCTTCAACAGAGGGTGAAGTGGCATCTTCAAGCAACATTGACAAGAAACTGTTTGTGTGGGTTCTAGACAATCAACTATGGGTTTTTGCCTTTGATAGCTGTAGTGCGAAGGGGAGTTCTTTGATTCTTCAAGCTGTCAACGAGATGGGTTCTGCGATGATGGATAACTCAAAACAGCATCTTGCTGGCTGTGTTGCTGCGTCGTTGTCAACAAATTGGTCCTCAAAAACCAGCATCATAGGAGTAGAAAGAGAGGGAACTGGGGTTAAATTGACAGAAGCAAAGATACTGGGGCTGAAGGTGGAGAGGATGAAGAGTACCGCATCTTCTATTGTGGAGATTTTGGGGTTAAATTGACAGAAGCAAAGATCCTGGGGCTGAAGGTGGAGAGGATGAAGAGTACCGCATCTTCTATTGTGGAGATTTTAGGGTTGAATTGACAGAAGCAAAGATCCTGGGGCTGAAGGTGGAGAGGATGAAGAGTACCGCATCTTCTATTGTGGAGATTTTCTGCTATAAATATGTATATATGCTGCTCCATAGGTTGAAGAAAAATAGGGGATGTAGGAGGTTAAAGAAGAGAAATAGTGAGGTAATATGTCTTCCTTGCTTACTTTTCTGGCAGTGTGGTGCAGAGATGTGAGCTGAATCCTTAAGAGAATTTCCACAAGCATGCTCTGCTATTGTCAGGCTTTGCAAGCTATGGAAGCTTTCCGATCATCACTATGAGAACTTGTTCTATAGAAATAAAAAAATTGCTAAGTATTTGGTGCAAAAAAAGCAGATGACGGAGGGGGAGGACTTCGATGGGTCTGGGGCCATGGTTGTATGAGATCTGGAGGAACTGAGAAAACTGGTCAGGGTCAAAGGTCGCAAGGTTGGCTCAAAATAAAGAATTGCAGAGAGGGACCTTCTTAATGGTGTTGGAAGGAGGGATGGGATGGGGTAGTGTGTGTGTGTGTGGGGGGGGGGGGGGGTGTTTAAATCTAACCCAAGTTTGTTGAAGTGATGCCTTTTGTGGCCTTTTCTGATGGTTTGGGTAGAACTTACTGAAAAAAAAAATAACTGAACTTTGTAGGAGACCCTAACATGACAAGGGATAGAACAGTCTTAGTGGATAGGTTCATAGATAAAGATGGATAGAGGTATAGAATGTAGCTGACTCCTCCTACTCGGGAATTAGGCTTTTGATTGTCTTTGTAATAGTAGGGATCATTTTGAGTAATCTTTTCGTTCTAGCTTATATTTTGAAATTTGTGTTTTATTGGTATCATGCATGCTCTACTCTTAATCTTCCCTTGTATCACACTGCTAAATGTTGGGGAATAATCTTACTTTTTGAAACTCAAAATAACCATGCTTGTCCTTTCCTCATTCTGTCTTCTTGGCATGATTCCCAGATTTCATATGGGACTGGGTTTCTGTACACTGTTTTCTGAAAAAGGAGCCCCGGCACTCTTTTGAATCCTTTCAATAATTTATGGTGTAATAATCTAATCCTACATCCTGGATTAGCTATCTGGATAAGATTGACCAGACATGCTGTTAACATCTGTAAAATAAAAGAATGTGAAAGTATATTTCATAAATGAGGTGTACAAGGACTTGTATTCATGCATCCTATTCTAATGTAAGAAAACCGTATATTTTAAAGATATACACAAAATATATACAAATCATCTAAAGTGTATATGGTTACTTAAGATAAAGATCATAATCAAATATCATGACACTCCTAACAAAATCAAAATGGATGTTGGGGTGGGGGGGGGGGGGGGGGGGGGTTAAGGGGTGCTCTATTCGACATCTGCCTGTTATTTTTCTGTTTATATGCTCCAATGTGTGGCTGCCAACAATACTATTTATAATGTTTTCCTATTTTACTGAATGTTTCTTCTCACGCAACCTACATTTTTAATATCTCCATGTGCTCTAAATTCCAGTATTTAGTAAATGATTATTTTGAGTTTTTGTTTCTCATCATTTTCTTCCCTGAACTGTTTGTTGTTTTGTTTCAGCCAACTGAGCGCATTACCATTTTGTCCTCGTACTATTATGGTGAGAATCACATAACTGTCTGACTTAACATAGTTTTACAATGTTTTACTGCCAAGTTTTCTGTTCTTAATATATATTAAATCACATGGAATGGAACGGTTGTGATATTATCTGCATATACTCACTTCTTAAACCTACCTTGAATGCTTGGAATTCTGTAATCGTGCGTCATTTGCTTCATTATATATAAAATGACTTAATAGAATATAACCTATGTTAGTTGTATCAGTTATAAAATTAATTTGGAACGATCTGTGGAACTTGTTAAGTTCTTCACTGGTACAGTTATATCATGTACGCTGATAAATTAAACTTATGTGCCATATATGCTGTGCATGTTGGTGCCCTACATTTTCTTGCACGTGTAGTTTACCCAGCAGCTTCTTGAGTTGGAAATTCTGTTTACTCATCTGATGTTCTGGAAGCTTGGTTAAACTCTACCTAAGAGCTATATTGTCATTGTAGTGATCAGGAGCTCATTTTATTTCTTTATATATGTGAACGTCTTTCTTTTCCTTCATGATAAGTATGGACGAGAACTTGAGTTTGAGGAAACTTAATGGTGGTAGGCTAATTACTTTCTCCATTTTACAAATCCATTTCTAGTCTAAGTTTTTGGTGGATTTGTGTGTGTGTGTGTGTGTGAGAGAGAGAGAGAGAGAGAGAGAGAGAGAGAGCTCAAAGATTGAAAAATTACTTCTCTAATTCCAATTCTAATTCTCGTGATGCCAGATACAAAGATAGAAACGTGTGAACAGGAGAATTCAGTCTTGAGGAGAAGACTCACTGCATCGGCTGTTGAAATTGAAAGACAGGTACTTGTTTTCTAGTCTAGAGTTTCATCACTTAAGCCGTGTTAATGTCGTTCCACTTCAGTAACAACTCATCAAGTTTTTCACTTTGTAGAGAATGAGATGCTTCCCATGACCCAACAAGTGAAAAGCTGGCCAAGAAGAAAATTGTATAGCTACTTCATTTGGATATCTCATGCATCATGTCTATATTTTGTTCCCATGAATTAGGGCCTACATATTTAGATACTGAAGCCTGAATTACCCAGCTCCAAGAAGTGCAAAAAACACAAGCAACTATAGCTGCATAATCCTTGTGTTCCATACTTCCATTGTCTTTTGGCTGTGCCTGTTCTTTGCTAATCCTATACTTGAAATTTGGTGAAGCTCTAATACCATCATTTCATCCTCTCGGTGATTATATTAACACACAAAAGTGTTGTTAACATGTCAAAGTAGAGTGAAAAGACACAAATATTCTTAAAAACTGCTATTTATTCTGTATTATAAATAATTTTATAAGGGTATTTATGCCTTTTCACCCTACTTAATTTCGTGTATTAGTAATACTCTTGGATGTGTTTCTTCTTCTGTATTATTGTCAAGAATTTAAAATTTAGAATTGTCAAATGGGTCGGGTATCCACGGCGGGTCAGCTCAGCCATGGGGCATGATAAATAAAAAAATGTAATTATAAATAATATATTAATTTTGTACATTATATCTTTTAAAATTATAAGCTTGTTCTTTGTAACTTTTCATTTTGCCAGTATTTGGAGAAAATAAAAGAAATTCCAGATACTATTCATCACAAAGAATTGTATCATGTAATTTTATATATAAGCTTTCAATCAAATGATTAAAAATTTGTTCAAAAAAAAGATGAAGGTAGTTAACAAATAAGGGGAAAAAAACTAAGCCAAAGAAAGAAGAAAAAAAAAAAAACCCATCTCTCTAGCAACAGTTATTTGTTTCGCACCGACTACTAATGATTTTTCGTGAGCACGAAAGTTAAAAAATAATGCATATATTCAGACGTATGCTAAACTAAAATAGTTCATATCATCATATATGTGATAATTAACATATATACGCACGGATTGTATCGTAAATTGATTTGGATTAATAATTATCTCATCGAAAATTATAGATCATTTTAGTTAAATTATTTGTATTTAATATTTACAATTTTTGAAATTAAACCATAAAACTGAACAAATTTTAAGAACTATCAGTACAAGTGAATTGGACATTACTTAGTTAGCATATAAAGATTAGATGTAAGCTTCAATTAAAATACAAATTTGGCATAAAAGAACCCCTAATACAGATATGTTCCAAAAGTTAGAAATGCAGGGAGAATTGAAGGTGGGCTGGCTGGCTGCAAAAGTCGAGTACAGTGAACCCAGAAAATCATGTGCTTGTTGGGAGGAACATGTTCCATTGCTCACTTGCAAATGGTGACATTTTGGTGGGGGAGATGTAGAGTCAAACCAGAGGAGAAGAGGACAAAGTTGGAAGAAATTTGGCTGTTTATTGAGGGGGAGGGGGGCTGAACCACACCCAACACTACTTGCAACAAATTAAAGTATGGGAATTCCCAAAGCCAAGTGTCAGTTGGCAAGCAAGAACATAGCATGTTACTGGGTTACTAAAGGGGGTCGGTTTTGGCTTCTTTTGCCTGAAAACTACACTTTTTTGTTCCATAAAGAGCAGCCACAATATTAAGAACAAGAAAACAAAAAAAAAAAGAAAAAAAGAAAAAGAAAAGAAAGAATAGATAGTCAAGAAATCAGATGTCCTTGGTTATACATGATGAATTACACGGGTCCATTTCGATTAATTTGGGGCAGAAGGCAAATTTATGTCCTTGAATTTTTTAGCTTTTTAATTTCTCGTGAAAGTTTAAATTTTTTGTTATTTTAAATATGTCATTAAATTTGGACAAAAAGCATATTTATATTATTAAATTTTTTGTAATTTTAAATGTGTCCTTAAACTGTGAAAAATCATTTATTAAAATACCTAGCCAACAAGTATATGCATACACGTTGAAATGGTAGTTTTCTGACATCTCCTCAACTCTCTTTCTCTTTTTGACTGCGTTCTTCTAGTTGTGTCTCATCTTTCTCTAGAGTCTCCTACGTCTCCTCTAGTTAGATTACATAAGCCAGTTGGGTTATATATGTTATTGACGTGCTAAAGTCGATGATTATCTTGTCATTCGGGGGAATTGAAGATGGGGCTAGTCTAGGGGTAATATTTTTTGTAAGAAACGCAACTAAAGAAGACTCAGGAAACACCAGAGAGAAATGAGATGCAACTGGAGAGAAAGAGGGAGTTGAGGAGATGTCAGAGAGAGAGAAAGCTAAGGGGATGTTGTTAGAAAGAGAGAAAGAGCTGATGAGATGCCGTCAGAGAGAGAGAGCGTGCGCTAATTAAGGAGGCACTGGAGAGAGTAGATGACAAAAAGAGAGAGAAAGATAGAGAGCTGATGAGAGAGACTGTCACATTAATGCGCATGCGTATCATTTACTGATCAAGTGTTTAATTAAGTGATCTTGCGCAATTCAAAGATACATTTGGAATCATGGAAAATTTAAGGTTCTACAAGAAAAAAATACAAAATTTCAAAGGCATAAATATGTTTTTGACCTAAATTAAAATGGACACATATGAAATCACAAAAAATTTAGTGCTTCACAAGAAAGAAACGCAAAAATTTAGGAGGATAAATATCATTTTCATCATTAATTTGATTTATATGTTGGGAGAGTTTTTTTTTTTTTTAAAAGAAATAGGATAGGGCAGTACTAAATTCCCCTTTTCTTGCACAGCTCCATGTTGGGTCGCTTTCTCTCTCTTTTTTGCAAAAAGTTGTAGTCTTGTAATTTGAATAGATGGAGGAGTACAGTGGCAATATTGAGTTGTATGAATAGAACTAATCATATTTTGAATTTGTAAAATAAGCCAAAGAACTATTTAAAATTAATCTTGAAAAGATAATCTTCTCCTATATATCTAAGTCAAAGAATAAAAAAAAAAGTAACTCACGAGATGGCTTCAGCAATCAGTTGGGGGAGATAAATTAGCTTAGTTTCTAAATTTAAATTCTCTCCCAATGTAACTATTGGTGGATAATATCTGGGTTTATCTCCTTGTTACTAAAGAAGTGCGGTGACGGAACATTTCAAGAAAATAAAAAAAAATAAACTCACGGTGAAAAACATAACATATAAGAGACTAAATGAATGAGGGAGGTGACGAGATTGAGATTCAAATTACCATTAATTAAGCACCAATTGATTGGAATTTGTTAGGTGGGTAACTAAATTTGTGGATTTCATTATTTGATTATAGTGGGAGGTTAATTAATTGGGTGACCGAGTGATATGGAGTGCCAGTAACCTTGGCCACGTATTAAATAATAAATTAAGTTGATGAGGTCACATCACCATCTTCGTCTGTTCTTTTCTTAGGATCCAAACAAATTAGCTTAATTAGCTTTGATAGGGGGAAGCAGGAAGGAGAATTGATCACATGGGAAATGGAAGACAATGTAAGCCCCTTTTTTGGGGACTGCAGCTGAACGTAGGAGCCCTAATTAGTCCAATCAATGTCGATTGCAATGGCACGCAGTTGCATGAACATGCACATATATGTCTATATATGTGTGTGCTGTTGCTGCAGTAGTACTCTTTTTAGGATGTATATGCTCCACAACTCTCCCATGTCCTCAAAACTCTTCCAAAGGGGAACATACCACATGGCCAAACAAAACACTCCCCCATACCCCAATTTCAGATCTCTCTCTCGTGGTGGGGTTAGGGTTCATCTTTGACTTTTAAATGAGGGTTTTGATCATACATGGGTTGTTGGCCTTTTTAAGGGAAACCACTGGAATTGCTTCAGACAAACCAAGGCCAGTGTCACACACACACACACATTTATATATATATATATATATATATACATGCGAGATGTGATTATAATTAAGAAAAGGCTAAAAACATCATATTAGAAACTGGTTAATTATATCTTAAGAAAAAGTATATCCTTAATTATGGCTAATATTAAAACAAAATAATAATGGCATTGTCTCAATTATGAGCAATTTAATTAAAATTTTGGGTCGAATCCCAGTTTTGTATATCATTGCTGTTGTTTTAAAATTAAGTACCCAATAACTAACTGACAACTCAAACTGTCTCCAACACACTCACACACACACACACACACATATAAGAGTCCAGCATGCATTTTGAAGTGTTTCCTGAACCGTAACGTGTGACAATGTCAAGATAGATAGGGTCAAATTCATACAAGCGCCCAGTTTTGTATATATATGTAATTGAAGTATCTTTGTTACTGTGAATAAAGCTGTTCACTTCAAAAAACTTCCATCATTTTAACACGATTTTTTTTTTTTTTTTTCTGTATAAGATTCTATGTAACATAGCACTATAATTGATTCAGTTATTATACAGACATTATAAGAATGCTGCCAACCTTAATTGAAGATGTTCAAATAATTAACGGGCAGCCCAAATATTCTCCAAATTGATCCCAAACATAGGTGTGTGGCCAGGGTTCCATTGTTAGGCTGCTGGCCCTGCACTTCCACTTCATAAGTATGTGCAGTACATCTCAATGGGTAGCATCACACATTTATATATATATATATATATATTTCACTGTGACTTGTAATTTTTTAAATAAAGACATTCAACTTATTGTCTGTCGCATAAGCTAACAAAGATAGAGAAATCCACAGTACTGCTCATCCACAAGCTCAACAGTGATGGCCGGAGGATGGACTGCAATCAAAGTAGTTAATATATATGGATTATGGGAGAAGGGGTGATGGGTCGGGCAGAGCCGTAAAGTGTGTGGATGCATGGGGCAGTGGGTTGTTAAGGCATTCAACGACAATTGATAATTGAAGAAATGGTCACGTGACCGGCTTTGACATTGTTGAACCAGAAAATGACCTTTCCTTTAATGTGGCCAATATGCTACCTTTGCCTGTGCCTTCGCCGGTGATCCGCAACGCCTGGAATTTCGAATCCAATCGATCGGATCTCTTCTGCCCTTTTCCTTTTCTGTTTGGAGTTCGTTTCTGAGATCAATAATTACTTGTTAATTACTGATTTCCCCACCCTTAATTAGTTGAAAAGAAACCAGATTAGGGTTAAGAGCAATGGCTTCAAAGCCAATCAGTTCACAGAAAATCACTAGGCTACCCCTCAAGTTTCACTATTCATCTAGTCACTTGTTCTTAGTGACAAAACAAGCACGAGATGACATGTATCTCTTCACCAAACTTAATTTTTTTTTAGTATAAATAATTAATACAATGTTCGAATCCTCGTCTTAAAGAATTTAAATTTAACGTTTATTTATATTCAAGTGAAAGAATAACTTAACACGAGAATATTAGAGATAACTTTAAATATCTCAGCGTATTTTAAGAAATAAAAGTTTAATTTTATAAAATTTAATTAAATTTTATATTTTAAATTGTATTATTCCAGACATAAAAAATTCATTTACAAAAGAATTTCATATAGACTTTATTATAAATGAATTTCAAAATGCAAACTAATTGATTCATTCCATTTGGAATGCAAGTGTTTTCATCTTTCAAATAACTTTGTTCATATCCAGCTCACATGTTGCACGGAAATGGATGCATAGAAATGATATTTTTTTAAAAAAGTAAAAGATAAAAATGCAAAAGAATATGTAAATAAAAAATATAGAATTTTTTTATAAATATAATTTTTAATTTAAAAATAAACATAAATTTTATAATATGTTTAAATAAATTTAAAAAAAATTAAAAATTTGAGTTAGAGATGAAAAAAGTTCCGTCTCTACTCTAATTAGAGATAATTTTTTTTTTTTT
Organism: Diospyros lotus; assembly: GCF_014633365.1. Taxonomy (NCBI): domain Eukaryota; kingdom Viridiplantae; phylum Streptophyta; class Magnoliopsida; order Ericales; family Ebenaceae; genus Diospyros; species Diospyros lotus. The sequence goes on from NC_068340.1 coordinate 3,964,282, forward strand.
ATCTTTAACCTCTTTATGGAGAGAAGGACATTTTCGATATTTTTTTAATATTATCAAATGATCTCAAAAAGTTTTTGCAATTATAGACACGACTCAATTTTTTTTATATATATATTTTTTGGCATTTCAGAAAACAAAATTGTTTCAAAAATATTGAAACGATGCCTCTTAAGAGTTTTCGTGTATCATATATAGTCCAGCTCTAGAACATGTTGTTGTTGCTAAACTATTGCAATAGGCTTGTTTTGATCTTTTGTTTCAATGTACTCACTATAGATCAGGGATATTATTTTTTTTAACATGTTACATATATTTAATTGGGCTAGCTAAGAACATTAATTAATTAATTGATTCATATCCCGTTGCTAAAACCCTTGGCAAGACAAAGCGCAAAGGACAAAGAGTCAAAAACAGAAAATGATGATACAAACTTTAATAGGTAAGGAGTGTTCTACGACTTCTACTTAAGAGTAGATATGCATTGACCCCTTAAACTAAAGTGATTATCTTGGCGTTCAGATAACATATATAGCAGGCAAAGCCATATCAATTAATCAAACCAAATCTTATAGCAGATTATATAGAACACGACAAAATATATAATAGTCCAGTGTTAAACCCAATAAAAGGACCTCTCTCCCAAGTCCACACAAAAAGAGAGCTCCAAAAATTAAATGGAATCTCAAATCCAAGTAATTTCGCATTAATTAATCAAGTTAATTGCTTCATTAATTTACATAATCCATCCCTCCTTAATTCCCAAGTTCTAACAGAACTCATCTTCAATCTGTGTAACTTCCAGTGCTAAACATTGCTTGTGTCTTTAGCCTCTAGGAAGCTGATCGAAATTGATCTTAATTAGAGATTTAATTGGAGCATAATGAAACGGCTTAATTAATCAATGTTATGTATCATTGAGTGGGGGGCTAAACCCAGCTGCCAAGTGCTAGCTATCTAGCTATATATCTTGCATGCAGAGCGCTTGGATTAATTGGAAGGTGCATGGGGCTCTACCACCTCTACGGCGGTTTCCGGCAAATCCCAGTTGATGTGCAAATTGGCGAACAGTGGTGGCGGCTGGAAGCCTCGAGAGCCCACCATTATTCTACAGTCCGGAAACATCCACCATGAATCTCGCCGGAATCAATTAAGGAACCGACGGATCCCTATCACATGCGCAACCAAGTAATTAATTACCAACATTGCCTATATATAATACATATCTTAATTAATCAGGTGATAATCCACGATCATGACAAGGATTAGAGCTCATAGGGTCAGAAACAAATTAACAAATTAAGCATGGCGGAGATTATGGTCACCGTTTTAGTCCCAACTGTGTGCCACACCCACATATACATATAGCTACTTGCTTCATCACTCATGGCTGTACGTAATATTTCTTTCTTAATCTATTGGGCAAGTGACCTTTGAGCAGCTGCAGATCTCAGACTCACAGCAGGGTTTGTTTTTTCTTTTCTTTTTTCCTTAAATTTTACATTTTTATGTTTAAAGTAAGTAAAGAAAGGGGCGCCGAGGAATCGGGTGATATGGCAGAGATTACAAGACAGCACGTGTAGTATAGTGTGCGAGGTTTATGGGTTGTAGTAATCTGACTGGTCAAACCACTCACTTCACTCTTGCCCATGCTATCCTCCCTCCCTCTCTTCTACAACACTCCCTACTCTCCCTATCTCTCTCTCTTCTCTCTCTCTCTATATATATATATATATATATTTATTCATATATTAAAAGAAAATAATTTTTCATGTGAGATGCAATTATGTTTTGACCACATTATAGAGTTTTGTTGGGAGGTGTTTGACTTAACTTTAAATATTGGTAAAATATAGCTTAATTATAAGTTAATCCTGATTAAGTAAATGTTTAAATTATTTTTATTAAAGTTATACAATAATATATATATATATATAGTTTTTCATATAAAAAAAAAAAGCAAAGATAATTTTTTTATCAATCTTTGAAAGAGTTATAATAATAATATTAATAATAGGCATTGATTTGTGGTTATGTTTTATTAAGTGACAAGAGAGGGCAAAGATAACATGGGCTTGTGGGCTGAGGCTGATACATAGGCGGCCCCCCGCCCCCCCCCCCCCCCCCCCCCCCCCCTCCCTCCAAGGACCGAAGTTGGCCGATTTCGCAACCACATTTCTCTCTCTTCACCCACCTGAAGCCTCCCTCAGCTTCGGACAATCTCTCTCTCTCTCTCTAAACTCTAATTTAAAAAACAAAGGCTAGCCCACTGCTTTCTCCCATGAGCTTGTCTTCATCTCTCCCAGCACCTCTCCCCCCCCCCCCCCCCCCCCCCCCCCCTCTCTCTCTCTCTCTCCCCCTACTTGTTCATGGCACCCTTACCTCACTGTCCATAACTTGTCTCAAATCCGACCCTCTTTCCCACTGCTTTTAAGCCCCTTTCTCCCATACCCACATCTCTCCAAGATAACTTATTTTTCTCACAAACACTCCTCTCTCTCTCTCTCTCTCTCTCTTTCTCCCTCTCTCTCTCTGTAATTTCATTAATTCTCTCCGGGACTTCCCCTTTCATCTCCATCACTTCCTGACAATGTCGAGCCGCAGTTCCCGTTCAAGGCAGTCAGCTTCCTCCAGAATCACTGATGACCAGATCGCTGATCTCGTCTCCAAGCTACAACAACTCGTTCCTGAGCTCCGCCATCGCCGCTCCGACAAGGTATATATATATTTATATATATTTATATGTGCATATGTGTGTGTGTGGTTAAAATTAATTAATACCCATGTTACGACGGCCCATCATGTGTCATCCATCACTCAGTCGACTCTTAAATGTATTTGTGTGGTCTCATTTGCTTCATCTATTGTTCTCTACGTTGGCCTTGAATTGATATTGTTGACGATATATGATTCGTCGATCAATCTGGACTACAGGTCTCGGCTTCGAAGGTCTTGCAGGAGACCTGCAACTATATAAGGAACTTGCACAGAGAGGTGGATGATCTAAGCGACCGTCTTTCTGAGCTTCTCGCAAACACAGATAGCAACAGTGCTCAAGCTGCCATTATCAGAAGCTTGCTCATGTAACACTCTACTAATTAATCCGCAGCTTCAGCATTCTCCACTCCCTCTCTCTCTCCGTCTCCCTCTCCCTCTCTCTCTCCATATATATTTTTCTAAGGTCTGGCGCTATAGATGATGAGCAGCTTGGGCTCCATTGCTAGAGCCTTAGCGTAGACTTTGTAATAGAACTAGCTAATTAGCTGGTAGTTATTATATATATATATATATAAATAAATTGGGTTTGCTTTTAGTAGGTTCTTCAACTGGTTTCCCATCTGCTATAGATCATAGTTGCCAATTTTGAGTACATTTGAAGCTCTTGTATCCATGAAGCTGAGTGTGGATTGCTGCAAGCAAGTGGATTTCGAAGATTATCTTTTTCTTTTTTTTTATTGGATTGGGTTGTTGATCGTGACACTTGCTTATATAGAATATACATCTTTTGGATACATCTAAAGCTATGTACGCGGTTCCATTAATTATGGACATATTTTACTCCTTTTGGCTGTCGTCATGCCATAATCTTAATTTGTTTAATTAGTGGCTTCTTACCACTCAAATTTGTTCTTATTATATGTACTCAGTATATATAGTTTTGGCTTGAAAGCTAGTCTGGGTTTCAAGTTCTTCATCTTTCCTAGCAAGGGAAGATTCATTCATTAAAATACTATTCTCACACAAACCACATTATGTCATATATATATATATATATACACAATTTTTTATTAATTTCTACCATGTTTCTGAATTTTATTCATCTTGGAATGATGATCAATGAACGACAGCATATGCAAACGGACGTAATATGCATGATAGGCTTAATTATTGCAGTTATATATAGGAAATATATACTACTATAAAATGAATATTTAATAATTATAAGTTCGATAAATAAAGTCATTACAACGAGTTCTTTTCCATAGTTATAATTACTAAAAACTCACACATCGATCATTTTACATGACAATGCAAAACCTTAGCAATTAATTAATATGAATTGCTTTGCATAATATATATATATATATTTTACATATATAAATGTATATGCATGCATCCTATAAACATATTTTAAATATATAATACATTTATATATTTTAAATATATAAATGTATATAAATGTTAGTGTAAAATGAGGACCCATTATTTCCTGATAAACATGACAAAAAGAGGAGTTTTGTCAACTTATAAAGCTTTCAAAAGTTGAATACTGGACTCAAGAAGGGTTGAAAATGCCATCTTGGTGGAAGAGTAAAGAACTTGGTAGATGAGTGAAGAGCGGAGACAAACTTCGGGTAACATGGTCTCTCCTGTCGCATGCAGCAAACCTTAGAAGCTCCTTAAAGAAGGGGTCTTCTCGTTCGGACTGTTAGATTTAAAATTTGTATAGAGTCTGGTTTGTGTTAATTATACAAACTATTACAAAAAGGAGCTGGATGAAGCAGAGGAGGAGCTCTAACTGACTAACTCCTACAGTACAACAGGAACTGCAATCTCCACTTGGACTTGGTCCGTGCACATATCCATAATAATTTTTTATGGCTAGCTACGTCACTGCTCTGCTTTTAAGGTTCATGGTCATGTTCTCCCCCTACATTAATAATACTTTCCGCTTCATTAATTATCTGAAGATCTATCCAAGTTATTAGTTTGTCTTTCGTTACTGGCAAGACTTAAGCAGGTAGTAAGTGTCGACTTGTTCTGGGACTCAATCAAGGAAATAAAAGAGTAGATGCTCCTCTGCTTCATCCAGCTCAAGCAGTCACATGGAATCTTGGGGGGTTGCATTTGATGAGACTTTGATTAGTTAATACAATTATCTTACTATTAAGCTAGCTACTACGTACCCTATGGTAATTTCATTTAACACTTCAACTTAATGCATGTGCTTGTTTTGACCAATTTGAAGTACGACCCCTATAATTGAGCATCAAGTGGGGATTATTCTTGATCCAATGGATATTTAATAAATTTAGTACGAGTATGAACTTAAATTTTTCTTTCACTATAAAAGTATGGATTAGAAAGCTAGAAAATATTCGTGTGGTTGGTATGAGTCGATTGATGGGTACGTACAATACCCTCGATCTGTATTCGACCTGCACATATTATTAATATATTTACTTTTAGATTAATATTACCCATTTTATTAGTATCTTTGACCCAATTGGTGGCACAGAATCAACTTCAGGTGAAGGAACGTTAAGTCCTTAATTAATCCATCGATCTATTGCTTTTCTTATATTAAACTTTAAACTATTTGATGTATAAGCTTGGAAGTATTTCTGATCACGCATGCATACTCTAGTAGACTAATTCTTTAATCAAGCTTCAAGTTATTTGGTCCCAGAGAATCTTACCCTGTATAATAATTCATAATACATATGTACAAGTAAGGAGATGCTGGCAGAGTTCCTCATGAACTGGACTTTTTACAATTTCAACTCCAAGGTTCCTGAGGAATCCCTCACCAACACGATATTAGAGTTGGTGCTGTTATGTAGTTGGGGCTTTTTAAAACCACTCATCATTAACCACATATCAGGTTCAATGACCTTAATTAAAGAGAAAGAGAAGGGTGAAGAGGGAATGGAGTAAGAAAGAGGAGGAGAAATACAACTATATATCAACCTTGTTATTGACATTGTTAGGAGAGAGTCTTTTATTGCTAAAAGGAGGAAAAGATAATATATGAGGGTATTTTTTATATTTTAAAAATTTTAACAATCATTATCTAATCGCAAGGATAAAAAAGTTGAGTTGACAGATCTAGAAATTTATGTAAGGTAGAGGCTAATTTTTTTTTTTAAGATGTAAAACTGTACATCACAAATTTTGGGATGACTTATAATTATTTTTTAGACTAATTTATTATTAAAAATTATTTTTTATATTAAAAAAATTGTGGGCTGCCCTGGGCTTTAGCCTAAGGCTAGCTCACATGTAGATCAGTCACTGGTTGAGTTACATATAAAGTTAATGAAGATTCTTATTATACAAATAATATATGGAACCTATAACAATTCAACAAAAAGAGAGGAAGGAGAAAAAGAAAAATAGAAATGGATAGTGATAGAAAAAGTTTAATTTACAATTATGCCAAATAATTGAGCATTATTGGGAATTGAGCTCAGATCTACTGTTTCATTTCCTGTCATTTTAGTTGTCTAAATTAATACAAATCAATAAACAATAATATGTACTAACCACTGTTTGGGAATTACCTTGCTATGGCCATTGAAACCCTACCAGTCCAGCCTCGGCCAATCTCATGCTTTTCGATTCTCCACCATATACTCTAACCCAGTAACCCTAACTTATTATCTTCCTTAATTAATCGAAGTCAAATGATAGAGGTGAACTCGCCGATCTTAACCTTGATAAAGGTGAGCTCATTGAGTTGCCTCGATCATGACCTTGGTAGGGATGAACTGAGCATAGTAGATGTTGACATTGACAGACAGGGCCTAAGGATGAAGGGGTGATGGATACGTAATTGAAGCATTTTTTATGACCCGTTTTCCCTGTGCTCAATTCAATGGAGAGGTGATTAGAGGCATCTTCCATGGTTGTTAGAACTCTCTCTCTCTCTCTCTCTCTGAACACAGCCGTACGTACCTTTCTCTTATTTTCAGTATGATCTCTTTTCCCTGAACCCAGAAGTGTTTCCCTTCTCATTTCTCGCATCAAATTCAGAGAAAACTGCTGCTGATCCTGCAAGGTGTTATGTGACAGTCCTATCTAATAGTAGATCGTGTTCATCCCCCTCTCAGCCTTAAATACATGACATGGGGCTTCAGGTTATTATGTCCGCCTGACTTCTGCATTCAATTGTCAGTTTGCAATAAGCATATTTACGCGTTAAACTTTGGTGATTTTTTTATTGTGAAATTCTAAATTTTAAGTGTGCCATTAGCTTAAACCAAAATATAACCAAAAGTATATTTATACTTAACTCTTGTGGTTTTAATTTTCTTATAGAATTTTAAACGTTTTGAGGTTCTAAATTTGCCACTAACTAAATTATGCAAAATCAATAATTTAAACACCTGATGATACATACTTGCACTGACGTGATAGTTTTTCGATGTCTTCTCAATTTTCTTTCTTTCTCCTTCTTTCTCTCTTTTTCGTAGCATCTCTTTTCTATTTGACATCTCCTAACTCCTTTTTTGGATAGTATCTTCTCAACTCACACTCTCTTTTCGATATCTCTTCAACTTCCCTCTCTTTTCTGGCCGCGTCTCCTCTTTCTCTGGCGTCTTCTACAAGAAATGTTACTGCCATATTGGCCCTATCTTCAATCTCCCCCGACGACACGGGAATCATCGACTCAGGCACATCAATGACCAATCTAATCTAACTATCAAGAGACACTAGAGAAGGAGGATACGTACCTAGTCAAAAAGAGAGAGAATTGATGAGACATTGAAAAATATCACGTCAGTGTATCTGTGAATCATTTGCTAATAAGATATTTATTCTAATATATATGATATTTAATATCACTAATTAAATTGATATCTTGCATCACGCAAGATAATGAGATTAAGATAATAATGTAATTGAATTTTCATAAACTATACATGAAACTAAAGTAAACTTAACAATATTGTAGAGTATAATATCTTTTTTGTTAAATTTTGAATTATAATATTTACAATATAATAAAAACCCATTTTTTTTATAAAACAAATAATTATTTAGCTAATTATTTAGTTGCTTATAAAATATTGTACTTAAAAAAATATAAATATCAATAATCCCTCCCATATTTCAAAATACAAGTATTTGATAATGGGATGTAGCATCTAATACATTTAGCTAATTAATTATTTCTATTTATAGTTTTATCTTTTGTAACACGCTTATAATTAATATCATACTTAATTGTCTCTCACTAAATTTTTCTTAGTTTTTCTTTATTTATTTTGTTAGATACTCAATTTGTTCTAAACCTAATTGGAAATAAACGAAAGAAATAATACTAATTTCTATTTATAGTTCTCTGTTACGTGTCACTGTTGATCACAAGATTAATACTTTCTGCATAGAAATTCTAAAGATTCAATTAATTGTAATTGGAGATTAAGTTGATTACAAACTGAAATAAGAAACGAATGCGATCTAAAATAAAAATAGGGAGACGTTATTTTTCAAAATGGAAATACAGAAAATGTGTAAATAAAAAAAATATAGGAATTTTTTTTGTAAATATAATTTTTAATATAAAAAATTATAAAAAATAGTTATTCAATCAAAAAATAAATATAAATTTTATAATAAATTCAAATAAATTTTAGAAAAAATTAAAAATTTTGAGTTAGAGACGAATTTTTTTTTTATCTTTATTCATAGATTGATATTTTTTTAACATTACAAAATGGTTACGAAAAGTTTTTGAAATTGCAAAAGTGGTTTGAAAACGTCTTTTTTTTTAAATAAAAAATGCATTAAATAAGAAAATTCGCACAAAATGATTATAAGAAACACTAGGGGCATACCCTGCCAACACGAAAACTACACAAACCTAAAGACAACAAAGTAAGAAATAATAATGAGAGTAACAATGCTACAACATAACCATCTGAAGAGACATTATGACATAGGAGAAAAAATGGACAACAAGCTCGGAAATATTTTTTAGTGTTTCAAGAAAGAAAACGTTTTACAAACACAGAAACGTTTTACAAACATTTTCATGTATCATAGATTGGGGTCGATTGACAAATTCAACATGAATTGAATAATTCTTTGCCTTGGCTTGAATTTTACAAACACAATTGATAACAAAATAATTAAAAAATTCAGTTTCCCGAATATGTCCTAGAAGAGGCATTCCAATTCCATTATTAACTATCCAAATTCATCCAAGTTAGATCAGAAGGGCCTGCGTGAAGTTGAATCTAGATGGGCCGAAACCAAAATTGGGTTAAAGCCCATTTGAATCAACAAAGCCAAGTGGGTTAACTCAAATTCAATAGAGCATGGCTCGAACAAAGAACCAATTAAATTGGGTCAGGTCGCAATGACAAGATGTCCAAAAGAACACAGCTTAGCATAGCGACTTAGAACACATAAACTAGGTCAAAATTCCATATTGGGCCATAACACCCTCTTCTTCACTTAAATCTGGATGTTGAAATCCAAAACGGGCCAACAGCTCAAATCGGTCAAATTAATTAAGAGCTTAAGAAACTAATAAGTTGTTGGGTTACAGTCAAATCAATCCAAGGACTCAGAGATTCAATGTGGTTTGGCTACATGTCTATGTCCTGCGGTTAAGGAAGAGCAAGAAAACAATAATAAAAAAAAAAAAATCTCTCAAACCCTAAAATTAGAGATACTGGAGCTCTTCAAGCACAAACTGTGCTCATACTGTCTACCATTCACACTCCTTCAAAAGAAAATAGCAACATTAGCATATACAACTTATATGAAGGCTCCAATCCTCTGCATTAGATTGGATTTTAAGATTCTATTTCTCTTCTAAATTTGATTGGAGCACATAGATTTTATTAGTTTTCCTCTAATTAAATTAGATTGGGGAACAAATTGTTAATCATCTAATTAGATTGGGATTGGATTATAAGTGGGGTCAATCTATAAATTGAAGATAAACTCATTGACATATGTTCATACTAATGAATGGCAAGGATGGACTAGAAGAAATTAATTCCTAGAAAGGAAGATAGAGGAAGATTGCCAAAAAAAAAAAAAATTGGTGAAAACTTTTTAGACCTGAAATGAGATATAATAGCTTAATTTATGAAAAATCATAGATAGAGATAATTGAAAAACTAGAATCCATCCGTGTAGCTGATCCTATTTAGTGGGATTAAGACTTAGTTGTTGGTTAGAATAATATTTTCATTTTACTACACAAACATCATTGATATTTCTTTTTTTTTTTTCCTTTACATTATGTTTCTATATTTAATATTATAATTTGCACATTTATGTAAATTCACATTGATTATAATTTAAATACAAAATTTTGACATGAATTCCAACATGTAGTCCACATATTCTTTTTTCTTTCCCACCCTTCTCCCTCTTCTGCCTTTTGGACTTCTAAAGTCTAGAATGATACCTTAAAAAATAACAGAACTATATTTGTATATAATTATCAAAGGAAAAGAAAGTCCACAATTCATTTAATAGAATTTACTGTGATGTTTGATAATTGCACTATTGCACTGGGTATTTTTTTTTGTAATTACATGCAATAATGCATAGATACATGTATATGTGCATATGGTTAACATAGCTGTGGCGGTTCGTCCAACTTTTATGCATAGGTGGAGTTAGGATCTTGGGTTAGAGGTAGAAGTTTCAAATTTATATACTGAATTTTTTTTACATTACTTAATTGCCCTATCCTATTTTGGAGGAATAAGTGTTAGAAGACATAATAATATATATGCATAACATCAAGTAATACAGACAATCTTAGAAGTTGAAGGGGGGAGGGGAATTGCCTATACCCTCACAAACATATAGTTCCACCCCCTACTTTTACTGCTTGCTCAATTTATACCCACACAACTAGGGTTTTGCCCCAACAATTTTTCGTTTATCTATAATTTATGGTTGTTTGATCCAATCAACTTTTATGCTGGCCATTGACTACCTAAAACAACCCTCCTTTATTCAAGCTTAGGACCGACAATAGATAGAAATCAACATGCAGTAAATAACATGCATCTTTGGTAAAAAAAAAAAAGGGACTATGGAATGGAGGAGCAATAAGTGAGGTTAATTTAGGTTATTGCATTTTGAGTTTGTAACAAAGATATGTTGGAAATGTGTTACCACGTGGTTGTTGATAATTGATATTGATATCGGAACTTATGATCTGCTTTCTGTAGAAATTAGAAAATGCTTTATGTTTCTTTGGAGCTGGTAGAAACAGATCGGGCTGTACATATTGAACTTCCTGGACAAAATTAATTGCTGAAGTATGAAACTTTTACCAAAGCCTAGCCACGTTTTTCTGAGGCAAAAAGAACCCAAGTCAATAAAGGTGTCCCCACTAGGATATGGGGTTCTCACTTTCCAAGGGTCAAGGATAATTTTGTTTTGTAGGCCACCCTTGCTTTATTTTTTAAGCAAAGAGATGATTTTCACAATTTAAAAATAAAACCTTATCCTATCACAAAAGAGTAACATTATCATTCCTATCAAGACTTGCCCTTAGAAAACTACCCAAGTCAGTAAATTGTCAAAAAAATTTCATATGCTTTCATAATGTTTGATATGTGTGGTGAAACTAATTCATGCTTGGTTTTCTTAACATATTGATGCAATTTTCTCTCCTCATGGATATAGCACTAATGTCCCCTTCCTGTTGCTTTCCTGTTTTGTATAAATTTTACATTCTGACATTCTCAATCCTACCTGTCTAATTGCTATTTTATTCCTCATATATCTACTAAATTGCATTTGTGAAGATCTGTTGTTACTTTTTATTTAGAAAATTGTAAATTTCCTGCAATCAATGTTAAGTAATGTAGAATTTATTTTTTGTTTTTTGCTAACCCATGTTAAGTAACATAGATGTCAATTAGATTTTTCATCTTATTTTTTTCTTAAGTTAGGTTCAACCTTGTTTAGATATTTGAAGTAATAATGTACTTCAAATACGGAAGAAGGTGACCATTTATTCACATGATTTCTGTAGCTGTGAGCTTTGAAGAGCCTTCACGGTTATTTTTCACTGGTTATATTCTTGGTCTTTGTGAGCTCTTTTACTAAAGGTGAAGTAGTCAGTTTCCTGGGGTTGGACATTGAATATCTTCTGGGCAAAGAGAACAACTAGTACAGGTATTTCCTGATTTTCTGATATATTCACTTGTGTGTGTAATCTGTGTGCTTAGTAGCCAAGTCGACATATGAATGAGCAACATGCTCAATGATACTCAAGCAAGGGCTGCTTTTGTCTTCATAATTGACTTCTGGACGCTGGATGTTGTCAATAAATTGCATGTAAACTTCTAGAGTTAGTTTGCTGGTCACAAGATCCCATCTAAATAAGCTTTTATTTTGTCATTTGCAGCTTTCAACTCCACCTACTTTTTCGGTACAGCATATAATAGATTTATCATATCTGCTTGTATAAGGTAAAGTTTGACGTCTTTTTGGGACTGGTGAACTACTAAATTTTGCTTATATGTGATATGACCCATCATTAATAATGGACTGATCCATAGGATTTTTCGTTTCACTATGTTTTGAGTAAATACAGTAAAAACAATGTTTTCTTGTATGTCCAAGTAATTGGAAAACAATATTTGCTTTAAGTTTTGAAATATTTAGATAATTAAATAAGTTGATCACTTCTCAGCCCTCATAACTAGTTCTTTTTTGAGGAAGATGTTTCCAATTAAATTTTCTTCCCCGGTATATTGAAATTTTGCTCCAATTACTGGAACTTGTCTTGTTTGCTTGCAGATTTTCCTTCATGTATACTTGTGACACAATTTGCCACGAAGGGGGCATTAAACAAAAAGATCGCCTCAACTTTATCATATTATACTTCTATATTGTGTACAAATTAATGGATGCACTGACCCTTCAAAATCTCAGACTGGCTGCATGACGGTGACAATGCAATGGGGAACACGTCTATGATAGGATATCAAATAGTTGGTTATTTAAAGAACCTAAAATTTAAAACTGAAGAAGATCATTGTGAAGTTCTAAATGAAAGCGTTCGAGCAGTAGCAGTCTATTTGTTCGCCAACACAAGGCATTTACCACCACCATGCATTCAATGCTGATTTTTATGGTAAGTGCCTGATTGTCAGTTGAAGCAATATTATGTTTGTGGCGTTTGCATTAGGCTATTTGTCTTTCATTGATTATTTCTGTCTAATTATATTATTGTTCTAATCTTTTCAGTTTCAACCTTGTCTGATGCCACTAGTAATCACTCTCTTGGTTGCAGTTTTTCCTTTCCTTTCCCTTCCCATTTTTTTACATGGATTTGGTGGTCAGATAAGTTTGTAGTGGGGATACATTTCATTTTCGACGGCTTTTACTTGCCATTTGCTTTTTCTTCATTGAGAGAGTGTCAGCATTGGTCCAAGACTCGTTCCGGCGATGAGATAGTTTATGTTTTTTCTTTTTAATTTTTTTACAGCAGGCACTGCTATAATTTGTGAGAGTGTTCCTAGTGGATTTAAAATGTAAATTGAGGAGATATGACAGTTAAAATTGCCTATCTGGGAGGGCTTTGATATTTCTGTGTCCCAATTCTTGTTCAAGGCACTGCCCCCTTTCATGCTCTCTTATTGATTATCTAATTCCATCTTACATAAACAAATTCTTCATGCTTTGACAAATTTGGGCAAATTATGCTACCATATTCATTTTTCTCCAGTTTTTCATTGACAATTTTTCATTTCCTCTTGTCTGTCTCACTATCTGAATCTTGTTTATTCCCCTTTGTTTATGCCTCTCTGTATCTTTTGTATCTGATAGACTGATACAAATTTCAAATTCATTCAAAATTTCCTCCCTTGTTGGGATCCATAATGCGAAGAGCATATGATGAGATTATAGTTGTTTCAGGTTCAGATCCTACTCATTCTTTTCCCAACAATCTGGTTGTTCAGTATATATATCTAGAAAGATTTCTGTTTAAGTCTAACGAATTGTTCCCTGTGTTATTCAGGTCAAGCTTCATGCTTTGCTGGTTTAGTTGCCATCCAATTCCCTGCTCTTTGATCAGGGGGCCGGTTTCTAGGGGCTCACCCACCGGGCCAACTCCGCCGACCCAGATACAAACTACCATGTTACTGGGTCAGTAAATAGCGGAGATGGATGGTTTTCTGGAGAATGGACCATAGAACCGAGGGCCGAGATATGACCCATGAGAATTACAATTTACTTGCACCTTGTTTGATATGCTTTTCTTTCTGTAGATCCGGGACATCTTCTTTTTGAAGCAAATGAATGCAATTGGGGAGACAAAACACTGAAGTGACGCAATGATATAAAAATGACACTAATAAATGTTCTGGACCAAGAGATAGATAACTATCAAACCCCTGGGAAGTAATCTTGTGTGCTCATCTCTTGATTTGTGATGATGCATTCGTTAGTTAACAACTTGTTCTCTTATTTCTTCTTTAGTTTTTGTATTAGTTTCATGGCTTTGGATCATCTCGATTAAATTCTGAGGAGTTAGAAGTGTGTACACTCAATTGGATAACAATAAACAAATAGCATCAAGATGTGTTTTTTAATCAGACGTTTGATTTAGAGAAACAAGGCAGCGCAGTTGACGAATCACCGTCTGGAAAAGATGAGAGAGAGTGACGTCAAGAAGGCACATGGGGATGATCAGTTTTTGAAAGCTGAACGCACCAAAACCATGAAGGCATGTGGCTGAGAAGATTCATCTACTTCTTTTAATACTCTTGACATATGCATATATGACTGTTGGGCAATAAAAAATATAGAATTGGGTGAGGGCCTAGGAATATGGATCCACCCCATTCCAAAGGTGTAGCCCCTCAGCTTCCAACTAAGAGAGTCATGTGATGTAGTGAGTGGAACTTGTCTTGGGCCAATATAAAATCGGCAAGTTATGGGACCCAAATCACCCTGTCGTCACCAGAATAAAGATGGGCAAGGTCTCATCATTCTTTTTGGATGATAATTAAACCAACACACACATCCTCCCTCTGGAATTAGGGCAACCAATATGATTTTTGATACAACTAATTATTTGATGAACTTACCCATTCATACATATAAAATTGCAAATGTTATATGATGTAGTTTAGTTCCAGATGGATTTGGTTTCGATCTATGGTTTGATTTGGGTTTACGGCCAAAGACTTAATGACAAAGTGTATATACTGGTTTGACCATTTTTAAAATGAAAATCGAATCAAGAGTTCAACAAAACCAAATCAAGCTGAATGAATTCGTTTAACTATTTAACTGACTTCTTGATTTTTTTTTTTTTTTTTTTTTTTTTTTGGGGGGGGGGGGGGGGGGGGGGTGATTTCTCTGCCTTGTTTAAACATGCATGTCTAAACTGTGAAGAATGTTGTACCATATGAAATTTGCCTCGTATTCCCACTCTAAACCGAGTGAACAGAGCTCATTAGAATGTATTAATATTGAGTCTTGCCATCTTATGTTTAATTATATATTAATTAATTTACCTAAATATATATATTTATTAATTTATGTAGCCTTGCTATTAATTTGAGTAAAAATGAAGAGGGGAATGAATGAGGTTATGTACAGCGTCCATATATGATGCATGATGTAGACTTCATTGGCTTATAACTCCAAGCAGTACAAACGTAATGTCGCTATACCCAGGAAAAGGAAAGGCATCACAATAACATGTGATGGATTCCTTTGTCATTAGCATGCGATGTCAATATCAAACCTTCAACTTCGTGAGTATAGCTAGCTGCAATCAATCGATGGACTGTTCAGGTAATTGGCAAACCACTGAATTTTCTGTGAATCTCTGGCTGCAGACTTTTGTGTCTTCTTTAACAAGCTATGGAAAATTGATTGGATCCTTGTATATTTCCCTGGGGTCCAATGTCTTTTCTGGTGTTGCCTAGTGATAGAATTAGAAGAATTCAGAAGAATATTTTAGTAGAAGTGGTGAAAAATTGGTAGGCTTGGTGTTTGGTGAACAATACAGTAAATGTGCAACATGCATATGGGATATGGCATCAATTTTTTATAGTCTTCTTCATTTGTATGTCCTCTGTGACACTTCAATTACCAACCTTAAACAACAAGAGGCAGAAAATCCATACATGGCAAATCATTTTAGGGTTGAGCGTCAACTTAATGTGTGTATAAATTAAACAAATGTTAATGATATAGGAACATGATATGTTTTGATGCAGTCTATGCTTGATATAACATGCCTTATTTGGGATTAATTTCCTGTGGATTTCTCAAGTTTTTATCTCACTCCATGCTAATTACATCTTTACTTTTGACTGCCAGCTTTAATATAAAGATGTGATATAATCATTTTGATGGTATGAGTTTAAAAGGAGAACTACATTGGAGATTACAGAAAATTTACATGGGTAAAAAACAAGGGTAGCTTGTCATCATGTGCCATGTTTGCATGCACCTAGGTACCCGCTGTTGCTCAATGAATGGATTTACTTTGGAACTTGAAAGAAACTAGGATATATATATATATATTCACATTTATATATCTAGAGAGAGAGAGAGAGAGGAGGAGGAGGAGGAGGAAAGAGGAAGGAAAGAGAGGGAGGAGTGGACATGTACAAGGGCATTTGGATGGGTGTGGCAGCAGAGAGAGGAGCAATGGGATAGAGATGGACACGTTGGGTTGCACAAAGACAAAAAAAGACCAGCTTGTAGGGTTAAAGAGGGTGGTTTGGCATTTCAAAAACGCAGAGACACTCTCTTTAGTTTCTCTCTCACCTCTGGCCGAGGGGATAATGGATGGGAAAGGGCTTCTTCCTGATGCATGATACCTGTTGGTGGGTTAGGTGGCAGCCCCTGCCCCCTTATTGGACCCACCCCCTAGATTCCTGCCCCTCTCCTTCCCTCTTTCTCCAAGCAAAACCTTCAATACAACTAAAGACACAGCCAACTCATTTCTCTGTTTTCATTAGTAACCTCTTTGTCACAAAACTGGAACAACATCAAAATATTACACATCCTACTCTCTTCTTTCCCCAACGCACCACAAGCCTCTCAGCGCTCCAAATAACAGCCCCCCATTTGAGAAGCATATAATATTACACATAATTTCCCATTTGAAAAGCATATAATATTGAAAACCAAAAAACAAGCCTATAATATTATATTTCCAAAGACAACTATGTAATAAGATAATATACTACTCTTTATGACTTAAAAGAGAAGAAAAAATATTAAAATTATTGAAAGGGGCCTGGAATTATTGAAACAAATGTCTATGTGCAAAGGCAGGCACACACACTCTATGTCCCAAACAACAAGGTTGAATTAAACAAAAATCCCACATCATAGAGAGAAAGTGACCCCTCTCTCCCTCTCTCTAAAATATATAAAATAAATACTTAAGAGTTGATATGGTATATAAGCTATCTATCATACGGCAATGAATGCATCTCTTTCTAATTCAAGAAACTTTTATTTTCTTCTATTTCCATGACAAATACACTTGTGTCATATATTAAGCCCATTCAATCCCTACTTCACCACTACTCTCTCTCTCTCTCTCTCTCTCTCTCTCTCAAAACTAAACATGACAGTGGGATCAGCACCACTGTTTTCTAGATTGGTGGCTATGATCTAGATCATGACCTGCATTGAATGGCGTTCTTCCCAGCCAACTTTATGCTACAAACTCCTCATGAGGATGACCATCAGCCTCCAACATCTCTCAATCCAATTCTGCCTCCGTGCACTTCTCAAGACTTCCATGGTACTATAGGTCTGTGCATTCATATTAATATATTAACACACAAAAGTAGCATATCGTTATACTTATTTTCTCTTAATAGTATCCAAACTTTTATGATGGTTCAGGTGTTGCTTCACTTCTAGGGAAGAGATCCATGTCATTTTCAGGTATTGAGGTTTGTGATCACCAGGAAACTCATGGGGATGATGACTTGTCTGATGATGGGTCACAAGCTGGAGAGAAGAAGAGGAGGCTGAATATGGAGCAAGTGAAGACACTTGAGAAGAACTTCGAGTTGGGAAACAAGCTTGAACCTGAGAGGAAAATGCAGTTGGCTAGGTTGCTTGGTCTCCAGCCAAGGCAGATAGCTATATGGTTCCAGAACAGGAGGGCAAGGTGGAAGACCAAGCAACTAGAGAAAGACTATGAAGTCCTAAAGAGACAGTTCGAAGCAATCAAAGCTGACAATGATGCTCTTCAAGCCCAAAACCAGAAGCTTCAGGCAGAGGTATGTTACTAAAGAATGAATCTGTACTGTAATAGGATGGCAATCCTTCATTTTTCTTTTTCATCTTTTCATGACTGTTGAGAAGAAATATGTGGTACATCTATACACAATTTAACTTACATTTCTGCATGGGACTCTGTTGATGACTACTGGATACAAAGTGGGAATAATTCTTGTTCTTTGTTGTTCATTGAAAAAGAATCATTGCTGGCTCTCAACTTAAAGTTGTTTCAGATATAGTTTTTTCTGGAGAACTTTACTGCGTGTGTTTGTGTGTGTGTTGAGGTTATATTACTAATGGTGATTCTCAAGGAAGCAGCTTTCTCCAACTCTTTTTGATGATTTGATCGATAATATTCATATTCTAGTACTAATGGTGGTTCTCAAGGAAGCAGCTCTCTCCATGTCTTTTTGCATTTTTTTGATAATTTGATCAATAATTGTTTTGAAGAGCCCATCAGCCAAAAAAAAAAACTTAGAATATATATTGGCCAGTTCAGAATCACTCTAGATAGCCTTAATTAGGATCATCGTTTTGATATGATCAATTGACTACAGTTATAATCTCTCTCTCTCTCTCTCTCTCTCTCTCTGCGAATTTGTTGTTAATTGTGGAATTGAATGAACGCAGATATTGGCACTGAAAGGCAGTAGAGAGCCAACGGAGTCGATCAACCTCAACAAAGAGACAGAGGGATCTTGCAGCAACAGAAGTGAAAACAGCTCAGAAATCAAGCTGGATATCTCAAGGACACCCGCAATTGACAGCCCTCTATCCACACATCCAACCAGCAGACCCCTCTTCCCTTCCTCCATGAGGCCCACTGGCCTGTCCCAACTCCTCCACACCCCATCCTCAAGACCTGACCTCCACTCCCACTCCCACTCCCACAAGCTTGACCAAACTGTTAAAGATGAGAGCTTTTCCAACATGTTCTGTGGCATTGATGATCAAACTGCCTTCTGGCCATGGCTGGAACAGCAGCATTTCAATTGAATCCATTCCATTCCACAAAATATAGCCTAGCCTAAGCTAGTGATTAAGCATTTACCCATTTCATGAATGGTTTTGCTAGGTGGATTAAGAACATCTTCATCGTCTCGGCTGTTGTCCTCGTCATCACTATATATGATCATCATTCTATAAGGCTAAGTTAAATTCTTGTTTTGGTACCTTAGACTGGTGTAAAGAGTAATAGTAGCACATATCAAGTTGAATTTGAGGTGGTCTTTTGCAGATCTTTATGGAGGAATAAAGGGGTGTTCACCCTTTGCATTTATTTTAATATATATACCATTGTTTTGTTTTGTTTTGTTTTTGTCTTTTTATTTTTACACTCCCCCGGGGAAAAAAATAAAATAAAATAAAAACTCAAGAATAGAAGTTAATTTGTTGGGTTGTTTCATGGAACAAAAGAATGGCAAAGTTGAATTACATTGGCTAGCGTTTGGTTTGAGCTCTATGAAATGATAAAGTCCTGCCCATTTCAACCTTTACCACTTTTCTTGCTTTGGAATGATGTCCCTTGTAGTATTTGGATCTGAAATAAAGCCCTTTTGTACGTAAACAAAGTTTGCTGATTTCATCATCAATCAGTACCACAGAGTAACCAGCAATAACCACGCTCCTGTGGTGAACAAAATCTACTCGGAGTTAGTAAAGTATGAATTTCTGTAGAGAGAGATGAGAGAGAGAGAGAGAGCATCAAAGGGCACACATTCCAAGAGGGAAAGAAGACAAACATATGAAAAAGAAAAAACCAAGGAGAGTTGGAAATGGTCATTCTCGTGAAGGAGACGTTGCCAAAGCTTACGCTGACAAGTAATGGGAATGGCATCTAACACATGTACCCACCACCACCTCACCAGTCACCACCCTCTCTCTCCTCTTTTCAAAGTTTCTTGTTTGGAAAGAGTTCATGTGACCCACTCAGTGTCACCCACTTCCTGGCATCGATCATAGTCTCTTTTCCCACTCTCTCCTTTCTTGCTCCAGCTTGAACCTTTCTCCCTTTTCCCATTCACAACGCCTGTTGATTTGATTCCAATATGGCTCTCTCCATGACCAAACCAAAGTCGATGTCATTTCATTAGGTTTTTCCCAGTTAAAAAAATTAAAAGACAAAAAAGGAATGGCCAGCGGAACAGACCCTATTCATTAATTAATCATGCACTGCCTTTAGTTTACGATATTCAATTGCTTCTTGTTGATTCTCAAAAGCGATCGAATCCACTTTAAAGTAAAGATTAGACGTCTATATATACGTGTTTTATATGTTCGCCCCCAAAGTCATGCAATAATTGTCTTCTTTCTCCTCTCCTTTCCTTCCTCCCATGTCCAAGCAGATCCCATCCTTCCACTTGCTGGCTGGCTGGCTTCTAATTAAGTATTTAATGACGATGGCAATACAAATACCCATCAAATAATCAGTAGCGCTTATGATATAATTAATGTACTATTTATTCTAATACCCAACGAAGTTATGAACATCAGATACTAATTAATTAGACCAAAAGGGATACGATGAAATCTGCACGAATCCCGATGAAGAAGAAGAAGAAGATCGAGCACACATAAATATCTCTACGTGCTCTCTCGGATCATGTGAAGTGAAGGATGATCAACATTGTTTAAGATCAACTAATTAATTAATTAATTAATTATGCATAGTGGAAATTAAAGCACATATATATATATATATATGTTAAGAATTGGCTGGTTAAGTAGTAGAGACTCTTAAGTGGCCATGTGCTTGCATGCTGGGTTTCTAATGCCTGTTCGCTAGCTAGCTAGAATATATATGCTGGATTAAGAATCTAGCTAGAGCTCATGTGCTGCTCTGCTCAATTAACCTTCTAAAGAAAGACAGAATCAAATGTGGGTTCTATCTCTCTCAATGATTAAAGCATTTTCCTTTCTTTAGTATGCCATTCTAAACGAAGCATCATCATTACATTATAAAATCTGTCGCATACACTATATATAGTTTTTAATAAACCCAACTCTTTGCCTAACTTCGAGGTTGATTCTTGATACTAAGGACTAGCAAGTATATATTATAATTAATTACTGTGCTAAATCATGAATTAGCCCCTTAAGATAATCCGAATGATCCAGAATTTTTCGTTACATTTGAGATTTTTGTCACATCGTTAAGTGCGTGACAGAAAATTTAAGTTGAAGGGACGTTTTATATTCACATAATTGTAATGGTACCAGTGAAATTTAATTCTTGCGCCACGTTCAATTGAATTGGGCTTCGCAGTCATTTTTGGTCAGCTTTTTGGGCCTTTCAAGGCCCGGATAATTTGTGAAACCGGCCCAACTTCGGACCGCTAGGATTATGAAAATCTGCGAGGCCCATTAGATTTTCTTATTTAGATATTCCCATCTACACTAATGCTAGTGCTCATATACATGAAGATCTAATTAAAAATTAAAAAACTATGGCAATGATGATATTTTTATGATTATAGATTATTTTTTTATAAACTTTTATCTATTTAATGTATAGTTATTTATTGGACTTATTCTCCTTGCGCGGTCCTCGCCACTCGTGCATTTAATTTCAACAAAGGAGATAAATTACAAGTTGAGGGTTTGCTTCATTGCACAAGACAAGGATCGAACCCACAATCTATGGGTGTGAATTTCAATTTATCATGACCCAATCACTTGACTTATACTATAAGAATAATGTATAATTATTTATTTACTCGATGAATCTGCGAGCCCCATTAAATTTAACTATATACCTTCTAAATTTTAGCTTTTTAGTTTGAACATCTTATAAATTTTATTTTTTTACCATATGGATTTTTGAACTTTCTAGAAATGGCCAAGACACCCTATCTATCATAAATAATGTTAAAATTAAATAAATATTTAAAATAATTTTAAATTAAATTAATTTAATTAAAATTAAAAATAACAATAAGCATCCCTATTAAAGAATATGGAAAAATTTGAATCCACGACTTCATGTTTCTTCTGAAGTGTTAGTCAATCACTACTTGTTATATGTATTTCTCGCATTACCCCGCATGGGCCAGACTCGATCCGATAGACCGGCCCAATCACCCAAGGCCAAGAAGGTCCGAACGACCTCGTCAAGGAAAGTCCAGCCTCCACCAAAAATCCGGAACTCGTAAAGCGAGCATATGGCGAGCTCCCGATAATCCCCCAACGAGCTCCAAGCAATCGATTAACGAGCTCCTGAAATATCCTCCAGATCGCTGGACCATCCAGGTCGCCGACCTAAAACCTCCAGCTCGCATGAGTGGCAAAGCTGCTGAGGAGTCAGAGGTAGGGTCCGATCACTTTATCTGTAACAGCCCATGCCCCTCGTAATGAGGATCCCACTCCCGGTCTTGTGAAGGCGATAAGAACTGTTTGTCCCCCATTATACAATCACTGTATTTTTATATGTTATCTGAATTGTAAAAACCCCTCAGTATAAATGAGAGTCAAAGAGACCATGAGGGGCAGGGACAGGAGGAATAATCAGATACCGCCACTCTGAGAGAATAATCAGACTGCGGTCGTGGACTAGGCATCGTTCTGGCCGAACCACGTAAAGATTCTGGTGTACACGCTTGGAATTTTTGGGGGGGTTTTTCTTTCTTCTCGGTATTTTTGGATTGACTCACTGCGACGCAAAACGAATCACGGTCGGCCGAAATTGAACGTCGACACTACCTAATTCATCTTAAAGATGGCAGTCTTACAGAAAAAAAAAATAATAATAATCCATCTTTAAAGATATTTATGTTTTTTTATTTATAATTAATTTACATATTATTCAATAAGTTTTTATTATGAATCTAAAAAATAAAAATAGGCGGGTTGGGATTGGGGTTGGGCATTGGCACGACACAATTAGGCTCGACCCCACCAACCCATATTATGCAAATCGACCCGTTTGACATCTTTTTTAGTAAGATATTTTAATAATATAAGAAATTAATAAAACTATTAAAAACTTTTATGTTAATAATAAAGGTAAATAATAAAAAAATCCAAACTATTTCACGAATTTACAAATTTATTTAAATATTTTAATTTTAATAATTTTATCTAACACTTATAATTAATTTGGAAGGTTCAATAATTGCTAATTAGACAAGACACTTATCATAAAAATATATATATATATGTGGGACCTACATGTATAATTTTATTTTTTTTCATATATGTACATGTGAGTTTCATTCATATAATTTTTTTAATGACAGGTGGCGTGTCATATTAGCAATGACACACGTCTTTCAAATTAATTTTAGGTGTTGAATAAAATTACATCTTATTGAGTCAATTAGGATAAATTTATAAATTTGTGAAAAGGTTTAGATTTTTTTTGCTATTTACCCTAATAATAATACTAAAGATAATTTTACAAACAAATATCCAATCAAGTCAAATTAAAAATATAACTACCTATTTTACTAAAACTGTCTTAATTTACCCTACAGCCATATAATGAAACTTCATTAAGTGATATTGATAATTATAATTTATTTTTTAAGTAAAATTTTAAACAAAATGGTTCTTAGTGTAATAGTAAATTAAGTTGTTTGAGAAATCAATTAATATTCACAGGTTATGAATTAAAATTGTTAGTGTAATTAATTAATTTTTATTTTTTAAACAAGATACATGAATAGTATTTTAAGAAAATAGATTATTGACAAAAAATTATAATACTGGTGAGAAAGGGTTGTCACCAATAAGAGATTGGTGTAAGATAAACCTTCAAAGAATAGAATAGAGAGGTCATCTCTTTGAAGGTGGGGGGCATCCATGGTTACAAAGGCCCTAAAATGTTGAGAATTAATGTGGTTAGGGGTTCATCCTTTGATGTTTGTGTTGTTTAGATTTACTAAACTGGAGAAGATCGGTGATTGTGTCTCCATTATTTTTAGATGTTCGAGAGAAGGTTACAAGTGTTAAAGGCCATTAGGAGACTCTTAGTGCATATTTAGATTGCTAATTAATGAGTCTATTCTAAATGAATATTATTATTTTGAAAGGACGGACCTATAAACTATTCGTGAGTCGTTATGGATGTATTGTTTTTTGTTGGGATGTTATGTGAGAGGATAATTTCACCTTTAATCAGTTTTGTAAACGTAGGTGAAATTATATGATGTTATATTAATATTCTAAATGAATATTATTATTTTGAAAAGACGTATAAACTATTTGTGAGTCGTTAGAGGTGTGTTGTTTTTTGTTGGGATGTCATGTGAGAGGGTAATCTCACCTTTAACCGGTTCGTAAACGTAAGTAAAATTATTTGATATTATGTTGGTATTCTAAATGAACATTCACAATAAGAAAAATTGTATTTTAGAGACGGATAGTGACAGAATTTCTATAGCTAATTCTTTTAAATATTTTTTAAACTTAGCGACGGAATTTCAGTTGCTAAAAATAAAAAATATTAAATAAAAAAAATTAAAATTTAGCGACGGGACCAACCTCTTTGCTAAAAAATAAAAAAAAATTAAAAAACTTAAATAAAATAATTCAAATTTAGTGACGGGCTCAACCAGTTACTAAAAAATAAAAAATTAAATTAAAAAAATTAAAAGTTAGCGACGGGCCAATCCTGTTGCTAAAAAATAAAAAATAAATAAATAAAATTTAGCGATGGGCTAAACCACATCACTAAAAAATAAAAAAATAATAAATTAATTAATTAAAATTCAAGCTCAACTCAGTCACTAAAAAATAAAAAAATTAAATTTAGCGACAGGGCCAACCTGTGACTAAAAATAAAAAAAATAAATAAAAAAAAGTTAAAATTTAGCTATGGGTCAATCTCGTCGCTAAAAAATAAAAAATAAATAAATAAAATTAAATAAAAAAAATTTAAATTTAGCGACGGGTGCTCCCGTCGCTAAAAATAAAAATAAATAAATAAAAAAAATCAAAATATAGCGACGGCCCATCGCTAAAAAAATAAAAACAATTGAGTAAAAATTAAAAATTTAATTAAAAATTTTACATTTAAACAACATAATAATTTTTACTGACATTAATATTAGTAAAAATTAAATTAACAAATTTTAAATATATTACAAATTAAAATTAAAATAAAAACATAATTTTTCACTCTAATATAATAATTAATAAATTTTTATTTGAATTAATAATGAAATAAAATTAAAATTAATATTCATTTCCCTTTACTAACATTAATATTAAAATTAATATTATTAAATAAGTTTAAGAAATTTTGGTGTATAAATATAATTCTGAAATATTTGAAAAAGAATACTATAAATATATTTTATGTATAACAATAAACAATAAGGCTTCTAGATCGGCTGACTCGCATGCGAAACTTGGTTATGAGAGGTTGAGGGTTCGAATCGGTAGAAAACTTGAGAATAATAGTTGGGAGAGTAATATCCCAGCGCTACCACGTGGCACATATAGGGGAGGTCATAGGGCCTGGCGCGCATGAATTTTAAAATTTGGGGTTGAATTTAGCAACGGAATTAGAGACAGGTCAACCCCAAAAAATTTAAATTTAGTGATGAGGTCAGCCCCATCGCTAAAAAATAAAAAAAAATTAAATTTAGCGACAGGTTAAACCTCATTGCTAAAAAATAAAAAAAAATTAATTAATTAATTAAAATTTAGCGACGGGATCAACCCTGTCGCTAATCAACGACGGGTACAACCTCGTCGCTGATTCTATCACTAAAAAATACCCGTCACTAAATTTCAGCAACGCCCTTTTTAGCAACTGAAAGGTACTAGTCACTAAATCCATCGCTAAAAAATTTAGCGACGAATTTTTCGTTGCTAAAACGCTAATTTTTTGTAGTGATTATTATTTTGAAATGACGTATAAGCTAATCTTGGGTCGTTAGGGCTGTGGTGTTTTTTGTTGAGATGTCATGTGAGAGGGTAATCTCACATTCGATCATTTTGTAAACATAGGTGAAATTATTTGGTATTATGTTGCTATTTTTGTAATACCTGAGAGTAATTTGAGGACAAAAATGATATTTGGTAAAGGGCACAAATGGAATTTTGAGAAAAAATAAGACTATGGGGTACACTAACACAGTTTTGGAAGACCGAATTAGTCGGAGGGAGTACCCAGAACGCTAGATAGCCAAGGAAATGGTGTATTATCATCAAGTAAAATAAATTATGATTTTTAGTGATGAAAGAAATGAGATCGGGAATAGTTTTCGGTACAGCGAAAATACAGCTGCCAATTAGGTCGTATTACCGAATTATTGTAAACGACGTCCAAAAAGTCAATGGAGAGTGTCAAGGACTAGTATTTGATGTATAGAACAACCCTTAAGTGGTTTCAGGTTGAATCGAGTGGATTTAAGGTCAAATAAATCAATCAGGCCTAAGTGCAATTTTCTAAAATTGCTCGAGGGAGGTCAAAACGGTAATTTTTCAAAAGTTTCAAGGGAGAAATGAGAAGTACTAATCTTGAGGGTCTTAGTGAGGGTGCTAGAAAGATCAGGGGCTTGAGGACAAGGGCCAAAATGCAAAAGAGAAATTTCAAGGGGCTAAAGTGTAATTTTTAGAAAGTTGCACATGCATGGCCGATTTAGGCCGTAGATTTGGCTGGGAAATCGGGCGATTTGGCAGCCTAGGTTGGTCAGGGCATGGCCTAGGAGGCGTGGGGAAGAAGCTTTGGCCGGAAATCGGCCACGTGGGGGTCGGATTTGGGCTATAAATAGCCAAGGGTTTCAGCCGAATTTGAAGCACCAAATAGCTCGGGTTTGAGGGCAAATCGAGGGAAGCCAATAAGGGGCTTTTCATCCTTGAGGCAAGAGGAGCATTTCTGGAGAATTTGGTGAATTTTCTAGGCGTTTTGAGGGTGGCCGGAAAAGCCCTAGGCGGACTGCCACCGAGACCTGCAACTCGAGTTTTAAAGCACTTTCTGGCGTCCTTTTGGCCTAAAACCGGTGGGGCTAGGATCGATTCTTCATGGGCTTTTAGGGGGTACTCGTTTTGTGGTGATCGGAGCAATCGCCGGCGGCCTGGCTCAAGGTTGAAGACGGTGGCGCGTGACTGCCACGCGCCAGCCTTTGCTTCCAACCCACTCACCCGCACGTGAGGGCTCAGGTAATTTTGAAAATTTTTTATTATTTCAAGAAAAATAAATTAGGAATTATGGTGGAGGAAAATTTTGAAAAATGTTGGAGAAAATGGTCATTTTGTAATTTTCAAGGTAAATAAGGCTTATGAAAAATAGGAGGAGATATTGGAAAATTTTCAAAAACTTCTAGGAGTTAGGAAATATTTATTTATGAATTGTTGTGAAGAAAAATCGAGGAAAAATCTTGAGTAGGCATTTATTAGAATTTTTGAGGAAAAATATAGAGGAAATAGGAGGAAAATTATGAAAAATTGAAAAAATAGATATTGATATGGTTTTGAACAAACGTGATGTCTAGGGTATCGTTGAAGCTCGAGGTTGAATTATAAGAGCGTCGGGCACGAGAATCGAGGTTAGGCACACAAATCGAGGCGACTCGCGCTCATTAAGAAAAAGTTGAGTTACAAGGTGAGTGGTTCTACCCGAAAAGACTTTAAGTGACATGTGAATGGTTTACTGTGAGTGTTCATCCGAATCATCCTATGACTTGGTTTATTGTGATGGATTGTCCAAACGATTATTTACACATGCATTAAATTTCGTACGGTAAATTGCATACATCGAAATGTTGATTTTAAGCTATACATGTTATGATTTTCGACATTGACTTGTTTTGTGTCGTCCATGTGGGACGTGGGTTGGTAACCTGTGACGTAGCCCAGAGTGACAGCACTCGGGATGCGTACCTAGGATTAATGCTAGGTGACTCACTTGGGACGGGGTTGAGACGGACTTCACCCTACGGGACCCAAGTGGCGAGGCTGAGAGTGGACACCACCCCGGTTGTTGGCTCAAGTGGCGGGGCTGCGAGTGGACACCACCCCAGGTTCCTTTGAGCAATAGCATTAATGTCGAGGTGACGTCGATAGTGCTGATGTGACATTCTTGGGGCTAGGGTTGCATTGGGTTTTGGAATGCTTTTGAGTTGGAGCGTAAAGCCTAACAATGACAATGGAGTGATTCCCGGGTTCATATGTCGAGGTTGTCCCTCTTAAGTAGGATTGTTTTGCCAATGGGCCAAAGTGGTCGTGTCGCCTTTAGAGAGATTGCATTTTTCCCGGTTTGGGTTAAGTGCTATGTGGGATTCTCTTAGGCTAGTGCATGTCGGGATTTATTGATTTTGTATATGATTTTTCATATCTGTATGAAAACGTTTTTGAACTCTCACTTAGATGATTCAGCATCTAATTTGGACTATGTCCCTGGAATATTCAAATGTTCCAAGTGAAAGCAGTGGCGCCAAGGGAAAGAATGTCATCGAGATGTAGCTGCTATGTTTAGTTTTCGTAGGTTTTGTCTATGATTATGATGTTCAGAGGTTATGTAATATTTTGATATTTTCATGTGAAACATCGATTTGGTTATTATAAAGGAATTGTCAGTTATATATCATTGAGATTTCGATCTTGCTTCCGCTGATGTGATTGTTAATACCTGTCTTAGTTTATTTATTATTAAATTTTGATATGCTAAGAAGGTACGATCGGGATTGACGGGAAATAATTATGATAAAGGTATATGTATCGGGAGACTTATGTTGTGCGTTTGATGTTGAAAAAAAAAAAAATATTATCGAAATCTCAAGGTAATGCACGTTGTGGGAAAACGGGGCGTTACAATTTTGAGATCTCATATTTGTTTAAGGAAAATACCTAAGATTTCTCCGTGAATGATTGGAAAAGTGTTTTTATGATATAATGTTAATATCAAATCATTAATTGTCACCAGAAATGGCTCTAATAAGAAAATAAATAAAAACTAAGACCCTGTCTATTCTTTTTATTATTTTCAAATCGTTTTTACTTTTAATTTTTCAAAATTGAGAAAACATGTTAATTTCATATTTTTAAAAAATTATTTTTGAAAACAAAAAGAAATTTTAAAGAAAACTTAAAATAACAAAAAGTCATTTTAATTGTTTTCATTATAAACACACTCAAAACTTTTAAAATGTAAAAAATGTTAAAAATAAAAAGAATACATTTTTAATAATTTAAAACAGACACTTAAAATATAAAAATAAAAATAAATTTAAAATTCAAAATTATAAACTAAAATACGAGAAGAACAACCCTACGAGGAATTGATTATTGAAACAAGATTATAATTCCTAAACACTGTCTAATAAATCAAGTATTTGACTATGCAAATGGTATTAAATTCCAACGCATTTTTGCAGTTGAAAAACTCCTTTAAAGAGCTCTAACATATTTGAAAATGATTATATAAATCTAATACCTTTTGACCCTTCATATAATAGTGAGAAGTCTATTGTATTATGTTGAATTCCTCAATATATATATAGGGCAGTCTAAATATTTTAGATCAATCAAAAGTTTCCCCTAGTCGACAAATATGCCTGATGCCATGACAAATATGTCTGAAGTGAGTATAGGATTAAAGTATATATTATAAATATTATTGAGAAAAAATCTTATAATTTTCTAATTATTATTAGAGAATAAATGATTAGTTCGACGAGTGTTACACTCTACGTTAATATTAAGCTAATTTAATAAATGAATATAAAATTACACCCATCTAATAACTTTTGTTAAATAATTTTTTTTACAAAGATATGATTTCTTACCCATATTAGTTAACTTTTTTTTTTTTTCTTTTGTCTAACAAACTTAATTTGGCAATGATTTTTGTTTATTTCTAGACAATATTAAAACAGATAGTTTGGGGCAGCTTCACAAAACTAAAATTCTTGGAGTTATAAATCAAAAGATCTAACAAAGACTAAGACATGAAAATCAAAAGCACCAATTGACCATGATCTAGACCACTACTAATTAAAGAGAAACAAAAGAAGAAATCATCACTCACACAATTACAAAGCTATTGGAAAACATGGGACTCAAGATAGTAGTCTATCGTTCGCCTTCAATGGCCTTATGGGGAGGGCATATAGCATACAAAGATCTACAAGCAAGCTCATGATATGGTAATACAGAAATAGAGATCAGATGATAAAATCACAACAAGCTAGTAAAGTTTACCTACTCCAATCAATAATTTTATTGGTAGTCCAAACAGCATGATAGAGTCTCGAAAGAGGGACAATAATAATCGATTGGAGTTGTTTCACTACCGAAGAGATACTTACTATACGTAGTAGCAAAAACAAGAAACCCTAGGACCACACAGATGAAAAATGGATAGGAAAAGGGGTTATACTTACTGGGACCATAAGGCTAGCAAAAAACATCAAAGCCTCACTATTAATTGACAGTGTTGGGCATGTGTGTAGTGCCTAATTGGTTGAGTTAATTCTCTTATCTTCAATAAGATTAACATTATATTATTACTCCTACACATATTATATATAATTACTATACACAACTCATGATTTTGTATAAAAAATTTAATTAGAGATTCGAAAAATGATGTAATTTTATTTTATTCAAAATATATTATTGTTACATGTGAGTTTGATGATATTTTTTTAATGTGAAACTTTGCATACACAACTGTCATTTTCCATGGGAGGGGCATAGAATTGGCATAAACCTCTCTTTTGAGAGTATTGCTCTAAAAAGATGGATTGGGATAGAAAATAAGTGAAGTGAACAACAGCCCCATGTCACAAAAAGGGGTTGCCCCCACGATGATATATATATATATATATATATATATATATATATATAGGAATCCCAAGCAGATTAATCCTACATTCACATGAAGCTGAATTTGGACCAAAAGGAAACAACCGAACACAGATAAAAACAAACAGGAAAGCTTCATTCTCATTCCACACATGGGACCTTTCGCTAATCTGTTGCTTTCTTTTGGTGGATTGGGCAATTTTTTCAAATAAATGTGCAATCTTTTTCAAAAGAAATACACAACTTTTGTCATCTTGGATAAAAAGTAAAGGAGAAAAGATAACCCCATGGGGCTCAGTTGCATAGTATGAGCCATTTGAGAGAAACAGTCCACAGCAAAATAATGAAAGATACAACAATATCCTGTTGAACCCCACGACAGGACTATGACCTACAGGCTACAGTATTATTTATTCATTTTGGTTTGAATTATATTGGAAGCATTTTTATCTAGTTATTTCTGTGCAATATATAGCTGTAGAATAGGTCAGACAAAGCACATATATTGATGCTTTTGAAGCTCTGAAAGTGTGGTAAGAACATATGCATACTCTCATATAATTTTCCAAATCTAAGTCTGACAAAAAGATATATATTTTTAACAGTTGAAGCCTATGCATGGTGCAGCCAGGATGTGATAAAATCAAAATCAAATTAAAGGAGAAAAAGAAAAGGATGGGAAGAAAAGAGCAGGCAGAAAGTGGCCTTCGACTCTTTGTTTCTTGCTTGTTAGTTTTTGTTTTACATCAAACTTTATTTGTGGGGTAAAACTTCCTCTCTTTTTCTTCACTCTAGCGTCATCTTGTCTTCCTTTCTAGCTATGTCTATATAGTAATCTCCATGCACCTTGATTTAGCAAAAGGCAGTGATTAATTAAGCTTTGTATAATGTAGATAACTGTCCTTGGTTATATATCAGACCAAGACTATGAATTATTTTCCTTTCCTAAAAGTAATCAATGAGATTAATAAACAGGGGGAAATGTGTTTATTAGATAACCAACTTTGCACAAGAAGAAGAAAAGAAGAACAGCAAGCATAATTACTAGAGAGAGAGAGAGAGAGAGGATGTTTTTCATCATCAATCTCCTTGGGAACTTGGGCCTCTCTCCCTCCCAAGCTCAATTCTTTCCACTTCATAATTATATATGATACATGTCTCATGTTTTTGGCTTGAATTGAGGTGAGGAAAGTGTCACCAAATCAACAATGGCAGTCTAATTATTCATCCACACTCTATGGGGCTAACCCTAGATTTTGATTGGACTTCAAAGATTTGGCTAACCACTTAATCAGTTTTACAAGCCCAGCTATGCTTTTTTGGGTATAGGCATTGATCATCAATTAATTGAATGTTTGATCAATTTATTAAATAAAAGGAGAGAGTAAGTAAGTGGAGAGGGCAATTTTCCTTCTTTTTGGAAATGAGAGGTCATGTTGCAGGGTTCGAGAGATGGGCATCTTATCTAGGGTTTTTCAACTTTGAAAAGGGAAGGAAAGTGCGGGAAAATGCAGAGAAAGCTTTTGGGCATAGGGTTCTATCAGTATCAATATCAATATCAAGGTCTAGTCCTTTCCATGTCATGTGTTTGTGCCCCCTTTGATGGCTACCAGTTGGGCAAATATCTTGAAGTCTCCACACTCTACGCCATTCCTACACCTTCCTTTTGTATGTATATTTTGGTTGCTTCTTCAAAAAGCATTTGTTTGTATACTCCACCTCCATCCATGTATGATTAATTCATTGATTTACATGACTATTAAGCTTTTCTTGGTCACTCTAATTGTTGTTTGAATTTTTATTCTCTCCTCGAGACATGAGATAGATCTTTCAATCAAGTAAATTAATTAGTTATCAAAAACATTGATCTTTTAAATTGTGACCCACAAAAAATTATATAGAAGGGCTATCTTGAAATTTAATTTAGTTATCAAGAGATCTTTTCTTTTTTTTTTGGAAAGACTTTGTCGTCCTTATTTAATTCTAGGATAAATTTCACATGCTACCTCGAAATTCGTTTAAATTGCACCTATCACCCATATATTTTTTAAAATGACATAAACCACACTTACACTTAAAGTGATGAATATGAAAATTAACTATTTTATCCTAATATATAAAAAATTATTCTCTTTCTTTCTCATCTCACGCTTATCTCTTTTTTCTCTTATTTCTCATTTTACAACGATTTTAATAAATCATTTATTTAATGTCTTATCTCTAATGATCGTCGACAACTATTTCTCTCTTTGACAATTTTGTAACTACTGAGGTTTTACCAAAAATCTTATCTTGACCAATAGGATTTTCGTTGAAACCCCATCAATTATGAAATCTCTGTCTCTCTCTATCGATCAATTTCACAATAATGACATTTAATTGAAAACCCTACATACCATCACAAATGCCACTTGGTGTGCGCATGTACACAATTGTGGGTTCTTCTTTAAACCTAGAAGATAGAAGATGATGGTGGTAGCAATCAATTGACCATCACTTTTTTGTAATTTTTCTTTTGTTTTTTAATTGTAATAATTATGTTAAAAGAGGTGAAAAGTAATTCACAATCATGAAACTAGCTCAAGGAATTATGTGCATATTAATTTCAAAAACAGAAAAATAGTTAGTGCAATTTAAGTAAATTTTGCCGATAGTATGTGAAATTTATCCTTAATTTTAAATTTAAGAAGCTATATAATTAATAAAATTGGCATTATAATTACAAAATGAAATGCAGATTGAAATTAAACATAACTTAAAAGTCACATGTCAAAACTTTGAAACTACTGAATTAATTGCTTTCCACTTTATCCAATTTATCATTAGACACTCAAATTAAATAGCAAAATTGGTAGCAGCCTAGCTATAACTTTCTTTACAAATTAATTAAATGCACGTGCCAAATGTTAATTACCAGAGTTGGCAACAAATATTTGAATATGAATGGATTTACGATTATTTTGGAATTATCATTCTTGCACGGTCTTTCGTGACTCATGCCCTTGATTTCGACAAAGAAAATAAATCGTAAATGGGTCTTTGATCCTTATCTAAGCCGATTATCAAACTCATAACCTATTAATACTAAACTTAAGATATTACTTACCCATCACTTAACCTATGCTCTGGATTGGATTTAGGATCACCTTGATCCATCAATGAGGCTGCCCCAATACTTGGTTTCATTCACTGCCTACTCCATGCATGCTTGCCTGTGCGGCAGATGCTTAGTCCACTGATGTTATTAATTGTAGGGCTTGTAGGGTCACGAAGGATGCCCTGTATTGTTTAATTAAACGCGCCCATAATTCAAATGAAACCACACACAAAATGTCAATTCAATGCCCCCGAAAACTCTTATGTGGCCTCATGCATATGTACATTATTACATCTTAATTTGAGTTTTTACAAATAATTAGTTGCTACATGCTAAAATAATGTGTATTACATCCACCTTATCCAAAAATAACACTTTAATTATTGTCCCAAAGACAATGCTTAACGTTATCATTATGATATAATTAATTAATAATCATTTTTTCGTAAAAGGAGATAAATTCAATATAGAGAATTTTCAATACTAATAAAGACTTTGAAAGGCTATTAAAATTTAAATTTAAAATTTAAACACAACAATTAACGTTTGTTTATTATCTATTAGTTAGTAGACAATGACCTCACCTGACACGATGGTTAATTAAATTATTATTATTGGGATTATCATTTTGCATGATCTCTCGTAATTCGTATTTTTGATTTTGACAAAAAAGATAAATTGTAGGTAAAAAATTTAATTTTTTGTGCAAGATAAAAAATTGAACACATAATTTACCGGTGCGAATCTCAATTTATCGTGTCTAGACCACTTGACTTGTACCCTTAACATAATAAAATTATTAATATTAATACTAATGAAACGAGGTAATGATAGTAGTGATGGGAAGGCGGGGCGAAGGGGTGAGTGGCGTGGGAAGGAATAAGGTCAGAGACAACATTGATGAAACGCATATGCTTTGGTGGTTTGTGGATTTCAGCGTCTGTTTTTTCAAACTTGCCTCCATCCCCGCGCTCAAAAGCAACGATCCGTTTGGTTAAAGGAACGCAAACGCCTTTTAGAGAGAGAAAGTTCCTGCTTTTTGGAGAGAGAGAGAGAGAGAGGGAAAGAGAAACCGAAAGGAGGAGGAGGAGGAGGAGAAGAAGCAGCGCAAGTACACACACGGCACAGCAAATCTCTCTCGATTGAAGATCCACTCAGCAAATCTCTCCAATCTGTATGCGCGCGCTCTGTTTCTCCTCGTCTTCGACAACTTCCGGACATCACTGTTTCAATCGGATCGCTATATATGAACATATTATCAATGCAATGCAATGTTCAAAGTAAATCGCGAGCTACGTTTGCAATTAGCGCATTTTCCTTGCCTTGTTAATTTGGATTCCTTGATAAAAAAGCGAGTCAAAAGTTCGGATCCTAGGTGAGGTAACCTACTCTCGGGTCGTCACTCCCAATTATATACACTCTCTGTTTCTGTGAACACTATACAACGTCCAAAGGGAAATCAGGAGCCACGATTGCAATTGGTGCATTTGCGGTGCTTTGTTTGAACCCTAATTTCAATTCCGTGATATTAGAAGAAAAAAAAAAGGGAGTGAAAAATTCGAGTCCTGGGCAATTGCGTTGAGGTAAAAGACGCGTCGTGTTTGTCGATTGTTTTGGAAAGAGAAGAAGGGAGGGGACGAGCTCTTCCTTGCCTTACAAATTATATATATACATACAAGACAATAAATACTCGTAGCCTTAGCATGCGATGCGAGTGAGAAAGAGGGAAGGAAATGGGGAAGTCTAGCCAGAAGGAGCGTCACATAGTTTCATGGTCGCAAGAGGTATCTGCCCGTTTAGCCCTTTCAATTCATTCGGTCTGCTTTGGTTGGCTTTCTCTGATATAATAAGGATTGCTTCGAGTTGCAGGAGGATGATATTCTTCGTGAGCAAATTCAAGTTCACGGAACAGAAAAGTATAGTTCTGTTAGTTATTGTCGCTAATTTCCTATTTGTCTTTGATTCAAGTTTTGTTTTTGACGGGATTAGAGGCGGTTTATTGAATGAAATCAATGGGTTTTTGTGTAATTTACGTTTGCAGTTGGTCAATCATTGCATCAAAGTTCAAGGATAAAACAACCAGACAATGCAGAAGAAGGTAAAATCCATTTCAATACTCCTTATCATTTTTCTTTTCCTTTTTGGTTTTCTAGCTCTACCCCAACATGGATGTGACGAATCCTTAATTCAGATGGTACACATACTTGAATTCTGATTTCAAGAAGGGGGGATGGTCTCCAGAGGAAGACGTGCTCCTATGTGAGGTAAATTAATTTATGAACTGCACCTTAATTTACTAATGTTGGATTAATTTTCTTTCCGGTAGCTTTTATTGATCTCTGTTCAAACATTAGTTAGTTGATCGACTTGCTTCCAAAAGTATTAGTAGTTTTGAGTATAAAACAAAACAGAGCAGATTTATAATGATTCGGCCAGGCCTAGAAAAATATTTGGTAAGCATACGAGGGAATCTAACACCTTTAAGATCAAATGCAGGCTCAAAAAATATTTGGTAACAGATGGACTGAAATAGCAAAGGTGGTATCGGGGAGGTATGCGAAGTTCTAAATATTTGTTTCTTCTTTTAAAGTACGGAATTTCATGGCATTAAAGTAAT
Source organism: Diospyros lotus (assembly GCF_014633365.1). Taxonomy (NCBI): domain Eukaryota; kingdom Viridiplantae; phylum Streptophyta; class Magnoliopsida; order Ericales; family Ebenaceae; genus Diospyros; species Diospyros lotus. The sequence goes on from NC_068340.1 coordinate 4,000,734, forward strand.
AAAGTTCAGTTTGTCTGTTGTTTGGTTTATTTAGAACTGATAATGCTGTGAAGAATCGATTCTCCACCCTGTGTAAGAAGAGGGCAAAACATGACGCCTTAGCAAAAGGGAACAACATTTCATACCGAAATAACATAAGGGGCCTCTTTGGAAATGAGTCTAGTGCAGCTGAAATATCAGAAACTGCAACACTTCTAAAGAAAATAAGGTGCAGCCCATGGGGAATGCCTAATTCCAAGTGAACGTTATTATAAAGGAATTGTTGTTGCAAAAGTTTTAACTCCCAATTGTCATGATTGTAGGAGGACCCATTTCTCTGATCTAACGGAAAACTGCAATCATGGAAAAAGATTGTCCACGGAATGTGGAACAAAAACAGATCACCAGCCCAGGCCTCCATTTGCGGTATTGGTGCAAAACCTCCATAATCTGGAAGACCTGTCTTCTAGGCATCACGGCCATGACACCAAGGAAATCTCAAATGAAGGTAAATCCACCTGACTGGAAAATGAACTTAATAGTCATGACCTGGATAATACATTGCAGAAATTGTAAAATATCATGGCACCAAGGGTTTTAGCCAACGAAATGTTTGCCATTTCTGCGCTCGGAAAAAAAGTCTGTTTATCGTTCTCACCCCAAGATTAAGAACTGATGTGATAATGCTACTTTCTTCCTTTTCAAAAGCAGTTAATAGCCACAATATTCAAGGAACTTTTCTCAAAAAGGATGATCCAAAGATATTTGCATTGTTGCAACAAGCAGAACTACTAAGCTCGCTTGCGGTCAAAGTTAACACAGAGGGTACAGGGCAGAGTCTTGAAAATGCATGGGAGGTGAGAAACATTATGGTCACTATCTTGGTTATGTCTCAATACACAACTTTACATGTCTGAGGATGCCTTGCCTACAAACCCCACATGATTTACCCCGCGCTCTTTTGATAAGGCATACAAGAGGTGCCGCCCAATTAATCAGTTTAATGCATGAATGATATTGAAAAAGCAACCAACACATTTCTTTCAACAACTTCTTAGTGGTAACAGATGTGGTTATCTGGTATGGTTCTTTTGTGGCTTTATATATTTTTTTGTGTTCCTTGCACAAAAACTTCGAGATAGATAGTTTGAGCTGATGCTCCCAATCCATATATGAGCCAGAAACAGGACTGTGACATGCTTCTTGCTAACAAAGTCTTGCAAACTAATTAAATATTTTGTTTAAATTGCAGTAGTAGTAAATCGTACACCACACCCTAGTGTTGCATACTTTTTAACATAAAACTAAAAATGATATTCAGGTTCTACAAGATTTTCTGCACCAAACCAATGGGAGTGATGTGCTCAATAATAGAATATATGATATGGATTTTCAACTTGAAGTTTGTAAAGACTTGGTAGAGGACTTAAGGAGTAGTAATGAGGGCAGTCAACCATCCTGGAGGTAATAAAAACAAGCATATTACTATTAAGATTCAAGTAGATCTTACTCATGATATAGCTTTAGAGTATTTTTACTGCAGGCAACCTGATTTATGCGAAGAGTCCCCCTGCAGCTCTGAGCACAGTACAGGATCAACTCTCCTCTATGATTTGGCACGTGATAAAATGGAACAGAGTCAATGTGATATCTCTACTCTATATCAAGACAGCATAGCTGAGTTGCAGGCAACTCATATGGGTGACGAAAATTGTGATGGTGAAAATGGAAATTTTTATGGGGAAACCACAAATCAAGGTAATTATTCTCTATTTTATTCGGGATTACTGGGTATTCTCTTATTACATATCCAATAGAATCATAGACAAGAATTTTTCTGAAAAAAAATATTTTATTTAATTGCTGCTGATGTCTTGCCATCTCGTTACTATAAAAAAGAACACGTTGGAGTCATCTCTTCCTTCTCAAGTACAGAGTTCAGTTCTCCTCTTCAAGTAACCCCAATATTCAGATCGTTTGCTGCAGAGATCCCCAGCCCTAAATTTTCAGAAAGTGTAAGTCATCTTATCTTTGAGTCTGCTGTTATTAACCTTATGGATAGCAGTATGCTTTGTGTCATAAAGTCAGCCACCCACTCATCATCCTCCACAGAACACAAATAAGATAGACAAACATGCTATTGATTGTCAAACTAGCTAAAATTTGTTTTTTGGACCAATTATATAATGGTAACACTAAATATGTTTCTGTCACTGTTACTAATATTTCCAGCAATAAGACTTCTAGTATGCTGGGTGTTAGGCCTTTACCACCATACTAGCACTTGGATCCTCATAGGAAGCAATCAACTTACCACCATACTAGTAGCAGATGCAGCACCACTAACTATCCTAGTCTATAAAAGAATTTAGATAAAGTCAGAGCATATTATCTTGTTCACATCAACTTCAAAGGACCAGCTCCACCTCATTAGTGGTGAAGTTTAAGCATATGTTCAAGTTTGAAAACTTAGATGTTTTTGTTCATTTCTAGGAGTGGTGTACAACAAACTTCAATTAGTTTGCACGCATCTTGCCGTTGGAACCAATTAGATATATATTTTGAAGTACAAAATGTTTATGATACGGGGATGATCTGAAACAGCCAAACATTGAGAAGGATCGAAGAAGAAAGAGAAGAAATTAAGGAAGGAATACGAGAAGAAGAATTAAGAAAGAACAGAAAGAGAATACTCAGGAGAGAAAATCAGTAAATTTTTGTATTCAATAACATGAATTTCTGAATACATCTTATGCAAATTTATAAGATGAGATCCTATTCTAACTATAATATAATTACCCTTACTACAATTATCTCAAAAAATAAATAAAAGAAAAAATCTAGAATCTAAATAGAATAAGATAAATCAACTAAATATCCTATCAATGTCCCTCAATGGGAGACAAACTCGTCCTTGAGTTTTATGGATCCTTGCTACTCAATTGCCCAATCATAAGGAAAGTGGTCAGATGGTCTTCTGTTGCCACCTACCATATACCTGTATCACTAGATATCGTGTGTTGTCATCAACACAGACTCCCCTATGATAGAAAGAGAACACTGTCGTTATGTCTATATCATGTCGGCTCCTGTAACTCCAGGATGAGGGTCAAGCTATTACAATTTGGCTCTAGTGATCCATGTAGAATCAGAACTAGGATGACCTTTCAAACGGACAAAGAATTGTTGAATCCCCAATCCCTGATAAAAATAATCTGTTTATCTAAAATAACATCAATTTTAACCTTGTGTGCAGAATTTACAAGGTATGAAGTGTTAGGCTTAGGTGATGAAGTGTTAGGCTTGGGGTTGAGGATAGTTGGTAGGTGAATTAATGAATGGATCATCAAGTGGTGTGATATGGCTTCTATATGCAGCAAGGTCCTCAACATTAAATGTGAGCTAAAACCAAAATCAGGTGGTATACCAATGACATATGCATTCAGTCCAACTTTTTTTAAGAACCCGCACTACAAGGTTGCAAGTTAAGAAAGTTCCTGAGGAAACTGCTCTGGCCTAGGCAGATCATAACATAACCACCGCTAATAAATTCAACACGATGCCTATGAATATCAACTTGAAGATAGTATAATGAATTACTTGCCTCGAGTTGTTTATTGATCTCAACACGCATCACAAATGTGTTGTGCAAAAGACACAGCGGATTCTAACACTCGAACGTTGGGGTGACATGGGAATGGGGGTTAAAGGCTTCCTATTGTCATGGGATACCAAAGTGTTGGCCAAGTTTTGGTGCCCGTGAGCCCCACACAGGCCAATAATTTCGATCAGATAGGTGGAGGTTCATCCAACAAACGGCACCAGTGCAACACTGTGCAGCTGGAGGGAGATGGCGGCACAAGCATCCTGGTGTGTGCGTGCACTCAGGCATTTCAAATTGAGGCGGGCTGGCGAGGCGCTCGTGCACACATTTAAACTAGGTGCGCGCGGCCTGGCCAATATGGGCGCACGCAACACTCCGCACCAGAAGTTTAAAAATCAATATTGCGTTAGATTTTTGCCACCTTCACCGAATTTGAGCGAGCTTTGAGGCCTATAAATACTCAATTCGTACATGACACATTTGTGCTTGATGAAACTTGTTCAATTTTCCCACACCTACTGAAAGTTTGCCTTCCTTTCGCACGTCTTGCTTGTGTCTTTGACTTCTCTTCCACCTTCCATCTATTTCCAACCTTGTTGAATAACATCTAGGTTGATAGGCTGACTTAGTGCTTCAAGGGACATTCAGGGCATCTAAGGCCGCACTTGGGAAAGAAGAATCCACCTGTGACACTATGTAACCATCTACTACCTCAAATGGAATCATATCGTTAGACCTATTAAAAGAGTTGTTATATACAAATTGTGTAGTGGGGAAGATCAAATCTCAATTCATTTGGTTGTCTTACACCAAGCATCTCAACAAATTTCCTACAAGTAAGTTGACAACCTCAATTTTGTCACGACCCAAGGGCAATTTTCAAATTTCTTGTAAAAGCAGTAGCCTTAGTTATTGATTGATTCCCCACGGTTATGCTGTTAAACCAGTGGGAAGGGCCTATATAAGGCCAAGATGTAAGAGGATGGGAGTTCATGTTGAGAATATAGAATTCTTTCCCTCCTAATTCACTTCCCTCTCAATTCTCTCTTTCAAATTCTCCCTCCAAAACTCTCTCTCTTGTCTCTCTATCTTTCCCTCTTCTCTGTTCTGCTCAAGTCTCAATTGAGAGACTTAACAAATTTGTCCATTCATTTGGGTGGGAATGCAGCGCAAAATTTTAGCTTGGTCCCAACTAAATGCCATAGGATTTTTCAAAAAATAACAAGTAAATCAAACATCTCAATAAAAAACTATGGTCTTAGGAAGACCATATGGTTTGACAATTTCACAAAAGTATATAACCTCAGATGCATAGGAGGTTTTGCTAAGTGGGATAAAATGGGTCAATTTGAAAAATGATCCACAACCACAAAAATTGAGTCATGTTTTTTCGGGGTGCAGGGAAGACCTAAACAAAATCCATGCTAACATCTTGCCACGAACACCTAGGAACAGCACTGGGGGAGTATAGAAGCCAGTGCTTTGTTTCTTATGTTTGGCTAACTGATAAGTGCAATGCTAATGGAGTAACTTGGCTATGTCTCTTTTTAGACTCGTCAAATAAAATTGGTGTTCTACTTCCTTAATGGTGTTGTTATGCCCAAAATGTCTTGAAAGATCTCTTGCATGAATTTCCCACACTAAGAAATCTTTCACTGATCATGGGATGGGATATAAAGCCAACTAACACAAAACAAATATTGGTGCTGAATGTGAAAATCCTCAAAAGAGTTAGTTAGCCCGCCGGGGGGAAGGGGGGCACAACCTAATCTGGAGAAGGATGACTGCCTCTACGTCTAACATACTAAGGTCTCGACAAAAGCTCATAGTTTTGGGCCAAAGTATAAGCGTGATCAAGGGTCTTCGCGATCAAGGGTCTTTATACCTCTTAGAACTACTTCCCTCTTAAGATCGTCATTAAGTCTCTTTAAACCTACTCAAAGTTACAATTTCATCCTCAAAGATGTTCAAGATGTTACACCTCATCTTAAATCATCAACTTGGGACAAATAGTCATGCACACTTTTGTTATCCTGTCTAAGATTGTTCCATTGGTCCGTTAAGATGGAGGAAGGTACCTCTTTTGAAGTTGTGCCTTCATTTCTTCCCAATCCTTGATTGGAGGTTGACACCTTCTTGCTAGGAGGGCTTTGACACTTCCCCAGTAAAGTTTGGCTCCCCCAGTTAATTTTAGATGTGCAAATAAAACTTTTCTATTTTCTGGGAAATTGTACCATTCAAAGAATTAGTCCATTGGATGAAAGCCCAAGGATCAAGGCAAACATCAAAGGTAGGGGCTTCTAACTTGACATGTTTCAAGAGTAACTCATCCTGATTGGTTAGAGGAATGTTAGCGTTTCAATGGTAGTTACCATGGTCTCTTTCTGAATCCCTATGTATATTATGGCCCGCATCAGGTATCATGCCCTCTCGTCTATCGTGATGGTTCCTAATGTAAGATGCATCACTCTCTTCAGCCTTAGATTGATGACGGTTCATTTCAAATTCTTCAACCCTTGTGGTCAAAGCTTCAACTTTAGTATGCATTTGACCTATTTGGGTTTGTGGCTGTTGAAGACTTTGTAATACTTGGGCTAGTGGTTGGGAAGAATGGTCTGAGAGGTTAGACTCCATGGCCCTACCACTCTGCATGTTCATTGACACACTCTGATCAAATATGTTGAGACCAATTGACAATTAAGGCAATTTTTTTAACTAAATTACAAAATATATGAAGTGTAGTGAGGCAAATATGGTTAAAGAATTCAAGCACGGCTATGAAAATTCTAAAAAGCACACAAGAATAAATTAACGCAAATTTTGAAAACAGAAAATTAAACCAAGAGGAAGGAAAGAAACCCCTTCCGCATCTGTTATTGGGTAAGATGAATCTGGTTTGGGCTTGGATTGAAGGCTATAGTGGTTATGGGCTTGGGTTCAAAGCAAATTAGTGTTCTGGAATGGGTCGGGTACCAAATTGGGCTCGGGTCAACTGAAATTGGGTTAAGTTTGTAATCGGGCTCTGAAATTGAGGTATGAGGGCGGGTTAATCGGCTGGGGTAACAGCAGGGGATTAGCCGATGGAGTTCCGACCTTGACGACGTTGCCGACGACGAGGGTTCTGGTGAAGAACGAAGGAGACTACTGTTGATTTCAGCGGTGGCCTTCGGTCGTTTCGGTGGATTGATATGCGTCGATTGCTCCTGTCGGTCGCTGTTGAGGATTAAGACGGTGGGTTTCTGATGAACGGGCTTGCTGTTGTAATGGCGGAAACTGCTGCTGATGTATGGTGTATGGTGTATGGTGATGAAATTGATGAAAGCCATGGAGCCAAGAGGTTTGATCTAGTACCAATTTAACACGGACCAGCCAGAAATTTAGAAAGAAGAAGAGCGGAAGCAGCTTAAGATCAAGAAAGAGAAATCAATACCCAAAGTGTGAATTTGTCAATACATTGTAGCCTTCGTTATAGCCTAAAACTCTATCCTATTCTTAACCGTAATATTATTTTAGTATAATTATCTAAATAAAGTAAATAAAAGATAAAATATAAAATATAAAAATTATAATATAGTGGGATGGAATTAAATAATAAGCATATATAGTATACATAAAATAATTAAAAATTCCGTGTGCGCATCATTACTGGTCATTAATCACTGATACATCTAATATGAACTCAACACACAACGTTACCATAAATTCAGAATAGTGAGCTAAATTACGAATAATTGTCTGAATTGGCCATCTTCCTGCAGAAATTTGCAACGGATCATTCCTACGTAGGGCTGCTTGTTTTCAACCAATAGTTTTAATTTTCACGTAGTGCAACGAATTTAGTTAACCCCTTGAATGGTTCTTTTAATAGAGGTAGTTGGGAGGAAGTGGTGATCCCTGTAGCCTACCCCCAAATAATTCAGACCATGGTCTGATTGGGTTGAGTTCAATTAGAACTGTTCATTCTGTCTGGCTCATGAACAGTTCTACAAAATATAATCAGGTGGCTTAAGTTTTACAAAAGATAATCAGGTATTCACATTTAATCATCTTTTCTTCGCCATAGCCGCCTTCTGTCAATATTTTAACTGGTGAAGGAGTCGTCTTTGGTTTGCGAATTAAGCCATCACACTTGTTTCTCTGCGTATATCCTTCTACTAAATGTTGGCTGAATACACAAGTTTTCATACATTTATTCAGGAAAGGCAATTCCTACTGAAAACACTTGGAATGGAATCTCCATCCTCAAATTCAAGCGCTAATCCTTCCCAACCTCCACCCTGCAAGAGGGCACTGCTCCAGAGCTTATGATCAACATTGATGATCCATCTCAAGTACGTCGTTTGCAGCCATTATAATTACTAAATTACCTAAAGTTTTCAGCATATAGAGCTCTTTCCTTCTCTTTCTGACTGCACTTTGATTGCAGTCATTTCAACCTCAGTTTTACGAAGTGGCCTAAGTTCTGTGGTTTCTGACTAGAATGATTGGGTGCATTCTCGCAGATCTGACAGTATGTTATCGTTCTCTCAAGAGTTAACGGACCCTTAGAGCTACCGTACCTATAATCTTTAATTTTCGTGTGACTTTGAAGAGTGATCCCTGTCTTTTTTTTTTTTTTTTTACTCTTTTGTTACGGGATTTGGACGTGGGTATTCCTTTTCCCGGTGAAAGATTTGTTCTTGACTTGTCATTTGTATAGGGGCATCTCGCCTATATTATCCCTTGAAGGCGGGGTCTGGATAAGGGGAAAAAGATAAAAGAGTAAAGCCGTAGAGGGAAAAACAGGAAAAGCGGATCAACAGGTTGTGTTGATCTCCTTCTAGCTTAGTAAGTAGGTGTGCAGGGGGACAATTCATGTGTTCATGAAATATTGTAAAATATATGGATAGGAGTGGAGAATGTGATATGGTTTTTGTTTGTAGAAATTCTATTGGCGTCTGCTTCTTGTTCTGCCTTCAGAGAACTTCTGAAAACAAATGAAAGAAATATGAAGCAGAGCAGCCAACCAGAGAAACATTAAATATTAATAATAGAACAAACACGACGGTGGAAGTATCAGCACCCAGAAATTCAAGTAAGATAAGAACGTGGAGAATGGAAAAAGAATAAGAAAGAAAGAAGACACGGCACTTACACAAATGAAACCTGTGTTCCCTTTTCCTCTGGGATTTGAAAATGAGAATGCTGCTGCGAGGAAGGAGGGAGGGGTCTGATAGATCTGTTGGGTTTAAGCTGGTCAGCAATGGTGGTGGAGTAGTCTCATCATGATCAAAGCAAAAGAACTTGGTAAAAGAGGGAGGGAATACAAAATAAATCAAATGCTCTCTCTCTCTCTCTCTCTCTCTTTCACCTTTTACCAGAGGGTTCAGAATTAAGGTTACATATGTGTGTGTGTGTGTAATAGGCTTAAAGTGGCACATCAGTCTCAGTCAAATCCGCATATGTTCAACGCCAGCTAATCACTGACCCCTCCACACTGTTAATTTTTTTCGTTTTCACATTAATTTTATTTATTTACTCCTTTTATTTCGAAGGTGGTGGAGGGGGGAAGGAAATAAGTAAATAAGACTTCACAACTCATATCAATACACAACAATACCAAAAACATATAAAATTATCAAATGTCAGTTGAACCAAACGGCACTGATATTCACTAACACTAAGTAGTTCAGATGGCACCTCAAAACTTCACTACTACATGTAAATTTGAATTAAGTTCTGTAACCTTACAAGCCTCTATATTCAAAAAGTTAAAAATGAACCTTACGGTTATACAAATGCTATAGACGAGAATTGAAGAATTAAGGTAAATAGTAAGTTTCAATAATAACACAGCAAAGCTCTCGTCTTCCTTCACATGGGCTTCCTCTTCTTCTGCGACCTCTGCAATTTCCTCCACTTGAGGTAGATCTGGTATGACAACCCGGAAAAAACCATGATAACGCTTCCCCATTGCTTTTGAGAAAGAGGGTTTCCACTCAGCAGCGAAGAGACTACTATGCTGACGAACTTGCGTGTTGTTGTGATGGTAGTGTTAGTAAGGGAACCGAATCGACTAATGGTAAGAAAAATGAAATTCTGGCCCACTGCACCGCATAAACAGTAGAGGAAAATGTCCCATGCTGCCTCCGGATGCTGCTTGCAAAATTTAACAGCCTCGTATCCACTGGCGCTCGGCCACCCAAACATGAAGGCCGTATTGTAAATGGTACCCCACAAGTTCATACCCAACATGATGTCCCAGGCACTTGTTTTTGGGTACCTGAGCAAGACACAGCAAATCACAGTTCAGAGGTGTCCTTGCAGTTATATTCTAGGGGGGAAGTTGAGAATCAATGTTCAAAGCAGTCTGTAGAGATGGAAACATTTTGAGCTGTGACAAGAAGCCCTTGAAGTAAAGCAAAGCATTGTAGTTTAAGAGAACATTATTTCTTTGAACTTTTACTATATTCCAATCTCCCAATTATGATGTCATATGGTAAAGATTTGGAATTTACAGGGGGCACTGTTTTTATCCATTTTGCGGATAAACTTATAAACATGGTCCATTACTTTTAACTAATAATTCGAAACATGAAACAAACTTTATCAAACCTATAGCCTATGACATTTGCCAAAAGTTATTTTCAGCACAGTACTATGCTCGTGACAGGAAAATGGATAATTCACTGGTGGAAAAGGTTCAAAGCTAGGACAAAATTACAAGACCGTGAGTCATTCTTACGCCATCAGGACACGTTACATTTGATAGAGAATGACCATGTCATGTTGCATATCTTTTCAAGTCTCCCATCCCCCCGGCCAAGAAGAAAAAAAAAAAAAACAGAAGAAAATGGGGGAGGGGGGAAGCATTGAAGTGCAATAACAAATATAGACAATCAGAAATGCAATAAAACACAACTTCGTCTGAAATACCTTGCTGTAAGTGAATCCTGAGTAGCATTCGTAAATCCATCAAATGCAAGATTAAGAAAACACAGTCCGTATCCAAGAGGAGCATTTGGGTGTGCCAGCTTGCTTATGGTCTTTGAGCTAGTCTGGAACACAGAGTATTTAGAAAAAGTAGCCAATTGGGATCAGGCTGAAAACTGAAGTATTCAATTTTTCACCCATAACTCACTAAATTTAACAGGAAGAGACCTATTTCTTTCAGACAAGCAAGTTACCAAGATAACAATAATGTAGAAGGAAAAGAACCAGAAAACAAGACAACATTTTGTAAAGAGGACAAGAACGCTTGTACATCCTATGAAATGGATTATATATTCCTCACCTTTGAAAGAGCAAAGGCAGAAACACCACCAGCAACAAGAAGAGTACAGACATACTCAGGAAAAGTGTATCGAATACCATAAACTAATGCGCCCATCAGCATCACTGCAAAAAGAGAAGACATCAAATACATAAAACACATAAACCACTATAAAAGGTCTTGTTCTTTTCCATCTCTTTTTTTTTTTTGAACAAGCAATACAGCCAAGAAAAAATAGGTCTGTTTAACAAAAAACTGCCTTCAGAATACTATGGGGTAAATCACACTAAAGTTCACAAAACTTTGGTGTCCTTTTTAATTTAGTTACTAAACTTCAATTCCTTGCAAAGTGATAACAAAACTTTAAAATGTTTTACAATGTGATCACTAAAGTGATTTTTTGATAGTTCTTAGCCGAAATTGCTGACGTGGCGATGATGTGGCCATTGCCACATCAACAATTTTGACGAGAAATTGTCAAAAAATCACTTTAGTGACCATATTGCAAAACATTTTAAAGGTTTGTGATCACTTTGCAAAGAATTGAAGTTTAGTGATCAAGTTGCAAAAGACACTAAAGTTTTGTAACCTTTGATGTGATATACCCGAATACTATGATAAGAACTTTACATAAGTCAAGTGAAATTTTGGATTTCTGAACACATCACAAACAGAGCACAGGGCAGAAATGTTTTCCTTATTTTTCTTGTTTGGACATAGAAGTTCCTTATTTTTCTTTTCTTGATGATTTTTCTTTGTACTTGTCAAGGAAAGTTAGGAGAACATTCATCATCCATCACAAAATAGACACGTCCTTCAGTTTTTTGGTGACTGAAATCCGTGTTTCTTGCATGTTCCTAGATGTACCCAAGTGATAGTTCCTCACAAAAGCCATAAATGCTGGCTGATGTCACTTCATGGCCAGCAATTCAAAGGCTTCCTTGATAAGCTTACCAAAAAAGCCAGCACCTACTTTCTGGGGACATTGATATAGAGACCGTAACAATTACTTCAAGATCATGCTAAAGAATCCTCTTCATGTTCGACATAATATGTTCTATCTCTTTTTTTGCCCTTCTCTTCTTTTATTTGTATGGCTTATTTTTTCTCTAGGAGGATGTTACCAGTTACTCTTGAGTTCATATTGGCTTGCAAACAAAAAATAAAATGTCACATAGGGGAGTACATCACCATTTTACTTTATTTCTCCTTTCTTTTGTCATAACATGTATGTCATCAAGGTGTTTGAAGCATGTTCAATTCTTCCAACTTTAAAGAAAAGGATATGCCCCATAAGAATGCGTGTGCCCTACATGTGTTGGACACATAGGGACTCTAGGGTTTTCAGCATCAAGGTATGCACCTTCTTATAAGTGTTTATGCTTCACAAGATGAAACAGCCTTAAACCAGTTTTGTCAAACGATAGTCACACATAGTTAAGATATGTGACGACTCACCCGGTATCATTTTTGAAGATTTAGCAAGGACCTGCAATTGATAGTAAGAGTATGAGTATTTAAACTAGTAATGTTTTTGTTTTTTACTTTAAATTTCCATAATATTAGTTCATTGAAAACTACAGGCAAAAGGCTAAAGCAATAGAGATAAAATACATAATTAAAAGAAAAGTTATTCTGCCATAGATGTAAATTAAAACAAGTTTATTTAGATGAAACATCAGCATGAATCTAGAGGTACACTGTGTGCCTCGTGCTCCTACAATAACCCCATAACACAACATGAAGATAAAAAGCATAATTTGGAAGAACAGCCAAACAGAACAGGAAAACAAAAATTCCGATCCATTATCCCATGACTGCCAGATAAAAAGGGATCAGAAACGGTTCATACGAACTTTGCTACCCCGACATGCACGGTGTTCCAACTAAGGAGACCTGAGCCATCATAAAAAAGATACTTCATGCCCAGAAAAAAAAAAACAAAAAACAAAAAAAGAAAGTTACCTAGTGCATTAGGTTAACAATAGCAACCCATTAAAATATCATGGATGGTATCATTCTAAATATTGTAGATTGTTAATAATAACCCCGCCTGTGGTTGAGTAATCCTTATCAACACCAGAAGTGTTGGAAGGTGTTTCTCTTATTGACAGCCAGTCTTGAGCTCAGATAAAGGAGAGTGGTCACATTAAGTAGCCAATAACCAATGTAAAAGTTGGTGGATCTTAGATCATGAATTATGGGCAAAAGAGGATATGACCATGGTTAGAGATAGATAGAGGTCTAAAATTCATGTAGCCAACCCCACCAAGGGGGAGGCTTATGATCATTATTGTTGTTGTCATCATCATTAACTGCACCTTATCCTAACCAAGTTAGAGTCAATAGCATGGTACTTAGAATGTCAATTAACTTCTAAAAGTCACATTAAGAATACAAATCTATACAAAAGAACAAGGTGGAAATTTTTTACACCAGATTGCTATTGTTGCTGTATTCTAGATTATTTGTTTACTTTTCTCAAATTAAAAGAAGGTGCTAAGGTACTACATTGGTATTTTTTGAATCAAAACAGACAGCTTCAGCTATGACTAGATAAATGTTCATCGGAATACAGCAAAAAGAATCATATTAGACAGCTTCAGCTCAGGTTTGTGAATCAAGTGCAACTGACTAATGGCATAGTTAATAACATGCTAAGGCACATAGATGTACAGATTGCTAGGCACCACATATCTTTTGTGTTAATTTCAGGACACATTAAAAATGAAAAATAGTAAATAATTGAAGAAACACCAAATTTGCATGAAAACCCATCTAATAATTAATAGGCAAAAAAGAAGGGCAAACAAAACTCTACAGAATAATAAACTAATGCATACAAATACTCTTAAGAAAATTGGGTAGACAAATAATCTCTCAAAAAGGTAAATATATTTAAGATCACTTCTAAGAAAATACTCAAAGACATGAGGAAGAAAACAATACTTTTTAACTCTTTCATGCACTAGAAGAGATATACAAAAAATATAGAATAACTCTTTTGTCAAGGGGAATTCCATCAGACCAAGAGGCTTTATTCCCTCACTTAAACTCTTATTTATAGAAAAATCAGGTGCTACATGAAGTAGAAAATCATACAAGATCTGGAAATTAAATAGGCTTGATTGCCTCACACCAAAATCACTGCAAATGCAATCCTTCAAACAAACTCAAACTCAATGTTTGCTACTGACTGAATTAAAATGTAAGCAAAATTAAAAGGCTTGTTGGTAGCCCAATCAGTTTCCAACTTACCATAATTTAAGAACCCCAAAAAATTTGTAATGGTTAGCAACACAAAATCTCTCCCTCCACATCACAGGAGAAAGGAATCAAACCCAACCTTTTACTTCAAATCCATTCTAACCACGTCTCTATAACTCAAGGGTTTCTTTTGGAATAATTTCTGTCATTATATTAGATAAACTCTTCCGGCATTTTTCAAGTCTAGTAATAATGGGCATCAATGTGTGTTTGGCCAGAATGGTTTGATGTGTTCCCGCCCAGTGCAAATTATTTGGGGTTATTAGTTAAGATAATTAGGATGGCTATCAACAAGCCTTTAATTTTGCCAACACTTTAATTCAGTAGTAACAATCAAATGTGAATTTCATTGAAAGACTGAATTTGCAACAATTCTAGCATAAAGGAATCAAATTTGTTTAATTAATTTTTTCAGATCTTGTATGATTTTTCACTTTATCGTGTAGCATCCAATTTTTTCCTACAAATGTGGGGTTCAAATATAACAACAATCACAAGCCTTAAGGGGTACAAATGAGGGAATGAAACAACTCAGACTGAAATAGCAAAAAAGGAAAAAAGAAAGAAGTAACTCAATTTGAAGAGAATTCATTTCAATAAAGGAATCTTTTTATACTTTTTGTATACCTTTTATGGTGTGTACAAGTGAAGTATTTTGGTATTCCTAAACTAAACTTTGACTATGACGATATATCACATATATTCCTTGTTTTAACCCCATTTCTTGGAGAAAACACTTTATCTATAAAGCATTTATTTCCCTGTTTTAGTAGCAACAATATATTTTGCTTCAGGGTACACAAAATAAGAAGGTTGTTTATAGAACAAGGGAAACTTTAGGTAGCAAATGCAAGGTTGGTCCTTTATAACTGGAAGGTCATGGGTTCAAATTGTGAAAACAAACTCTTTACAGAGGAAGGGTAATGTCAAATACAAAAACTGACTATTTTGGTACTTGGAGTATTCAGTTGATAATATACATATCCCGTGTCCATTTGCAATTGCTGTGAAATTTCTGTTGTCATGCAAATCACTTGTGCAAAAAACACTTGTAAGAATTACTTTCAAGAAAAACTAGTTTAGCTGGCTAGATTATCCAAGACAGGGGCGGATTTAGGGGGGGGCAGGCACGGGCTGCAGCCCCCCCCCCCAAGATTCAGCCCTCCCCCAGATTTGCAAGGGAGGAGGGCTGAAATGGGTTATGGATCTGGGGGCCAGCCCTCCCCCAGATCTACTCCTAGATCCGCCCCTGATCCAAGAAATGCACTTCGTGCTATTATAGATGTTTAGTCAGTAATTGAAAAATGTGTTTTTAGAAATTATTTGAAAGGGTATTGACATTTTTTTGAATATAAAATTTTTTATGATTAAATACTATTCTTAACTATAAAAATGAGAAGAAACTATCCAATCACATTTAAGCAACAACAAAAGTTTACAAAAACTAATACTTATTTTTTTTTTTTTTGTCATTAATAATAGAAACATATAGTAACCGCATTCAAACTATAATATAAATTGATGATCTTTTGAAGGAAATGTACCAAGCTTTTGATGACTATGATAAAATCATGAATAATAGTAATTGACACAAATTGACCGCATTTATACTTGAATCTATCTGGCCATGTCCCAATATTTTATATCCTAATCTTTCATCATTGCAGGAAACAATGGCCACTCAATGTACTAAAAGTAAGCTTAATTTGAAAATGTGTTATTATCCTTGACGCTTTTTATTGTAGTTAGCGATCATTAGTTCACTTAGAAAAAATAAATATAAGATACCTGGGCTGGGTAACTTATGTACTTTAAGGCTTCAATCCCCATGGCAGGGCCAATTGTATTTGTAATGCCAGCACTCCAGTAACTCCACCATGGAGCACCCCCACTACTACTGCTGGACCAGAGCTTTATCACTGTCCCATAAGCACACAGATTGTAATGTATGAATCCAAGTTAAGGGAAACACATAGTTGAAAGATAACAGAAACACTTACTGATAAATGACCAGATTAAACAAACTACATTTTGCGCCAGATTCAGGAATGCGAGGTGTTCAAACCTCTGCTTGTCTGGACCAAATCTCTTGGTGGACCTAAACATTACAATAGCACAAAAATGAGTGCCCAACAAATGCCATTGTGAATGAAAAAACCACATTTCTACAGGATTGGAATAGAATTCAGAATATGACAATGACGACGCGATCCGTACAGAACTAACTACACACAAAAAATTGCAGTTTTACATCCGAATACTCTGATTAATCGAAGCTGAGCTCTAACCTCGTTTCGACCGAAATTACAACAATATAAAAGCGGCGATCAATCGGGTAGGCTGCGAAGAGGCACTAACTCTGACAAACTTTTTAAGCAGGGATCAAAGTAGAGCGCAGAGAGGGGGAGAGAGAGCACTTACACAGTCTCTTGAAGGACGCCTTGGTAAATGTAAGCCGACCAAATACCGGCGACGCAAAAGGCTAGCACCAGAACACGGCGGAGCCCGTGAGACTCCATTGCGCGGCCCTGAAAAGCCGCCGGAAGCACCAGATCCGGTAAGCCAACCGCCTTTCTCCGGCGAGATTTGCAGAGAAGGTGAGAGAGAATGAGATCGAGGGCGCGAGAGAATTTTCCCAACTGCCAAATCGCCCTCCGGCGAGACTGTTGCTCTTGTTGGCGTCGGGATATTAATATGGGGCTCGGAGCTACGTGGGCATTCCACGTGGAGATCTGGCATTGGCTGGTTGAGTCAATCTTGGAATTCTATTGGTTGGAGTAACGTGGCCACTTTTTTACTCGTTAGGCTTGGCTTAGGCGTAAGTAATACTGCTGGGCTCGTTGGCTGGCACTATTGGTATTACATGGGCTCCAGCCTCCAAATCAATGTGCTATGGCCCAATAGCCCATAATGTTCATGTTTTTCTATTATTCAGGTCTCAAGAACTTGTGCCTACTATTCTTAAACGAGTTGTTTTTAATTTTACTTTCGTATGATAACTCATAAACTTTACTCTATTAGGCACACTTAGAAAGGATAGATAAAATACATTAACCGTCTTTGAAGCAAGGCGAGTCACGCCTAATTCAAAACACTATCAATCGATCAATGGTATGAAGTTTAAAATGATGTTAAAATTTGATTCGTTTAACTTAACAAATGAATTCAAATAATTTTTTATCTAATTAAACATTGAGTCGCTCGCAAATTATTCAATTCATTTATAACCCATAAACTAGAGTCGGCAAATAGGTCAGACCCCGCCCGCCTCCCACTTGGTCCATCTATTTTATGGGATGGGTCGAATTTGACCAACAAGGGAGACAGATCAAGCCGAGCAATGAGAAATGGGAACCCAGGACAACCTATGACTTTTAATAAACAGCTCAAAATGGGCCATGAACCACCCAACCCATTTGCCAACTCTACCATAAACATGAGTTTAGAACACTTCAATTCACCCAAACTTCATTAAAATGAAGAAATTGAATTTAAGACCTTAAAACTCACCTTCTTTTTAACTTAATTGAGTTGAAAAACTAAATTAACCAATTCCGTTAATCCACATCCTTCAAACATGTTAATTGGGTAGATAGAAACAAATACCAATCAGTTACTTGATCGAGTGACCATGCATGTCACACATTAAAAAAATATTAATTTGACAACAATTATAAAACTATTTATTATGATATTATTTTTATAAAAAAAAAATCAAATTTTTATTAAAAAATGGCACACAATGGAGCCCATAGTTATGGAGGGGTTGACTTATTCCCAATTTGCCTTTAAACTAAAATACAAACAGAACTTTGACCATGATAGAGTACGATTTTGATTTTTATAAAACCTAAATTAATCCAATTCTTAAGCACTCATACTCTTTAACTCTGTTAATTGGCATCTTCATCAGTCTCTTTTGTTATGGTTTTATTGGCATCTTCATTAGTCTTAACTTGATGTTATTTTTCCTATTTAAAGTGTTAGTTTCACACGAATTTTATATAATTTAAATTTTTTTTATAGGAAACGAGCAAAGGACACAAATGTAATTAATTGGGTTTTTAAAAAAATTATAAATTAATTAATAATATTATTTTAAAATTAATATTATAAATTAATTGAATATTAATATTTGAGAATTAATATTAAAAGAAGAAGAAATGGGAGGGAAAAAAAAAAAGATACAAAGATAGAAAGAGAATTATAAAAGGAAAAGAGTGCAAAAGAAGAACAGAAAAGGTCAAGAAAGCACAAGGTAAGAGGGAAGACCAAAAGGACAAATGGCTGAGGTATGCAGCAGACATAGAGATAGAATTTTGACTTTTTTCGTATTTGAAAACACATTTTCCATATTTTTTAATATTATCAAATGGTCTTAAAATATTTTTAAAATTATAAAAATAATCTTAAAACAATTTTAATCTTTGTTGACATTTTAAAAATTAAAATATTCATGCATCATATCATAGATGAAAGGTGGTGAGTTAATTAGTATTCATCCTTCCCTTTTGATTCCTTAAATTTGCATGTACCCATAAATATCTATGCTGAGATTTCCAATTTTATGCCAAATCATAAGCTTTACTTCCAGTGGTATAAACAAGTCTTTTGTGATTAAGTTTAGCTTTCCCTTTTTTTTTTCTTTTTAAAATTAAAATAATTTACGTTCTCCCTACTTTTTAATTTTTAATTTTGCATTTTATTTTTTTATTTTGATAATCTATTTTCAAAAAATTGAAAATTGTTCTGTTTGTCATTTTAAAAAATTATTTTTCAAAACAGAAAATTAAAAAAACTTGTTCTCTTTGAAATTTTAAAAGTAAATTTTTAATGACATTTTATTAAATAAATTTAATTATCTAAAAAATTAAAATATTTAATTTTAAATAAATAAATAAATTAACTTAAAAAAAATAACAAATGGAAACATAATGTGATTATAAATAGGAAGTATTAAAATAAAAATTAAAGACATGAACTAATATTACATAATGTGATTATAAATTATAAGATTGTATCATTAGAAAACGCATTTATTTTAGAATTTTGAGAAAAATATTTTATAATATTTTATTTAATAAATTTAATTATTAAATAATAAAATTAATTCTTTTTAATAAAATTTTACTATTAAAATAAATAATAAATTTAATTAATAAATTATTGATATCTGAGTGGTAATTTATATTAAATATTATTATATATAATATGTGTAATATACTTAATAATATATTATATGTTATCTTATATTTTTAATTATAATATAAATATATTATATTTTTAAAATTTTAAATAAGTATATAATTTTATTTTTAAAATTTAAGAATAATTTTTTTTCGTCCTTCTTTTCTTTTTTAAAGCCAAAACATGAAAAATAGATTATGTTTTCCATATTTTGGATTTAAAGATTGTTTTGGTTGAAAACAAACAAAACAACATTTGTTGCTTTGAGTTTTTTTTATAAAATTTTTTCTTATTTTTGAAAATAACAAACTAAAAGTATTTTTATTATTTTAAAAAATTAAAAACTAAAAATAATCTAAAAATAATAAAAAGAACGCAACCTTAAGTTTTGAACTAAGAAAAAATTTTACTATGTGTTACCCTTAATGTTATTTAAAAATTTAATATTGTTCTCTATTAAGTGTGAACAAAAATTTTAAAGTCATTTTTCTTTTAGATTCATTTAATTTAAAGATAAAAATTATTAAATTATGATTAAAAATTTATTCAAAACAAGATTGCTGATAAACTCACAAAAAGACAAAGAAGTCAATGTCAGAATTTTGACTCAAACTTATTTGTCCAATCGGTTGGACCATAGTTTATAGAAAAAATGTGATGGTTTAATGTATGTATCGAGGACTCCTTCATTTTTGCATTACAAAAAAAAATTATGTTGGAAGATAAACTTATAAATTTGTCAATCCATAACTCACCAGTAAAAGTAAAAGTAAAATATGATTTAAAGCAAGGGAGAAATCATTCCAGCTTAGAGGATGAATGGAAGTGAAATCCATCATGAAACAAAACAGGATCTTTTTCTGTTTTTGTTTTTGCCAAGAATAACAAGACCACCCAATCGAGGAGGAACAACAGTCGGGGAACAAAGGGATGTTGTCCATGAACTTGATGGGCACTTGCTGTCAAAAGAATGTCCAATTGATGATTTTGACATCATTTGTGGTAAAAAAAAAAAAACATAAATGAATGAATTAACATTTCTGGGAAAGAGACAAAAACAAAGGTGGCAGCCAGACGAGTCCCCCAGGGTTCGTGGCCCTCCATGTGGGTGTTCTAAGATAAGATCGTACGGAGGTGAAATCTGAAGTTGGACAGCATCTTCTCCGCGTTTTCTTGCCCCTTTCCTCCATTCTCAGCTTCTTAGAACCAGCTCCTCTCTTCTTCTTCTACTTCTTCTTCTTATTATTCTATTATGTGCGTAAAAGAAATGGTTTTCTTATTGAATTGGGACAACCTGGATTGGGAGAAGGAAAGGAAAATTCAGGGGGAAAAATAGGGAAAGAGAATAAAAACTGGGTTCTTGTTAATGTGAAGAAGATAACTTGTTTTGGTAGCCATTAAGTGTTTGTTTATCTCTCACCTTTGGAGGGCGGACTTCGCCGGATGGGGAATTGCTTGGATTCGTCTGTAAGAGTTGATACTGCTCATAGCTCCCATATTAGCAGCGGTAAAATGCATAAATCTCTCCTTCACTTTTCAGTGTTTTATTTGAAACTCCTCTTTGGGTGAAGGGAAAAATGGGGAATCTCTTTTGCAGCTCATTTAGCCGTCTATCTGTTTCCCTTTCCTTTCTTTTTAAGGGTTTTGATAATCATGGTTGGGTATAATTTCTGCTCTGAAGTTTTGATGCGTGGGTTGGTTGGGCCCTTGAAATTCTCTTCTGAACCTTTGATACGTGAGTGCTTTGAACTTCTTTTTCATGGTTTTCATTAACTTAAAGGCTTTATTTGTAGCTTGTTTGCTTATATCTCTGTTCTAGGGTTTTGGATTAAATGTCCACACCCGTTCCCTAATTCTTTGGTCTTGGGTCATGAGATTTAGTTGCTGCAAGATTTGTTAATTTGCTTCCATCAAACATAAACATAGGAGGATTCGATCAAACATAAACATATATAGGAAGGAGGATCCGCATCTTCATGTATTGCATTAAGAACATCTCCCTCGGCTTGATGCATCTGTAGATGTTTAAAACCAAAGTTGTTCGGACCAATCATGGTGGATAAATTCAGGATCCTATAACATTTAAAACTATTAAGATTTAAATTTAAGAAAAATAGCATATTTGGAAATTAACTGTGATCAAAGCCTTGTGAAAGTTGTCTTTCTTCTGGTTTGTTTGGACTATCAATCATCTCCAAAGGATATTTTAGAAGAAATTTCTACCTTTTGTACAAATATGATTCAACAAGAGTGGCAAGAACCATGTTAATGACAAACTTCTAATTTTTTTTCTAAACTCAATTCACGCATTTTGCATTGCAGAAGATGAAACTTCCATAATGCTTTTACGAATTGGTTATGTTTAAGAAAGAATCTAGATCATATTTATGAGGTGCTCCTTCAGGACAAGTTTTGGCAAATGGTGAAGATTTGAAGAGGTCTTGTGAATGAGGGGCTTCATAATGTGGAGGATGTGATGAATTTGTTTTTGGAGATTGATATATCTCATTTGACCAACTTAAACCCTCTAGACATGAAGTGTTGGTTTCTGGTGACACAGCAACCATCAGAAACTTTGATAGGAATGATGCTATTTGACAAGTTAAACACTCTAGATACAAAGTGTTGGGCTTGAAGGGATTTCCTAATATGAAGGTGGAGACTAGACATGGAAGAATGAAGGAAATGCTCAAATGAGTATTCTTCTGTTTATTAATGTTATTACGGATGCCTTGAGCATCAAAAGTAGTAAGTAGATGTCAAACAAGATGCTTGCGCTGGCCAAATGTATTGTGCAATTGATGAAGTGGTACTGGAGTTGGATCAGATTATTGTCTGTGTTAAAAACTTGCTGATTCTGTTGTTTCTGCAATATCCAAAATTTTATTTTGTTTAAACTATTGTTATTTGAATCTTCTCTTCTCTGTCTACTTCAGGAGCCTCAAAATGTACCAGCAGAACTAGCAATTCTTCTGCTCGTTCCACCCTGACAGTTCCATCTTACAGTGAAAGGAGTTCTGGAAGTCTCCTCACTCCTCGATCTGAAGGTGAATTATTGTCATCCCCTCATTTAAAAGCCTTCTCATTTAATGAGTTAAGGATTGCCACCAGAAACTTCCGTCCCGACAGTCTTCTTGGGGAAGGAGGCTTTGGTTATGTGTTTAAAGGATGGATTGATGAAAATACGCTCACTGCTGTAAGGCCTGGATCTGGTATGGTCATTGCTGTCAAGAAGCTTAAACCAGAGGGTTACCAGGGCCACAAGGAGTGGTTGGTATGTCTTCTTGATTAGTAATTTAGTGCCTAAGTTTTACTGTTAGTGTTGGCTTATTTATTTAGCAACCATTTGCAGACTGAAGTCAATTATCTTGGGCAACTTCATCATCCGAATCTGGTTAAACTCGTTGGCTACTGCGCAGAGGGTAATAACCGGCTTTTGGTATACGAGTTCATGCCCAAAGGAAGCTTGGAGAATCATCTGTTTCGAAGTAAGTTACAATTTGAATGGGTATACCTAAGAGCATCAGGCAATTCTATTTCAGATTTAACTTTTGGTTTCTTAACTGTCTTCTTTTAATTTTAATTCTCTGTTAGACATATTCTTTGATATTCTCTACAACCATATGCCTACTGGTACATTTGTTTTCTTTCTACTATTTTCCTGCCATTTTAGTTTTGGTGTGATGGAACTATATGCCATAAAATTTGGTTAGAACTAGTGGTTCATCACATTGCTCTATATGTGCCAAACATATTATTTTAGTATCTGTGGAAAAATTGGAATGTATGGTCAACTAATAAAATAAAAATTACTTACCAAAAATTAAAAATTAAAAAAATAAGTATACTGTTAATAATGGACCTTCTGTGCATAAGCAATATATATGCATTGAAATAGTGAGTAAAGTTTTAGTTTAAATGGATAACCATTTAATTATAGTCAATGCTCTTTTTTCTCAAGCCCATTTGAAAATAA
Organism: Diospyros lotus; assembly: GCF_014633365.1. Taxonomy (NCBI): domain Eukaryota; kingdom Viridiplantae; phylum Streptophyta; class Magnoliopsida; order Ericales; family Ebenaceae; genus Diospyros; species Diospyros lotus. The sequence continues at coordinate 4,023,999 of NC_068340.1, forward strand.
AACCAATTTATAATAAATTGCTATGATATATCCCAAAATTACCTAAATGGAGTTTTTAGTTTCTTTCGTGAATATTTTAATATATAATTTATCAAACAAAGAACAAACCAAAATTGATGGTAAAATCAACAACCAAAACTTTTTCCACATTGTTCTTTTGTATGGATTTGTATTGCCAATGTGACTTTTAGAAGTCATTATTAATGTCATGCCGATAACCCTAACCGGGTTAGGATAAATTACAGTTGATGATGATGATGAGCAGCCATGGGTTGCCCTTTCAATTCACAGTGAACATGTTTATCAAACAAATAGTTTTCTTGAAGAAAAACTAAACTGTTCAAAGCACTTTGTTAAAGTAGACTAAGATAATTTGCTAATAGCTTCATTTCCAAAATTTGAGTGAATGGTAGGCTATGACTGTTACTGTGTGCTTGATTGTAAGAAGATGATCAATGGGTCATCTAGTGTGTCATTGGCTGAGGCGGTAAAATATAGACTTAAATGATAATAAAAGAGTGGTTTGTGTGATCAATGGGTCATATAGCTTATTGTTGTACCTGCAATTTTGTTGACAAATGATTCTCCAATCTTAATAAAAGACAAAGAATAGAAGGTTAAGGGTATATAGCCAAGGGAAATATACATTATTGGAAGAGAAAAATATAAAAATCAACGAAGGAAAATGATTGAGGAATGATGTGGGTATGTAATTTACACCAAATAATAAGAGTATGCAACTAAGAAAGACATACACAGTAGGAAGAGAAAAAAAAAATCAACAAACTTGGATAAAAAGGGATATGTGGGTAATAAGTGAGGTTGTAAGGTAACTATAATGAGATTGCAGAGCACACTCTTTTTATGTTAGATAGCAGAAGGGAGAAAGAAGAAGAAAATCAGAAACAGTGCAGTATGTTTCTTAGACAGTAAAGAGACGAGAAGGAAGCCAGAGAAATAATAGCCTCATTAATCAGATCTCAGCCTTAAATACCCTAAAACTAATTCATTGTCTAATTACAGAAATATCCTTGGTTCACAACAACAGCACACAATGTAGCAAGCTAACTAATACAGCAAACTAACTAACCACAATACAAACAACAGTAAGCTAACTAATAACAGGAAATATTACAGTCTGATAATGTTTGATCTCTATCTACCTTCTGAACTTGAGGAAAAATGGGCTTATCTGTTATCGTGTTGCCCGTGTTGTTGAGAGTATTGTAGGCTTCAGTGGAGAACGGTGCAATATGTTTGATCTTGAATTAGCTTTGAATTGATCCCAAAACTTGGCACCTCTTCAGATAATATTGAGCACTAATCTCAAGGGAAGAGCTAAAAGAAGGGTATGATGAATGGCTTTTGATGCTGCCAGTTTATGCTGAGTTTGTATTCTCTGTAGATTACCTTTTGGTGTATTTTAGATCTGCTCATTGATGATAACAACCGACACGCTTGTATCCATTCATTCAAATCGATAGGATAGGAGATTTTGTATTCTTTGATGCTAATTTGAATATTTTCCCCCCACAGGGATTGCTCTTCTGACCTGACACCACCCTTTCTTGTTTTGCAGGAGGGCCCCAGCCACTGCCTTGGGCAACAAGGATTAAAGTGGCAATAGGTGCGGCCAGAGGTCTTTCTTTTATGCATGATGCTGAATCACAAGTCATTTATCGTGATTTCAAAGCTTCTAATATCCTACTAGATATGGTATGCAAAATAGAAGGAACGCATTTAAAATTGCTTTGCATTGTATATGGAGTTCATGTTTATAGATTTCATATTGATCACACTCTGCCTCTGGGATGTAGGACTTCAACGCGAAACTGTCTGATTTTGGATTAGCTAAGGCAGGGCCCACCGGCGATCGAACCCATGTTTCTACTCAAGTTATGGGTACTCAGGGCTATGCAGCACCAGAATATGTGGCTACAGGTTGGTTTTCTGAAGCATTCATTCATTCCTCTCTGGTCGTTTTTCTGCTCATAGCTATCCTATGTTGTGTTATTTTGGTCAAATAGACGAGAATTTGTGATAAAGTCATTGCCGATGAACAGGTCGGCTGACGGCAAAAAGCGACGTATACAGCTTTGGGGTTGTTTTGCTGGAGCTGTTGTCGGGTCGCCGGGCTGTTGATAGATCAAAGTCTGGTGTGGAGCAGAACCTAGTGGTCTGGGCAATGCCATATTTGGGCGACAAACGAAAACTATTCAGGATAATGGATACCAATTTGGGGGGCCAATACCCCCAAAAAGCTGCTTACACAGCCGCCACCATTGCCTTACAGTGTTTATGCATGGAGCCTAAATTCCGGCCAAGGATGTCAGACGTTTTAGCAACTCTAGTGAAGCTCGAGGATCCCAAGAATATTTCCGGCAGCAAACAGTCCCAATCAGGGCATCAGACAGTTCCTGATTCAGCCGGCAAGTCGCCAATGAGGCACCGCCAGTCACCTATGAATCCGGCAGCAGCCACTGCGTCCCCGCTGTTGCACTACCGGCACTCACCCCGCGTTCGATGACCAGATTTGTAAAGCGGCGGCGGCAGCAGAAACAGTCTTTGTTTTGTTTATAGATAGGATGTTGTTTGGGCATCTTTGCATTCTATGAATATTATTAATTGTATCATATTTTTGGGCTTTGCGAAGAATCAGCCACATTCGTTGCTGATTTTGACTTTGGTTGTTCGTTGGTTGGTTGGTTGGTGTAACAAATTTAAATTTTAGTGAAGCATAAAGAATGTGAAATTATTCAAAGTGTGGCATTATATATATATATATATAGAAGTCACAGTATTTTACCATTACCATGGTGCTATTTGCCATTTGAATTCTTGTATAGACATATTGTCTTAGAGACTTTAATATAAACCGAACAATTATTATTGTATGATTGATTAACTTTGTTGCTTGTTGGTGGTATTTGAAACTATCATTTATTTTATGTTAAATATTAATGTCCCGTTAAGTTGAGTCAAGACTAAAATCATAATAACGATTGAAAATAATTTAGACTTCAAATAAAGCCAAGGTATCAAAGCTAGACTTCAAATCCTAAATGCACTCCAAACAAGATGAATATAGAGGCACTTCACACTATCAATAAAAGAACACCTCAAAGCTGTATCAAATATACCCAAGGCAATCTCTAAATTTTAGGGATTGAATGAATCCGAACCCGTTGCAAATAATCAAGAGATTGGCATTTTGAGCCTCTCAAATTTCATATGTCTAAGTTTTCATGAACTAAAGACAAGATAATCAGTATCAACTTAGTTATTATAATTCAACTCAATTTCAAATTAGCAAAATAAGGGAGAATTAACTAATCCTTTGCGATATGAGCAAAGCATGGTTATCCTTCATATAGTATTTATTATATATTTAAATTTGTTTAAATTTAATATGTTATATTATTTATGACTAGTGACTATTCTAGACTTGATCAAAAATCAATTGAAGCGTATAAGTAGACTAAGTTATGGACAATCTAAGACCAAGCTGGTTGGTCCAAACTAAAGTTTGAACACCCAACTTATAATCATCATCATTCCAAAAAGTATAAAAAAAACCTCAAGTGATGTACTAAAAATAGGGCTAATAGTAGCAAAAAAATTGAACCTTATCTTTTTTTTTTTTTGTAATCTAATCCAAACTTTTTAATTTTGACAATTAACTCTTGATTTAGTTTATTAATTGTAATTTTATCTACGACTTGAATTCGATTCAAAAGGCATGTGTGTCTGCTGATGTTGCACGCCACTTGATATCTTAAAATATTTGAGTGGGTCCCACATTGATATACTTGGAAAAAATAAAATGACATGTTAAATAAATATATATATATATACACATACACACAAAAGATGTAGGTAGGGGATGAAAAGACAACGACGAAGAAGGAGAATGAGACGATGGTGTTGGGCTGGAGGCAGTAGCCGATTTGGAAGCTAGAAGTTGGGTTCACTACCGCTTGCCCGGTCCGATTCTGTATCTTCTTTCTATCTTTGCCCCAAACTTGAGGTGAGATATCCAATCAATTTGAATAATGACCAGAAATTGGAAGCTTGGTTCCTCTTTCGTTAATTTGGAGATATTTGAAAGCTAGAAACTGGACTCCAAACTTGAGGTGAGATATCCGATCAATTTGGAGTCTAATTCTGGAAGTTGGATGCTAGGTTCTTCCTTCGTCGCCATTGCCGTCACTCCATCCCCTACTCGTTCCTTCTTTGTGTGTGTATGTATATATATATATATAACACATATATATACATATATTTAACATATCATTTTATTTTTTTCACACTTATGTCAACATGGGACCTATTCAAATGTTTTAAAATATCAGGTGACGTGTCATTTTAGAGAGCGCACACGCCTCTTGAATCGGATTTGGGTCACGAATAAAATTGCAATGAATCGACCAAATTGAGAGTTAATTACCAAAATTGAAACGTTTGGATTAAATTGAAAAAATGTGATAAGGTTTGATTTTTGGTTGCTATATATTAACCCCTAAGAATATTATATTCATTACAGTCTCCATAGCTTTCTTTCAATTATCTCAAATCTCTTAGCATCAGAGTGGTGTTGTCTTAATCGAGCCCTGGCCAATTTTTCTTATTTTCCATCTATGCAACTCATCTCAGCAATATTCCACATGCATGGTCGAAGTATCGAATAATCGTATAAATTCAACCAACTGGCAGTCAACTCATTATTAATTTGGGGGCATCTATGGGAAACAAAGGTTTTTCTCTAACTTAGCGAGATGGAAGGTGACCCAGCCAAGCACCCACCTGTCATCAAAGACCATTTGTCCAATTTTGAAGTGAAGCACATCATGAAGAACAACAACTAGCCAATCATCCTGAAGCCTTGGATCTGCGGGGCTACTCAAAATAATTAGATAATTAAGATCATGATCAGGAAACAAATCCAAATCCTTATTAACAACGACTAGAGTGGAAGTAATAACACAGGACATGGTAACTAGGCTCGTGTCAATCAAGGTGTAGCAGTAGAGATAACAATCTCCCAAACAACATTAGTGGGGACCAAACCAATATGGTGACAATGAACAAAAAAATATCAATAAATAGTGGCACGGAAAAGGGTACTCCACCCCAACAATTACTTCCATATGATCAAAATAACAATCACGAAGAATATAGGCAAGAAAATTAGGTTAACCACAATTGTAAAGTCGCTCAAGCACTCGAAGTGATGAATGTCAAATGCAATAAAGCTAGGATCGTTGTAATTGATAAAGCTATTCTCGAACACAAAGTAATGAAAATCGAATAAAAGAATATTAAGATCACAAGTGAGAGCCACTTCGTGAGTAGGAGCATGAAAAAACAAGAAATTTTATGAGATAATGCATAATATGGAAGTATCTAGGATAAGCATATATATATGGATGACTTAATCAAGTATGATGCCTCTATCTCACCATGTACTTAATAAACTTGCCCTTAATGTGTAAAGAAATTCTTTAGAATTGAAGACTCTATAAAACATATATGTCTCTATCAAGACGATATAAAGGGAAAAGGGGTCTTGGATGCAATGCTTCGTCAAGGTTTTGCCCAAGCTTTTCATTAAAGAACTTGAGACTAGTATGACACTTGCCGAGGGCAATTGATGCATTCGCCTAGTTGGAATATTAATTTGTTGAAAGGTTTCAAGAAAATCAATGTCTTGTGAAATCCAATTCGGTTATTCTTCAAGTGTAAGCATGGAGAAGCAATAAAGTAGCATATATATGGATTAAGTTTTAAACAATAGCTTCTAAAATTGACAAGGTAGATGATACATTAGCAATTATAGCGATCTCTAATGAGCTCAAGGACACTAGTTTTGGCTTCTCCTTATTGAAAAATCCTACAAAGATGTTGATGAATTAATTGTATGTTCGATCATAACATTATATCAATGTCGAGTTAAGGAACAATCTAGGAGAGGTGCCCAGACTAACTCCAAAAAGCCTAAAAAGAAATAAGACAACCCCCTCAATTGAAACACCATAGATTAAAGAAGGGATAACTCTATTGATTTGAAAAACAAGTCCTTGTAGAAATAAGCGAAGATTGATGACTTTGATAGCCTGTTAGGAATAATACAAGAGGTTTAAAGTTAAATTTGACCAAGTATTGTGAGTTCCATTAGATAATAGGACATCACGTAGATGATTGTCACGAGTTACAAAGGGAGATTGATAACTGTTAGAATTATAGCATAGAAAGGAAGGAGCACACTTTTCTATTTTTCAGAACTTGATAATGCCTCATTGATACTTGCTGATATATATACACAAAAGACATAATCCCATGATTTAAGGAGGGGCCATACCTATTACAACTTTTCCTTTAGCAGCCCTTACAAAAAACTTTCCATAAAACAAGGACATCCATTCCTTTTTACTAACCCTCCACAGCCAAATATCATTACAAATATTCTAATCTAACTTGGGAGTATCTAGAAAAACCTGACTTCAACACTCCTCCTCATGATTTTTCTTGGAGACTCCCAGTTTGACCCTTAAATCTTCAAACCTTCCAGCTGCAAGTGACTTAGTCATAATGTCTGCAAGTTGGTTTTCTGAGCTGCAATGAATCAGCTGCACTTTACCTTCTTTTTCAGCTTGCCTGATGGCATGAAACCTGACATTTATGTGCTTTGTATGCCCATGTTGCACTGGATTTTTAGTCATTGAAATGGCTGATTTATTGTCAACTTGAATGACAGTAGCTTCCTGTTGAGTTTGAAACAAATCTGTCAAAACATTCCTTAACCAAATGGCTTGGTTAGCAGCAGCAGCAGCAGCTATGTACTCTGCTTCTGCAGTTGACTGAGCAATAACATCTTGCTTCCTTGAAACCCATGAAAAAACTCCTGAACCCATAGAAAATACATAACCAGTGGTGCTTTTCATGTCATCAAGGCATCCTGCCCAGTCACTATCAGAAAACCCTTGCAGCTTTCCATTTTCTGCTGTTGTATACCAAATTCCAGAATCATAAGTACCTTTGACATACCTTAGGACTCTTTTAGCTGCCCCTAAATGAACCTGACCAGGTGATTGCATATACCTAGACAACACACTTGCTGCAAACATGATATCTGGTCTTGAAGCAGTTAAATACAAGAGGCTTCCCACCAAACTTCTATAATGGCTAGGATCCACATCTTCACCCTTTTCTGCTTTTGACAGCTTTCCATTTTGAGCCAGAGGTGTAGCAACAGATTTACACCTTTCCATATTAAACTTCTTCAACAAATCAAGTGCATACTTTCTTTGGGAAATGAAGATGCCAGCCGATGATTGGCTAATCTCCATCCCTAGAAAGTAGGTCATAAGCCCCAAGTCTGACATTTCGAATACAGCTTCCATTTCCTTCTTGAATTCAGCAATTAGCCTTGAATTACTTCCAGTTACTAACATATCATCAACATAGATAGATAAGATTAACAATTCTCCAGTTTCAAACCTTTTAACATAGAGTGTAGCTTCATTTTCACTTCTTGTGAAACCACAATGCAGCAGGTATGAGTCTACTTTGTTGTACCAGGCTCTAGGAGCTTGTTTCAGGCCATACAAAGCCTTTTGTAACTTGTAAACCTTGTGCTCCATCCCTGAAACCTGAAACCCTTCTGGTTGCTCAACAAATAACTCCTCCTGCAGCTCACCATTCAAGAATGCTGACTTTACATCCAAGTGATACACTTCCCATTTCAAGTTAGCAACCAAAGCTAATAGCAACCTTATAGTTTCATGCCTTGCAACTGGTGCAAACGTGTCACCATAATCTACACCAGCTTGCTGTGAATATCCCTTGACAACAAGTCTAGCCTTGTGCTTGTGAATAGAGCCATCAGGATTCAACTTTGTCCTGAAAATCCACTTCACCCCTATCACATTTCTTACTTCAAGTCTGTCCACAAGCTGCCAAGTATGATTTTTCTCTATCATATCAATCTCCTCCTGCATTGCCAATCTCCATTCTTCATACTTTACTCCTTCAGCAAAGGAGGAAGGCTCCAAGGCTGCATAATTGCATTTCTCATATACCTCAGACAATGATTTTGTCTTGAGAATAGGAGAATCAGGAGGGGAATCAGCAGCCTTGTCAGAATTCATTCTAAAAGTCAAAACAGAAAGTTGTGGTGAATTAGATTTCCCTTCAGTTTTCTGCAAGAAAACTGTGTCTTTTTCAGCAAGACCTTTGTCCCAATTCCAATGTAGAGACTCATCAATCACCACATCCCTGCTCACATAAACTTTTTGACTTTGCATATTATAAATCCTGTAGCCTTTTGACATGGATGAATAGCCCAAGAAAATTCCCACTTCAGCCTTCTGATCTAGCTTGCTTCTCTTTGCAGAGGGCACATGGACATAGCAAATTGAACCAAATGTCCTCAAGTGTTTGGCTGTTGGTTTTAACCCTGACCAAGCTTCCACTGGAGTCTTCCCATCCACTGATCTAGTAGGCAGCCTGTTGAGTAAATACACTGTTGTATGAATAGCCTCTGCCCAGAAATTCAAAGGCAAATTCTTTTCCACCATCATGCACCTTGCCATTTCCACAACAGTTCTGTTCTTCCTCTCTGAAACTCCATTTTGCTGTGGTGAGTAGCTCACTGTTAGTTGATGACTAACACCCAAATCTGCACAAAACCTCTCAAATTCATGAGAAGTATACTCCTTCCCATTATCAGATCTCAAAGCCTTCAACTTGCATCCACTTTGAGTCTCAACCATAGTCTTAAACTTCTTAAACACAGAAAAGACATCCCCTTTGCTTCTCAAGAAATATACCCAAGTCATTCTAGTGAAATCATCAATAAAGAGCACAAAATACTTGTTTTGACTTAATGATTCTGTGCTCATTGGTCCACAAACATCTGTGTGCACTAACTCTAATTTCTCATTAGCTCTCCATGTTGCACTAGCAGGAAATGTTTGTCTATGCATTTTTCCAAATTGACAAGAACCACACACATCACTAGTCACTTGGATTTCAGGTAGGTCCCTTGTTAAATCATTTGCTTGCATATATTTCAAAGCAGCCAAATTAAAGTGCCCATACCTTCTGTGCCATACCACAGATTCATCTATCTTTGCAAAATTAGCACTATCACCAACAACATTCCAGTTTAAAGGAAAGGCCTTGTTAACCATAACCACTTTGGCAATCAAGCAATCATGAGGATCATAAATATAGCAGAATTTCCCTTTAAATGATAATGAGTACCCATTTGCAAGCATTTGAGCTACACTTAATAAATTCTGAGCTAAACAAGGTATAAATAGCACATCATGAATGTATTTAGTACCTTGCTTAGTGTTTACTGCCACTGAACCCTTTCCTTCTGCTTGAACCACCTGTCCATTTCCAAGCTTTACTCTTGTCTTCACAGACCTATCTAAATTGGAAAAAATCTGCTTATCTTTGGACATGTGACTAGTGCAGCCAGTATCAATAAACCAAGTCTGCTTATAGGAGTTTTGTGTTTCCTGGAAAGCCATAAACAGACTAGCAGATTCATTCTCCTGCTCATCTATAAAATTTGCTTGTTGTGTGGACTGACCTTGAGATTGACTTTGCTTGGCCCTACAATTTCTTTCTATGTGACCAGGCTTTTTGCAAAACCTGCATTCTATTTGAGGTTTTCCTTTGTACCAACAATCCTTCTCCAGATGATTGGTCCTTTGACAAGTGTTGCACGGTGGAAACTTGCCATTTTTTCCAAATTCCTTGGACCCCATAATACCTTTTCCTTTACCTCTTTTGTTTGATGTAGGCTGTTTTAAGTCTTTAGCAGGCTGTTTCCCTTTATGCCTGGCTTGAAATGCCCCTTTAGATACTTCTTCCTCCCTTATACTTGTTCTCTGCTCTTGTGCTTGCAGTTTACTAATCAACTCAGCAATTGTTAAAGTCTTGAGATCACAAGATTCCTCAATGGCTGAAATCTTGGACTCAAATCTTGCTGGCAAACTGATTAGAATTTTTTCTACCACCTTACTATCTTCATAAGTCTCTCCAAACAGCCTTATCTTATTTACAAGCTCCATGAGGTTAGCAGAATAATCTTTCACCGTTTCACCTTCTTTCATCCTTAGCATTTCAAATTCACGTTTTAAAGTTAGGAGTTTAACAGCCTTTACCCTGTCACTTCCTTCAAATTCTGATCTTAGCTTTTCCCATGCTTCCTTAGGACTTTCACAGGTCATTATTCTGGTGAAGATAACATCTGACAGTGCTGAATGAATGCATGTGAGAACCTTTGGTTGTTTAGCTTTCTGTTCTTCATGATTCTTAATCTGAGCCATTGTTGGATTAGGCAGCAAAGGCGGAGGATCTGCTCCTACTTCCACTGCATCCCACAAATTTAAAGCCTTGAGGTATGCCTTCATCTTTATCACCCATATGTGATAATTTTCTCCTGTAAACATTGGAGGACCCGTCCCTAGGAAATTGCTGGAAGCCATCTCACTCTCTCAAGTGTTTGATCTCTCACCTCACAAACACTCTCAAAATTTTCCTCACAGATCCCTCAAGAAGACAGCTCTGATACCATTTGTTAGAATTATAGCATAGAAAGGAAGGAGCACACTTTTCTGTTTTTCAGAACTTGATAATGCCTCATTGATACTTGCTGATATATATACACAAAAGACATAATCCCATGATTTAAGGAGGGGCCATACCTATTACAACTTTCCCTTTAGCAGCCCTTACAAAAAACTTTCCATAAAACAAGGACATCCATTCCTTTTTACTAACCCTCCACAGCCAAATATCATTACAAATATTCTAATCTAACTTGGGAGTATCTAGAAAAACCTGACTTCAACAATAACCTGCTACGACATGAAAGCTATTGGCATGCCGTAGTCGAGTAGCAAACGAGACAAAGGGAATAAGAAGAAAAGCATGATTCAACAAAAGATTCTCTCTACCTAGAAAATACGCAGGGGTAATTCACATCATCAACGAAGGGCCCCTGATAAGATAAAGGCTAAGAAGAGAGAAATAATTGGCTTTGCCCCCCAAAAAGATTCTACATGTGGAGAAAAGACCTTGGGCCAGTTTCACTTCCATGATATCTTTCTTTGATGAAGATCTTGAAGGAGTTACCCTACTGCACGACGATGCAATTGTTGACAAGGCAGTTATCAACAATTTCAAGATATTCCGCATACTTACTGATACTAGTAGTTTTACCAACATTCTATTTTCAAAGCATTTGATCAATTGAACCTAGACTCAAAACAGCTACAGCCTTTAGATTCATTGGTTGGCTTCAATAAACAAACTATGACTCTTGGGAGGATCATCACATTGCCCCTTACAGTAGGGACTGAACCTAAGTAGAGGACAATTATGATAGATTTTTTCACTATTCGAAAGCCAAGTAATTACAATGTCATCCTCAAAAGATCAACTCTCACTGCACCAGAAGTGATGACCTCTACTTTTCACCTAAAAATAAAGTTTCTACCCCTTAAGGGTATGGGAATCATAATCGGAGACCCAAACGATGCAAGGGATTGTAGTCTCCCATCGAAAGCAGTTATGGTGTCCAAAGAGTACGAACACCCAACACTAGCAGAGGAGCTAATCCCATTACCACTTAACGAGATGGAACTAGGAAAGCTTGTGAAAATCAGAGCAGCATTGTCCTTCAAAACTAAATCATAAATTATGCAATTGCTTCACGAGTATGTAGATTTGTTCACAAGACAACCATTCAATATGTTCAGCATTAATAGGGTAATCATCAAGCATTGTCTCAAGCTCAACTCAAAGATAAAGCTGGTGGTCCAAACCAAAAAAAAAAAAAACCTTCTCAGTTGTGAAGCAAAAAACTATCGAGAAACACACTAAGTTGTAATTGAAGTGAGTTTGAAATTTTCCATTCAGTTGGGCCATGCTGTCCAATATTCTATGGGCATACAACTGAATACCCAAATCCTATAACAGTCGGGTTCGGCCTTGAGTCCAATGTCCATCTAAGCCCAATCTCTGCCCCAAAGATACATTCATATCAAGTATATCACTTTGGGGGGTAGAGTAGATATCCCCATTTATGGAATAGATAATAATTTGTTGTTCGAAAATTGAGGGTCGATTAGAGTTCAAATGGGGTAAATTAATGGGATTAAATACACTATTGGATCTTCAATCAATCTCCAATTTTTGGACAAAAGATCATTATGCATAAAGTAGTTATTCAATTTGGGTACAATTTATATAAACTGGAGTTAGTTTTAAGGGGTCAAATTTGGATCAAATATGAATCGAATCCATCCATTGGTTGTCCCAAGTAATTCAAGGTGAGGTGTATTGTCTATATTTGGAGTAGTCTATACGCACTGAATTAAATGTCTACACATATATCATAAATATAATTTTATTTCTCAATCTTCCCTAATATGGGATAGAAAATAAAAGATACATGCATGTATATGGATAGAGAAAAGGTTGAGTTTTTTTTTTTTTTTAATTTGTTAGGTTAATTGAAAAGGTTGGTATTTAGTTTAGTATACATTTTACAAATGATCAGTTGAGTATAGATTAATTTTAAGTCATGCAACTATGAACCCTAATATTATCAACTTTAAATTATGCAACTACAAACCCTAATATGAAAAGGGACTTTTCTACCCAATTGTTGACTCAACAAATCTAACTAATACACTTACAAAAGGAAAAATCATATATAAACCTAGCTAGCTCTACTTCCTTTCAAGAATATGCATACGAAGTACTGCTTAATTAGCAGAAAGAAACATTTGGTTTGTTCTCCACACCACTAGAAACTCTAATTTATGCAAGAATTTGTTGTGTGTCCATTTATGTATTATGTATCTTACATATATATATAGCTTATAGAGCGATGATTAAATTGATCACTTTTAATGTCGAATCAATCATCATAGATTAAGCTGGGATTTAATTAGCTAGCTAAATATATATATATATATATATATATCTTCTTTTTTTAAGTAAGAATTTTAGAAAAGGAAAAAAACTAACTCCAAAGCAATTACAACCGAAGACCAAGGCATACTCCAGACCATCAAAAACCAGGGAAAAAACACTATCAATCACCCTTTGGACCAAATAAAAATATAAACATATACAAAAGTCAAAAAATAAACACTGGAAGCATCCAAAAAAGATATGACTAATTTGTTGGGATAATCACCGGACATAACTGAACAGAACACAACCTCAGAATAATAAGGCAAAAGAAAACACAAGAGACACTAACACCAAGCATGAAATCACAAAATCACATCGATCATTCTCTAGTTAGATATATATGTCAGATTAACATATATATATATATATAATATTATATATACATACCCTAGCCATGGGGTAGATAAATAATATTACACAAAGAGGGCAGCCCAAACAAGGAATTCCAAATATCAGGAAATAACTGTGATCAACTTATAGGTTATGTAGCTCAAGAGACCAACCAACACAAACCTTGTCTAACAGACCAGCCAAAGATTAGATGGCCATAAGCAAAAACAACCCGTGACAAAATATACAAGAAACCCCAAGATAGAAATAAATCCAACAAATGGGAACTGAAACCAAACAGGCCTAGCTAGGCAACTCAAAACAAAACGTGATGATTTTCAGCATTGGATTTGCAACTTTCATCAACCCCAATGCAAAGTCTATGGTCAAATAGAGCACATATAGAATAATATATATAACTGTTGCCCTTAGAAAAGAAGCCCAAAAACAGACTATTTCCTTGGATCCCATCCATATCAAAGCACCAAGGAAGATGTGCGAACACTGCATCTCATGAGCTTGTGACTAGGCAATGAAGATCCAACATAGTTTCTACTTTGCAAGTCAAGCATTTGCTGCAAGCAGTTGCAGAACAGGCAGGTGCGCTAGCTAAACCTTGTCCTTTGCTCTAGCGAGTCTTTTAATTATATGAATTTTATTCAATTATGTGGCAGCTCGATCTAGTTGTTTCTCTTTTTGCCCCTTCTTGATTTTGTTTTTAGGGTTTGTTCTGTTCTCTCCGTTGATTTTGCTAAGCGAAAAAAGACACAGAGGCCTAACATTCAAAAACACACATGGATTGCCTCTTTAACATATTCTGTTTGAGATATATATATATATATATATGGCCCCTAGCCGCCGCTGCATTAATGTCTCGACGTCGTCGTCGTTGCGGCGGTTGTTGCCTCCTTTCACCACCCATCTCATCTATTACACTACCTTCAGCCATCCCTTCTCCTTTTTGTTTCCCCAATATCGTTTGGCTAAAACCCTAGTTTTCCCCAAAATCCCTGCTCGCTACTTCCCTCACCCTTCCCCTCTCTTCGCCAGTCTCACCCTCTCATTTGCATCCTCCATCCCCTCGGTCTCTTGGAGTTGGGGCATGGTTGCATATATTGGCTTTATCTACGTGCAGTTTCGGTTCTCAGATCTAGTGAAAGTTTAGCGCAAATCCCTCTCCACGACACAAATCGATGTTTGTTGGGTATGATCTTCATAGACCATTTGCATCACTTCTCTGGAATAAGGAACGCTGATGAAGCTGGAATGTACAAAGTAATTCTCCTATGGGGCTTTGCTACTCTCGTGGGAATGGAGACTTTGTCTTGATTCCCATTTGCTGCGGCCTTGTTGAATCATTTTTCCACCTTCCAAGGGAATCAAAAGCTAATTCATTTAGCCCTTAAACATGGAGTCTTGCCGTTGTTGGTCTCACCCGTTACTCCCAATTCAGCCATAGTGCGTCTTGAAGCTGTTCATCAGGAAGCAATCCAAATATTTTGAGGTGACCTTGTTTGTTTTCCTTCTTGCTATAATCCTTTTGTTATCTTTAGAAGCTCTTCTTCTTGTTTTCAAATGATTGCTCTATATAGGTTTCCAGCCTTGTTTCTTTTATTGTTGATCAAAACTTTTATTAGCAAAAACAAAAAATATATATAACTACTGCTACATTTCTGAAGAGCAATGTTGCTAAACCCTAAACCCGACACGAACTAGAAATATATATATATATATTAATTAGCAAAAGAAGAAAATATATATGAACAAAAGCAAAAGACATAATTCAACTGATGAAAATAACTAATATAGACAACATATGTAACTGAAAATTTTAATCAAGAATCTGAAAAATAAAAAAACATAACTCGTACACCTTAAAAACTTGCAGTTCCCAACACTGTCATAGATAGACTGCAATTTTGCCAGAACAGCCGAGAGATTAAGATCGTCACCACCAAATCACCGTTCTTGATTATAGTATCAAGTGAACCCAGGAGTTCCCCCAAACACTTCAATAGGGAGTTAACCTCTTTCTTTGACAGAAAGAGAATCCCCATTGAAGTGTTCAAGGGAACTCTAGGGGGCACCGGATAATGCATGTTCTCACTCTTACTACTTTGGCTGATGGCTTGGTATGAGCCAATGCCTGCAGCTACCCCTAGTATTTATAATGAGTTGGGTTCTTAATTTGTCTGTAAGAAATAAAGATGGAGAATTATATTAGATTAAGGTGTGGCAGTGAACCTAGTCACAATGCCGGTTAGATGAAAGCTTGTGTTGTGAGGATTCCCTTTCATCTTCCTCATAGCTACAAAGATAATCCCCCCCTAGGAATCTCGCAACTTTCTTTTTTTTTTTATCCATTCAATATCGTAAATACAAATGAAACTTTTTGTGCTCCATAAAAGCTAGATAATAGCAGCCTTATCTTTAGCTAGCCAGTTTGGTTGGGCTCTCAGATTTTGAAAAGTTTTTAAGGTAATGCCCTGCAAATCAAACCAAATTATATATAGATGCATGATGCTATGATGTCCTTGCTTCAAAATTCATGACAAAACTTGATAAGGATAGGTCTTGTGAGATGAGACCACATGGTTCATTGAGTTGTGGCCACTCACCCCAATTTTATTCTCTATCTTTCACTTGAGACACAATCCTGACTAGGTTCAAAAATCTGAAACGTCAAGTAACACTTGAGAGATTCTACTTGCAAAAGACATCATATATCTTGTAATAGATTGTGCTTGTATCTATATATAGATCAATCAGCTAACCAGGCAAGCAAGAGAAGAGAAATTAAGAAGATCAGCTGTCAGGTGTTTCCTAGAGTTCCCTCTGAACACTTCAATATTTTAGGACTCTTCGCAATCCTAAACTGAGGGAAGCCCTGACCTTACTGTACTGAAGTGTTTGGGGGAACTCTGGTTGCCATCTGACATTGCTTAGGTGGCAAGAGTAAATATTGATGATGATTTTGGCTCAGTTTACTGGATACCCATTGATCAGAATTGCCTATTTTCAAAATGAAGAGTAAGTTTCTCTTTGATAATTCTATATATGCTTTTTTTTTCTCTCATCATATTCTTAACATCATATTTGCTCCTCAAGATTTTAGATGCGAACTGATCAAAGAAGGCTAATCTGGGGTTTAAAAGTGTGAATTTGTATTGTAATTGACACAAGCTATTTGCACCAAGCGTTAATTATGCAGAAATCACTGATAATTAACAATGGAGACATTGATGTGATGCAGACCAATAAAGTTATATGGAGGCTGTCTGTGGCAACATAATTAATAAACAAGTTACACATCTGTGCACTTGGGAATAATTTTTTTTTCTTTTGTCTAAATTTCAAAAAACAGTTTCTGGGCATCTTATCAGTTTTTATAGAATAGAAACGTAAATT
Organism: Diospyros lotus; assembly: GCF_014633365.1. Classification (NCBI taxonomy): domain Eukaryota; kingdom Viridiplantae; phylum Streptophyta; class Magnoliopsida; order Ericales; family Ebenaceae; genus Diospyros; species Diospyros lotus. The sequence continues at coordinate 4,040,739 of NC_068340.1, forward strand.
TGGTGAACTTTTCGGTCGATTTCACATTGACTCTGCGAGATCGAGGCCAATGGTGTTGATGATGTTGTTGCATGGATGTTGATGCAGTTGGCATGCATGATTATAGACAGTACATGAAGCGAGTGGATAAAGGTAAAAATACAACATATGGGACAATGGCTTCAACAACGATGAGCTTGAATTCTCAGGAAAAAAAAACAAAAACAAAAAAAAACGATGAGTTCCGACCAGTTCAAAATGATTGAAAAAAAAAAAACTCTTAGGAAAAGGTGGCTGTAAATAATTAATTAGACCTAATTGGAATTGTCATGTCGGATTGTTTAAGAATGTAGTTCCTAAATATTACATTTTGTTCTCTTGTGGCGGAGACTATGGATATTCATTTTCTTAGAGAATTGAATCTTCCAATTGATGGAGAATGCGTGGATGAGGCAAAGATGGATATGGAGAAATATTGTAAAAGGGGTAGAGAGGAGGATGTTGTTTCGGAATCTGACAGTACTATAGTTCAAGTTCAATGAGTATTTCAATTAAATCCAAGTCCTAATTGAAGCAAGAAAGGAAGAAGAAGAATGCCTTTACGAGAGCTAATAAGGGTTCTAGTGAAGTAGGTTTGATAATCCAGGATCTAATTTTAATTTGTCTACCTCCAGCTTTTCTTTTTAATAAGTGAATATGTTGTGAGGATATTTTGTCTTCAGTTTTGGTTTGTTTCTGGTGTTTTACATGTGTTGAATTTATTCTTTTTTCATGGTTGCTCGATTTCATGGTTGCTCGAGGTATGCCCTATCATACTGTTGGGGTTTTGTGATTTTTTCTATTAATATACGATTTCTTATAGAAAAAATATTATATTATATTTTTTTTCATTTTTGTAATATTTTTTTGTTGAGTAAATGATAAAAGAGAAGGCAATAAAAAAAATGTTTTTTTTTTTTTTTTTTTTTGCAATAGAGAAGGAATCTTAAGACAGCCAAAAGAATTTTACCAAGGTAGCATCTTTTGTAATGAATTAATTAGTTTATCTTTCTCATATACCTATTACACAAAAAAGAAAGATCTTTTTGGAATATGAATTGTACTTTATAATCAAGTAAAGATATTGCTATTCTCTAACTCATTATATATATAGTAATCCCATAGCTAAACCTTGAATAAATAATTTAAAGTTTTGAATTTAAGGGTTGGCAATTAGAATAATACTATTAAGTGGACATCTCAGGCTAAGTGGCACTTTTTTATTGAACAATGAAAAAGTGCACTGAAAACCCATTTTCAATCTAGATGAATAGTACTCTGATAATTACTCCATCTCAAACTCTATACCCCAATACCTGATCTTGTATTATGACAAAATAAGTGTTTTTACCCCATTTCTCGTTTTAATAGGACGGAGAGTAAAGTCAGGACACCCGAAATCATTAAGAGAGATAAAACTCTTTAAGTGCAATCTCCCATAAAAATTGGCTTAGCAGGGAGGGGAGGGGCGGGGCGCTCTGAACTAAGCAACCTCCAACTAAGCCGCCAGTTCTTGAATAAAGGCAAACTCAAAATCAATGCAAGTCGAAGAAAGATGGATTGCATGAGATTATATAGGAAGAACCCAAATATACCTAATTAAGTTGGAGATGAAGGAGAAGGACGGGAGGGTTGGCGAATGGAGATGAAGGCGACGACGGTGTTGTAGTATACTGCTATCGGAATTTAAGTCCACTACTTTTAATTTTGATTATAATACTCTTTTAATTTTGATTATATATATATATATATATGCCTTAATATATATTTAAGTCCTCAAGGAGCAAAAATGCAAAATTTTGTCCAGATAAATTAAAGCTGCTGTCGGATATTAATTAATGTTGGGTCCCATGAAACTTGAGGAAGATAATCGCATATATAGCAAGTTGAGTGATCGAGTCGTCATGTGATCCAACTGAGCGTACCATCTGCAACTAATTCTGTGAAGTCTGATGGTCCACTACTTTAGTTCCATATAAAGTTTTAATGTCTATCATGATCATCTGCTTCTCTTGATCAATATTAGACACTACTTAATTAAGAGACCATTTATATCGTCCAACCCTAAGAGTTCTGGTTGCAGAGAAGAAATGAACCATATATATAGTTTAATGAGATATACTTAAGGTCTAATCTGCAAGCTTTTTAGTGATTATACTGTGGTATAATTAGTGATTTCGATTCAAATTTAGAGACTTGTCACTCTTGGATACACAGCTTGAAGGCCTGTTTATATGGATATGAATATTCATCGTCGTGGTCGTATCATCACCATCATCTTATCTTCTTCTTCTTCTTCTGTTTTTAATTAAGTTGAAAATCTTTGTGGGCCAAGAGATCATGTGGGCACAGATTTTGGCAATATGATGTAGACTTGGTCGACTGCCACTACTGCGCGCAGTTTTAATTTGGGTCTGCATTTGGCTGTGAATGTCAGTTTTATGGCCATAACAGTCCCTTGCCTGTAAGAAAAGCTAAAGCTGAAACTGAAAAGTCCTAGACAGGACAGTGGAAGACAAAGAAGGGGATAATGCATGCCCACGATCAGATTCTCCTTATGTGACCAACTTTTATGGCCAGGTTCATTTCTTGCTGTTTCTTTAATTTTAATTTTGAGAGCTAACCTCATCTCCAAGAAACCAAACCAGGTAGGATTGGAGAAATTGGAGAGGTACAGAATTAGGTGTACCCTAAAGTTCTTCCGAGCACTTCAATGGGGACTCTTTCTTGGGGTAACTCATGCTCCCCAATGAAGTTTTTGGGGGAACTCTTAGGTTCACTTCATACTAAAGGCTCATTAATATCGCTTCTTCTAACTGTTTTTTCTTTTCTTAAATATCTTTTATTAAAATTTATTAGTATTAAATTAGTTTCTCACTCTTTATTTGTTTCTAATTTATTTTTTATTTTTTACTAAGTAAACAAATTATATTAAAGTTGTTTAACTGGCCTATTTGTAATTTATTTTGTTTGGCTTAAAGATGTACAAGTCAAAAAGTAGAGAAGAACATATATAGAAAGATGAAGTTCTTTTAATTTACTTTTAGTTTTGCAGCTCATCTTAAGAGTTTCAATGCTCTTCTATATAGAATATGAAGTGCATTAATTTTGTATAACATTAAAAGCCTTTATATAAACTATACGATTTTGGTATAAGGAACTATGATTTGGTATTTTGAACCAAATAAAAACTCTATTAGTTTATAGACTTGCTTGTACCCTATGTAGAAAGTTGTAACCTCTATGAATAATCACAATTTTAACTATCTAATAGTTTTATTACCCTTCTTGGTATCTATTTTAATGAAAAAATGTAACCATATATATGTGTATATATATTTTTCTGAATGGCAAAAAAAATAGACATATTTAAATGGTCACTAATATATCTAACTAAGAATTGGACTATTTAGAATAGTTACCACGTTAGTTAAAATGTAATAGTTACTTAACTATCATTGATATATTTCATTAACATAGAGGCAAATCTATGCAAAAAGCTAGGACATTAATTAAGAGAAGCGAATTAATCTTTGAAGAATGCCGGGAACTTTCGCGAAGATGTCACACATCTTATGACAAATATGTTTATGAACTAACAAGTCAAGATTAATCATTAACATTTGAATCATTAAACTGATCAAAAACTGTCGAGTTTATGGAGGTTAATTACCAAAAAAAAAAAGAGAGAATAAACTTGAACCACCAACTAGCTCATGAACAACTGATAATTGCGAGCTAGCTGCAGCAGGACAGGCAATACAGCCAAAGCAACGGGAGAGCCTTACAAGCCGCTTGGTCAACGCAACACTGATGACCTACTTCATGAGGTAATCTAGCTATTGCTTGGAAGGATCCCAAAGAATTTGGACCTTTTAGCCCACTTAGCAAGCAGGCGGGCAGCAATTAATATTGGCTGATCCATTAATATATGAGCAGCAATCCAGGACTGGTGTTTTAGGAGAATGGAACGCAGGTGAACCATTTAGAAGAGAAGAGAGACCAGCTGCATGGAGTGATCAGATTCAAGAACTAGCTAGAAGGACTTCGTCAAATTAACTGTTTATTCTCAGTCATAATATTCAAAGCTTCTCTAGCAACGAAAGGCTTCCGCTGCAAGGGAAAACACTGGCAGAGCCCCAATAATCTCTCGCCACATCATAGGCCATACCATTTGCAAACGCCACATCAACATTTCGCCTTGATAACCCCATGGGTCGGGCTAATCCAGCTCTGTTTGTTAATGCCCATGTAACAATTCTTAGAAGCTGCATGAACCTAGATATAATTCACAAGTTGAGTTAGATTCCAAGCTTCCTGATTAAACTTTACATGATTCCTCACCTTCCAGATCTTCTCCGATAGAATGGCTACAAACTTTATAAAACTGTTCCTATCCTCCTTCCTAGGAATAATAATTAAGGTATTATGACAATAATGACATAGAACCTGTGTGACTACAAAAAAAAAATTGATTTTTTGCCATGACTTTTTTGCGACGGTTTGCAAAATACGTTTTTAGAGGCGATTTTTTTAATATTTTGCGGTGATTTTTCAAAATCGCTATAAAATTTATTAAAACATTTAATTTTGCGACGATTTTTGAGAAACTACCATTAAATTAAAAAATAATTAAATAATTTAAAATTAAAATTAAATTAACATTTGCGGCGATTTTTTAGAACCGCAGCAAAATTTATTAAAAAATTAATTTAGCAGCAATTTTCCAAAACTACGGCTAAATTAAAAAATAATTAAATAATTTAAAATTAAAATTAAATTAATATTTACGACGATTTTTTAGGAACTGTTAAATTAAAAAATAATTAAATAATTTAAAATTAAAATTAAATTAACATTTACGACGATTTTTTAGGAACTGCTAAATTAAAAAATAATTAAATAATTTAAAATTAAAATTAAATTAACGTTTGCGACTATTTTGAAACATTGTCTCAAAATTTATTAAAAATTTAAATTTTACTTAAGAAAATAATTAAAAATTAAATTAATAAAAAGAAATCTAAAATCTTAAAAAGAAATTTAAAATTTAATTTAAAGTATTCACAAAATTAATTAAATATTTTAATTTAAAAAAATAAAAATAAAAAGAAATTTAACAAAATTTTAATAATTTTAAAAAATATATAAAATCTTTTTTATTTTTTAATCAATTAATTTATTTAATTTAATTCAATTAATTTATTTTTAATTTATTCCTTTATTCTTTTAAAAATAATAAATTAGTTAATTTTTTTAATTTATATTAAAAAATATAAAATATAATTCTGAAAAATGGTGGTTAGATTAATATATAATTTATATGCGCGGTTGTATAATAAGAGAACTTTGCAGATCAAATGATTTCACGCACGCACGTGCATAGGGGAGGTCGTGGGTTCCAAACTGGGGAAGGGAAGGCTAAAAATTTAATTTCCAACATCGCCACGTGGCTCGTGGACATGCAACCACGTGGCGCACGTGGGTCTGGGCACGGGCGGCGGGCGGTCTGACCGCCCATGGGAGAAATTAAAATTTTAATTTTTTTTTAATTTTTACATTGCTGCTAAATATTTTAAAAATCGTCGCTAAATCACTAATTTTGGAGTGGTTTATAAATCGTCGCAAAAAATATGATTTACGACAGTTATTTCAATAATTGCTTAAAATCGGCACTAAATGCTAATTGTTTTTGTAGAAGAGAGGATGTCCCCCCAAAAGCCATCTGTCCGACTGCATTTTCCAAGAATGGCTCCAGCTAATTCTAGCAACTGGGCAGTGAAGGAAATGGCAAATGGCTGATTCAATGTGGGCCTTACATCATCTATCATCTTGGACTTGAAATCTTTTAGCAAGCTCCTCTTTAATTGGTGGGGAGAACATTAGCTGCTACCGTCCAAGTAATCATCTTCAGTCTACTGTGGAGCTTTAGAGTCCAAATATCATTCCAAATTGGAAGGCCAAAATCGTTATCAAACCTACTATTCTGCTGAATCTGATAAGATGATTTGAGCTAAAACTAGAAATTAAACTATCAATCCAAGTCCATGAATCACAAGAAGGGAAAGCTGGCATGGGAACCATATCTTGATACCTTCAACAGAGGCCTGATTAAAATTAAAGCCCAGCCAATTTATCTTCCTTCCACGTTAACCTTGATGGATTCACCGGTGCCCAACACTTTAAGAAGAACCTGTTTTGATTTTAGCAGCATCTTCTAAATTGGAGAGCGCAATGTGCATGGCTTCATTTTGGCCTCTAAAAGGTGGTGGGACCTGTTGAAGTATTTTTTGCTTCATTACCTGAATCCATAAAGGGGCTGGGTCACCTTCTTTGTAATCGAGAAGTTTCCATCCGAGCTTCACAAAAACAGCTTGATTCATCTGATTTGAACTTTTTGAATCCTAGACCATCGTCAAGTTTATTATACTAGAGTTCAAAAATATATGAAAATATCAAATAGAAGAACCAACAGTTAAGAGTGACCTATATTCATCATCAAATTAATATCACTCCTATATGGTCAAAATCTATTGATAACTCTATAGCAGCGTTCCAAGAAGAGCAATGCGGCTACTGATCATCTGTTAATATCTAATCAATATAGTGAGTCCTCAGCACTTAGTTTATTCTGCCTCGATCAAAATTGCGTGCTTAATTAAACCCACCACAAGGAAAATAACTAAGAATATGTACCAAAACAGAAAAAATAGTAATAATAATAATAAATTAAATCTAAGAGAAACCCTATGCAAAACAAAAATATGTACCAAAAGGTAAGTAATTTAATTAGAGAACAAGGGTCGGCTTTATCTGTATCCAAGTTAAGCTTTTTTTTCTTTTTTTTTTTTCTTCATTACAAGCCAAAAATGGCTAATACAAAATCAATTTGCCAAATAAGAGACATGCGCCTAAGTCTGAAGCTGAAGACTCAACAAAAGCAAAAAAATATGAAATTAGCAGCAACCTAACACAGAAAACTCAACACCAAATAAAGTAGGCATCCCAAATGGTCCAATAAGAATGAGAAATACCTAGGACCCAAAGCTGAAGCTCAACAAAAGCCAACAACCAAATTAAGCAACTGCTGGAAAAATTGGGTAATTTTTCCTAAAATTAAAAATATCATAAATAATACCCCGACAAAATTATTAAATATAAAAATAAATAAAACACTAAAAAAATTAACAAAGTTCGATCAATTTAGCATACGTCCTCATACACCACCAAAATATTTCACTAACTTCAAAGAGAGAAATACAATATGAAATTATGAATGAAATTATGAAAGAGATAATACACAATTGTGGGATGAATATTTTCAAAGGGGGGTGAGCCCTTTATATACATCAAGTGCACCCTCCCAACCCACTGCCAACCGATGTGAGATTATGGGAGGGTGCCATAAAGCCAACAGCAACAACTTAAACTCTAAATCACCATTTCCATTGACATCACCGTCCCACAAAAAGCACTCGTCGTAGATGAAATCTTCAGGAAGCTAACCAGCGCCAATCAACTCTTCAATGAGATGCTCCTCTTCCTCAAACCATCTAGTTACATTCATCACGGAAGCCTTTGCATCACCACCGCCAACCCATTGTCATCACGCCCCCTCCTCAACTCCTCAGACAACGACAACCTACTCCGATGTGATGAGATGCAAAAATGCTAAATGTAGGGGAGATTACTTGTACTATTATAAATAAGAGTTTGTTCATCTCTTTACCTAATATATAAAAAATAAATTACAGTTATATTTTTACATTCATCATTAAGGTTGGTGTGGAGAGAGAGAAATCAAATTCCAAGTGTTTTGTTTATAACCGGCAATTCCCTTATGACTTAAAGTTCTCATGGATTCAAGTATGCATTTATTTATCACATTATGTGATTTATATGAGTTTCTACGGTTTATGGGCATGATTTGTAATTGTATGTTATTATTATACAAGCAATATCATGGTTTACAAGAAGCTCTCTTTGGCCCTTGTTAATTAGAGCATCATCCAGTTTAATTAGTTAGCCACTTCAGATCTAGAGTCCAGCTTTTTGTTTGCTACCCGTTGCAATTAAGCCTATATTTTGATGTTGTAGGGCTCTTTTGCAATATGTTGGTTTAGGTCTTTCGCTATACTTGTTTGTAGGGTTCCTCGTAATATTTCCATTTAGGAAATACACACACGTGCATATATATATATATATATATATAGAGAGAGAGAGAGAGAGAGAAAGAATGCAAGTGATATGATTATATCGCTATTTAGAGATTGTGAATTTTTTTGTATAAATAAAACATATTAACAGGAAAAAAAAAACTCACAAGCGTCTACAAAACCAAGCTGGGGCAAGCCTCACTAAGAAACAAGAAACAAAACAAACCCCCACACAAGAAAGAAGCAAAACTAAAAATAAAACAGCTAACATGCAAGACAGAGAGAAAAGAACACCAACAAGTCTAGATAAGAGGAGAGTAGCAACAACCAGTCCAAAGTAACATGGTGCAAGAGAGCATGAACGCTGAAACATAAGCAAGCAACAACTGAGGATGATCACTAGGGTAGGGAAAAGATCAAAGGGAGACCTCAACCAGCAAACCTGCAGAAACCCCATCGTCACAAACAAGAAGATCAGTAGCATCTGGAGATACAACATGACAGAAAAAAAAGAATAAAAAAAAGGACTAGCTTAAACAAGAAGGCAATAAACACTAGAAATGGACAAAGACCATACCTTGCAATGTACAAGAGAAGCACAACGAAGCCAAGCGAGTCCAAACAGAGGTTTGGATCTGATAGGCAAGCTAAGAAAGAGAGCGCATACTATTATTAAAGCAGCGATTATTACGCTCACGCCAGATGAAATAAATAGCCACTTGAAGAGTAATCCAAGCTGCCACCGCCCACGGAGATTTTTCACGCCATCTATGCACAGTCTAGAAAATCCTACTAGACTAGCATCCCCAGAACCAAGCAAACTTCACCTGACGTCTAAATTATGAGATGATCTGCCAAGAAAATGGACAAGCAAAAAACAAATAGTTGTAGCACTCTATCTAGAGCAACCTGGCAAAGATAACATTGGTTAGGGAATGACAAATAGAGATTGAGCCGGTCCAGAGTGGACAAACATTTCCTAATAGCAAGCCATAGGATAAACGCATAGGAGGGGAATCTAGACCCATGCCAAATAAGATGAAATCAGGGGACCTTATTGTGCCGAGCCTATAAGGCCCACAACGTAGATCTCACAGAAAAAGCACCATCAAATGCTAGGAGCCATCGAGGGCGATTTGGGGAAGGCCCGACATCGAGGAGAGAAAGAGTTAAAGAACCTAAGAGGGGCATGACTCAGGCCAGCACCAAGCACCCTCCACAATAATATCAGAAACCCTAGTAATGGAAGAGAGCTAGAATTGACGAGGAAGCTGGTGAAAGGAAGACATCAACAAGCACCCCCAGGGTTTAGAGATTGTGATTTTACCTGGATAGTCAAGAGACTAAGATCATTGCCACCACCAAATTGTCACTCTTAATAATAGTAAGTATCAATTGAACCCAGGAGTTCCCCCAAACACTTCAGTAGGGAGTTAAACTTCTTCCTTTGACAAATAAAGTCTCTAATGAAGTGTTCAGGGGAACTCTAAGGGACACCTGATGTATGCTCACAGCTTTTGGCTTGATGGGCCAATGCCCACTAGCCCTACTATTTATAGTGAGGCCTGGTTCATAATTTTGTTTGCATTCAATCCTAAATTTGCACGAAGTCCGTGAGAATTTGATCAGATTAAGGTGTGGCATTGAACCTAGTCGCAAATGCAGGTTACATGAAAAGTTTTGAATCACGGAGAGTTGAGTGGCTGCCTACCCTCCTATCTTTCTCTGTCTGTCCTTGCAATTTCTTTGGCTTTCACCTTCCTGATAGGTACAAAGATACTTTCTCACCAGAAATTAATCTCATAATTTTCTTTCCTATTCAAATATTGTAATTTCTAATTAGGTAATTGCTGCAAATTATGTATCTATATATAAGCTAGGTAATTGTAATTAGTTTGTTAAATTAGCTATTATCCCCTTACTCCTAGCTAGTTTGGTTTAGGCTCTTAGCCAAGAAAAGTTTTAATTAATCTGACATATATACCTGTATGTGTGTGTGTGTGTGTGCTGCAAATCAAATTACATGCATGATTCTATGATGTCCTTGCTTCAAAATTCATGATAAAAGTTGATAAGGATAGGTCTTGTGGAGATGAGAGACCACATGTTTGATGGAGTTGTGGCCACTCACCTCAATTTTAATCTCTATCCTTCACTTGAGACACATTCCTGACTAGGTTCAGCATCTGAAACTTTGAGTAACCCTTTAGAGATTCTACTTGCAAAAGCCATCGCAGATATTGCAATAGATTATGGGTATATCCGCAGATCAGCTAAGCCGGAAAGCATGAGAATAGAAAGGATATCAGCTGTCGATTGTCGCCTAGAGTTCCTCAGAACGCTTCAATATTATAGCACTAGTTTGCAACCCTAATCTGAGGGTTGCTCTAATCTCTTTTTTTTATAAATAAGAATTTTATTATTAAAAAAACTGTTTCAAGTTGAAACCAACTACAAAGAATAAACAACCCCAAAAGCCCAATAGCAGCACCAAAACAAAACAAGACAAGACAGTCTCGAGTTATTACTGTAACCTTACTGTAATGAAGTGTTTGAGGGAACTCTAGTTGCCACTTGACATTGTTTAGTAAGGGAAATTGATTGTTTTGGCTCAGTTTATTGCTCCCTCTTATATTTGGTATTTCTATCTCTCACGCCATCTTTAATTTGCTCCCCGGGATTTTAGTTAGATATGCGAACTCATCAAAAGAATAACCAGAAATGTGAATTTGGATGGTAATTGATAGAAACCAACTGCACCAACCGTTAATTATGCAGAAATCATTGGATAAGCAGTAGATATCGTAGGTGATGCAAACAAATCAAGCTATAAGCAAGTTTGCGTTGCAAGTACTATTGCAAAGCAATTAAACAACTGTGTAGCGTTTTAAATATCTTAATTTAAGCGAATTTTGTCGAATGAAAAGATTTCCAGATCGCTTCAACAATGATATTGAGATTGGACTAGTCCAAAACTTAATAAAAAGTGATTGCAAATGGTTAGGCCGAATCTTCTATACCAGGTTCGGATTGTTTAAAGCATGTATTTTGTAATCATTTTGTAACATTGAATAGTTAGACCTAGCTAGCTAGCTAATTAATTGTTTCTGAGGATGCTGGTGGGTGGTGGCGTTTGCACTGAATTTTTCTTCAATCCCTTGTCTGTTGCTGCCTTCTAGTTTCAAGGCTGGGTTGGTACTGTTGTATGGCTTAGATGGTTAACAAGCCCCATCTAAGCCAAGGATGTAAACCATTCAACAGTAAATGCAGGAGTAAATGGATATTTCACAATCTCGTGACCCCAATCCAGCCTCCCATTTCAGAATAACCTTCATACAATATTTAGGAGAGCTGAGGAATAGCAACAACAAAGACTATATATCATGAATGTAACTTATGTGTAATTGATAGTAAGGGAACTCCAGATCTAGGGTACACTAAATGATGATAATGCGGCGCAATATATAACTTAACTCTGTACTTGTACGTATTTATTATTTAGATATTTAAATTTTTTATTATTTTAAAGATATCTCTGAACTTACAATTTCAAGTTAATTGTATTTTTGAACTTTTTGTTATTTTGATTACACAATTCTTGAATTTATTGTTCTCAATAAATTTGTCAAGGTGTATAATTAACTTGAAATTATAATTAAAATAACAAACAATTCGTATGTATAATTAACTCAAAATTACATAATTTATGAGAATTTTTAAAATAATAAAAAAATTGAGTATTTAAATTAAAAAAAATTCAAGTACTAAAATATATATTTGGCCATGATCATAACGTTTTTCTTCAATATGTTATATAATTTAGAATTGCCTGATCTGGTACCTTATAATTGGCCATTGCTACAATATTTTTTAAGTATAGGTATTCAAAAGGTGCATTGTAATATCAAGCAATTAGTGTAATATATAAAAAAAGGTGCAACATAAAAATAATTAAGTCGTCTAACACACGGAAGGTGCAGTACTATAGCTTAGATGTCAAGAGTTCAATGAGAATAAATATTTTTAAAAAATGTGTAATTAAATATCAAAACATCAAGCAAATCCATTTATAAATGAATATGGTGGTGGACCATAATTGATCTGAATCAAATCTATATGGATTTAATTAGGTTGGATCTGAAGTGGATCCGTTGTGGATTTAGCAGTAAATCAAATCCATCTCTAATTATTTTTTTGGAGAGATGTTCCCCCAAGATCAAGCTCCTTCAGAAAAATAAAATCTTGACAAAACACTTCAACACACAAGATACAGTTCAAAGCTAGATAAAATTCACACTGAGTGGTCCTAGACAGAATAGTGGAAGAAAAGGAAGAGGATGATACGTACCCACAATCAGATTCTCCTTATCTTACCAACTTCTACGACTAGGTTCATTCCTTCTTGTTTCCTTTAATTTACCCAGGAATTTATTTTGGGATTCACATACAAGAGAGAACTCAGTATAAATAATAAATGGGGAACTAACCTCATCACCAAGAAATCAAACCAAGCAGGATTGGAGGAATTGGAGAGGTACAGAATCAGGTGTACCCTAGAGTTCTCCCGAGCACTTCAACGGGGACTCCTTGGGGTAACTCATGCTCCCCGGTGAAGTGTTTGGGGGAACTCTTGGTTTCACTTGATAATAATTAATTAGATTGGTTTAGAGTCCGAGTTATTAAGTTCACTACTGTAGAATCTAGATCTAGCCCATTGGGAGAGAACCCAAGTTAAAACTTAGAATTGATCATTCAGGAGATGGTTCAAATCCGGTGTCATAATTGCAAGGGACAGAGTATCTAACTCCTCTAAATTCTCCTCTCCTGCGCCTTTCCTCTTCTTCTTCTTCTTCTTCTTCTTCTTCTTCTTCTTCTTCTTCTACACATTTACAGCAATTTCCTTGCATTGATCTCTCATGGCTGCTTCATTCTTTTTACAGGTCCAACGAGAAGTTTCGGCCGCCACAACATACTTGTTGAGTCGGGCATTAATGGTGCAATTTTAGGCATCACCACTGTACTTTTAATTTTTTTAATTTTTTGTTGAAAAAATTAAGACTAACTTGTTACTAATTCTTTCTTTTCTTTCTTTCTGTTTTTGGCTTAAAGAAGTACAAAAAATATCAAAAAGTAAAAGAGTATAGAGAGAAAATTATGCCCTTTTTTAGCTTGTTTATTAATGGTTGGGATTTAATGTACAAATTGCCCCAGTAGCTGGTTTCAGCTCCCTTCTTTAACCCTGCATATGGTATGGTTTTATCAAAACTTCCAAGGCATAGCTTAAATTCTAATTCCTTTTGTCTAACTGTTTCATTCGTGGTTTTAAGAACTTTTAGGTGATGAAGACGTAACAAATTAAGGGAGAGAACACAAGCCAAACAACCAGCCCCAAAACACAAACCCAAGCACCACCAGAACATAAGATCCAAGAAAGGATAGTAAATGGCAAATAATTCAAAAAGTTTGCAAGCTTAAGTTCCATGTCATGTGAGCAATTAACCCAAGTCGCTACATCTACAGAATTAATGCAAATGATTAATGGAACGAACTGTGTTACAGAACTGTTTTCTTCTGCCATCTTGTAATTAAAATATCAACCAAAAAGGGAGAGGAAAACAAAAAAGAAAGAAAGCTGTGATCTTCTTGTTGTAATGTACCTTCATCTTCTCAAGTTATTACAGATTAAGCTCAGAAATAGACGAAGTGGGTCTCCCTCACTGGTCCAACATTTCTTGCAACGCGAACCCGAAGTAATTATCGAAGTGATTAGGGGGTTCGTAGATGAAGCAAGAGATGACATCTCTAAGAGTGATCACGCCAACGATTTCATTGTTCTCTCCAGCCACCGCATAGATTCTGTGAACCGACTTTGAAGCAAGAGTTTGGATGACGCTGCCAAGGGTCGAGTCCAGCCTGCATGTTATCGGCGCTATCACCTTCCCACAGTCGTGGCTCGTCGAAGCCACTGTGTTCATGAAGCCCATCACGGTGAGTTGCCTGTAGCAGATCAAACAACCGAGATATTCAAAGTAATTCGAAGGTTAAATGAATCATCACACACATACATATATATTATTGTTACTTGAATATACATGCACAACGGAATAATTGGCGCGCATTTGGCTTTACCTGAAATTGGAGAAAAGCTGCGGTTTGAGCAACAAGTGTCTGATGTCTCTTATGCTCACATTGCCAATGATCTTCTTATTTGGACCCTCCACAACTGGGAGCCCTCCAATTTGGTTATCCTTCATTCTCTTGAAAGCTTCCAGTATCAGTTCATTGCTTCCTATGCTAATAACCTGCGCCAAAAACAGGGTCACTCCCGCTCTATGGTAAGTCTATTTTTCTATTGCTCTTCTACTAGGTTCCAGAGTGGTCTGATCTTAGTTATTGAAGAAATAATGATGATAATAATAATAATGTCTATATTCCTATATCTAGCCAGAACCAGAAGTAATATGAATTAATCTCACCTCATTGATGGACATAAAAGGAAGGCCCAGAGCAGAAATAGGCTGAGCCGAAATGGAATCAAACCAATCTCTTCCTTTGCATCTCACCAGACCCTGAACAACTGCAGATTGAGTAATGAAGTTCTTCACTAATGGCTGGCCTGGTTCGACCACGGGCACATTTCTAAGCCTATATTTTGACAGGAGCAGCAAAACCGACAACATCGAGCTATCTGATGCAACCGGAAGAAAAGGCGCCCACCGGTAGGATCGAACGATCGACCTCACCTGAAACGAGAAACTACGTATATAATTTCTGTTTAGAATTTGAAGTTTAGGGTTTAGGGTTTAGCATGCTGCTAATATTCTTACTGGGGTGGACTTGAAAGGCTCTTCTTGCAGGATGACTTTGTAGAAATCCTCCCCCAATTTATCAGCAGCTGTTGGGCCGTCCCTTCCTAGGCCTTTATCGGCAACCACGCCACCAACTACAGCAGCGCCAACCGCGGCAATGGTGAGTCCGGCAACTGCTGCAGGGCCGGTTGCGCCCAGTGCAACAGCTCCGAGAGCTCCAACAGCACCTGCACCGATCCCCGCAGCAGTGGCAGTACTGGCTGACAAGGCGGCTGCAGCAATCTCTGCACTCTCCAGCACCCACAGAACAATGGCCGAGTAATCCACCATTCCCAAGTATCTATCCCTCCAATCCATGCTGCTTTCAGCACTGGGGTTTCTTACAGGAGCTGACAGGATGTTGGACTCGGATAGAATCTTGACTGCATCTCCAATGGATGTGTCGGCTTGAATCTCAATAACTGGAGAAACGAACGTCCAAAGCCGGGATTTCAGCAACAAAGATGCAGCATCAGCGTCAGAGTCCAGAGCAGAGCTACTAAAAGGAAGTCTACACACACACACACACACACCATCAAATACCTTTGCCTCCAGGGACTTTTGGGAAGGATGAAACTGGGATTCTTGCAAATGCCTCTGTCAAATTCTCCTGTAACAACATGGGCAGTTTTTTCCTGCTCTGAATTGTCTCAAAGTAAGCATCACAGCTCGCAAGTTTTGAAGTTTCCTTGGGTATTTCTCGTTGTGCCATACCTCTGCCAACATCCAATGCATTGAGTGAAACTCTAAACCAATACTTTTCCAACAATAGCATACCAGTTTCTATGCTCTATCTCGTCCCTTTGCACTATATATTTTAATATTGGTAGCTCAACCAAGTTAATGTTCCTAAGAATGATCTCCCCACAGCACCCAATTCTACTTTTTCCAAAAGTGCAACAATCCTTCGCACTAAATGCTCATTATTCCAAAGTGCTAGTTAAAGGTGACTTTAGTGTTTATTAGACCAAATAATACATTCAAGACCTATAACATGGGATTAGATCACGACAAACTCTTCTCTCCTTTAATACTTCAATATAACTCGAGTCAATTTTAAACTACATTTTTGCCTGCACACACTTGATAGAGTTCTTGGATTGGCTTTGACACGACTTGAAAAACTATCGTTCTTCGCTCAAAAGCACTAGCGATGTAACATTAAGTCATGGAATAATCTATTGAGCAATGAGCCATAGAAATAAAATTTGTTGTCCAAAGAATCTACACTGAAACTGGTTAATCTTCTGTATCTGCTCTTCCAAATAACAATAACACAACAATATTTTTGCAAACATAACAATTGTGATTTGTGATGAATTATATTTTACTCGCTCTGTATAAGATTTTCGCCCATATTGAATACAAGATTTGTGATCATAAATTTCAAAGCAAAAGAGGATGAATGATTAATCGCCATATAGGATGAAAAACTTGCCTTTTTTTTCAGCAGCTTGGCCTAACAGATGAGGGAGGAGGATTGCAGAAAGCTTGCTTCGTGATCATGGTCTTCCTATTAGTTATTTCTGGTGCTCATACGCATGAATTCGTGGCCTGACACGTGTGATCGAGAAGAGACGTGGTGCCAGGATGTGCCTTCATCTTTGAATTGGTCTCTGGCTGAAAAAACAAATTTAATTGGTATCTTTTGTTTTCAAATTAATTTATTTATTTATCTGCTTATTTTCATGGATGAGATTGAAATTTGGAGCTTGTTTGCTATACATGGTTCTCAGTTCCGATTCCATTTTGAGATTTGAAATGCACAGAATGGAAAGTTGAAATTAACCACCGTCGGCATTATTTCTTTGTGCCTACTTTGGTTTAGGAGCTATTTGCATTATGTAACATCCCTATATTTTGAAAAATAATAGTAATTAATTTCTCTATTTGAGATAATTTATTTACAATTTATTAAAAATTTATGACATTGTAGAATTTAATGGAGAATATTAAACTTTTAATAGGAAGTGATTGAAAAATTTTGGAATTTCAAAATCTAAGTATAACGTTGGAATTTGAGAGTTTCTTTAGTACTAAATTTATTATTGTAAAAAAATTATAATTAAAGAGGTTTTATAGGCTAGCGGTTACTTATATACAAAAGGGTTGATAGGCTTAAGGTTCAATCCTTTGTGAGGGCAAGGCTAGATTTTGTTTTGAACAAAGCTACCACTCAATACATTATTTTATTCCATTGTTATAGACACATCTCCTAAATTCATGACGTGCTCTTCCACTTTTGCAACATTTACACCTTAAATCAAGTGTAAAAAAAGTAAGGAAAGTTTATAAATTAAAGAGAAGCCCAAGATTTCAAGAGGAAGACGAGGGACTTGGGACATTTTAATTATGGCTTAAAGGTATATAAAATTGGCTATAAAATGGTGAAGAGTACACAGAAGAGAAATTAGAAAGGTGAAGACGAATGTGAATTTAAAAGAAATTAAAAGGAATAAAGCAATTAAAATTAAGGAGGAAAGTAAGTGAGATATGTCTTGTATTAAATAAATTTGGGTTTAGTAGTACTTATTTAAATAGCTCTTTTTATTGATTGTATTTGATTTTGTTAGAGAAATTTTGAGGTGTAACGTTGGTGATTCTAACGACTTAGAGAAATTTGTCAAGAAATGTCATAGATATTGTTGTGGTAAGAGTTTATATGTTTTTTTGTGCAAATTATATTGTCATAACTTACATATGATAATAGAGGAGTGCCTAGGCATGAAATTATGAATTTTGAAGATGGAACAGAGCTCGTGTTATGGTCCATGAAAAATTATATGGGGTCACCGAGAGTCTTTGATGGATGAGGTGTATGGGTCTACATGCATGTTTCATTTCATACTTTTCTATATTTGTCATGAGTTACAATTTACTATTTTTAAATATTACCTTTACTAGATCTAACAACTTACTCTTTATCTATCACTAACCTAGAGTGGGAAAATGGGTAGTGGCCCATGGGCTTGACTTGCCCGCTCGCCTCCCAACCTGAGCCGGTACTATAGCAAATGGGTCAGCCCAACTTGGCCCCATGAATGCAAGGTTGTGCCGGGCTCGTGCGTTGTGGCATGAGGCCCGACCCACCAAGAAGGCACGACCTTCCACATCGACTAACCCATAGCCCAGCACTACCCGTCTTAACCCATTTAAAAAATCATAAATACAAAAATTAAAAATTACACATAAAAAAAAAGAAAATAAAAGAAATTGAAAACCATAACTCACATTCGTTTTAATTTTGTAAGCACATAAAATTAAGAAGATAATTGAATTATGTCGATTATTATTTTTATAAGAAGTTTTTGGTAAAATAATAATAAACAGAATTCAATTATCTTATTAGAGTGAATCATTGCTTGGAAGTAATCAAACCAAATTGAATTTCAAATTATTTTTAATTATTTTCTCATACTTTAGATTTTATCATTTTTTTTTTAAATCATACTAACTTAAACATTAGAGTGCCTTTAGGAACAATTCTAAGGGCAATTATTTACAAGTACTTATACCGTTTGAAGGAATTAAGGAAGTTGGGCAACACTTAAAAATCAGTTTATTTTTTTAATGTCATTTAATAATCTATTATTCATTTGCATCTTAATATATGTTTGTTATTAAAATCATACTGACTTAAGCATTTGAGTGCCCTCGGGGGCAATTCCAAGGGTAATTTTTTGTAGATATTTTTAGTATATGAAGGAGTTGGGCGTCTTTCAAGGAGTGGGATATTGAAAAATACAAAATCAACAATCGCTTATAATTATTTATAAATATTTTTTAAAAACTATTTGTTGCATTTGAGAAAAAAATATTTTAAAAACATGTTAAAAAAATTAAAAATTAATAGCCCACGGCCCGACCAAGGTGGCCTAGCCCGCCTTGGCTCGTATATTAAGGGCCATGCCAAGCCCCCAATTCCCATTACCCGACCCGGCCCGCCTCCCTCACAGGCCAAATTCTGCCCGACCCGCCCACTTGCCAACTCTACACTAACCACACAGATGACTCAGGCCCTAGTAAAGAAAAAGCAGTGATAATGGACGTGGTTGACCAATCGTAAAAGACTTTTGTTGTATTACAAGTATTACAAATATTTTATTTTTCTAGTTTTGTATTAAATATGTGTGTGACAAACGAGATTTTAAAGTCGGAAATGGAACTTGGAGTAATTTTTTAGAAATTAATTTTTGTTTCAAATTGGGCTTCCATCCCCAAGTCCTTGTAAAAAGTATAGCTCGTCTAAGAATCAAGAGCCCTTCGCTGCCTATTTTTCTTTTGAAACTCAAGTTCTCGACGGGTGAAGTCGGTGAAACATAATTCCCACCCAGAACATCCTAACTTATTAGAACATAACCGATCTTCAAATTTAGTTAGTGGCTTTGATTGTAACCATGAGTTATAGTAGCACCCCGAATGTGGGACCGGGGGTGTCACACATTATTTCTTGCCCAAAATGGCATGAGTATAGGCAATGGAATTAAATCACCTCTTTACAAAATAACAGAGGAAATATTGCATGCAATTATGATTCTAAAAAACAGATGGCATGGGTTTGTTCCCATCTTTGATCGTCACCCAAGCCTCTCTCCTCTCCCTTCATCTTCGATGCTCACCACCACTGCTCAAACATGCTCGAGCTACCATTATCATCATTGGTCACCCAGCTAGATCTCTTTTATCCTTCCTCAATTTCTTCCTACCAAGACAAGATTAATTCCATAGTCTTCCATCTACCCTACTCTCTGTGTCTCCCTTGTTTGTTTCTCTACATAATCCCCCAAACAACTACTGTGAGACCACCATCCACCTAAGTTCATATATAAGCTAACTCATGTGACAAAAACTGCTGAAATGGCAATCAAGTCAGCCACCTTAGTACATCCTGTTAGCATTTAACAACTCTTGCTAAAATTAAATACTATCATTGAAAAAATTAACAGTCTAAAGTTAAAACAAAGGTAAAAATTAACTTTTTTTATTTGTTTATCTTGTCAATTTTTTTCTTAATTATATAAAAGAATCAAAATTATAGATAACAATCATTTATGGAGATCAAAATTGTTTTATGCAAAAGAAATAAAAATAATCAGAAAAAAAGGGAGATCACTGGTGGTCTTTGATCAGTCAGTCTCTACTGCTTCAAGTAGATACCACCAGATGTCTCTTGTTTACACTAGAATGGTCTTTTGTTTGAACCAGAGACTAATAGGTATATAGTCAAAAGCGCCGGCTAGAGAGAGAGAGAGGTGGTGGGGGGAATAGTGGTAGAAGTTAGGATGAAACTTTGCATTTTGAGTACCTGAATATCTCAAGACAATATGTACCAAATGATAATAAGAAACTGTATTGGTAATTATTTGTTTGAGATATAAAAAAATTAAAATGTACAACTAACTAGAAAAGAAAATTCTAAAATTCTTTAGTTGTAGGTGACAGAGAAGAGAATTGTATTTCTAAGGGATCTAACCGATAACCATCTTTCGACTAATATAGCCTCTTCCGTCCCTCAAACCAACAAGGGATAGTACATTACCTCACTCTTGTGGCATGTTATCTTTCCATTTCCAAGTAAAGGGTGAGTGTAGTAGTTGAAAGCATCAATAGCTTATACTCAGCCAAGTAGCATGGGACTTTACCACCACCTCCAAGTCATACAACATTTGAAACAAATATTCTTTTTCCCTCTGAAAATTTACCATTGTTTTAAAATCCTAAATAGTCAATAGTTGGGTTAAAATTGAACCTGTTGTTACCAAAATACAAAAATTGAAATTTATGATGTGGGACCATGCATTCAGCATATGCCTGACTTCAGAAGGCGTGATATGTCTCTGGATGAAATGAGCCTCCGGGAGGAGAGGCCTGGCACCGGGTGGAAGGAACTGCCTCCAGGAGGACGGCTTCCAGGAGAAATGAAGGGGACCCGGCTGAAAGGAACATCGGGTGAATGAACTGGACCCAGCTAAACAGCACACCGAAAAGAAAGCACCGGACCCGGCTGGACGGCACACCAGGAAGAAAACACTAAACTTGGCTGGACGGCACACTGGACAATAGCACGTGGTCCGGCTGGCTGACTTGCCAGGAGGAAAGCATGTGGTCCGGCTGGCTGACTTGCCAAGAGGAAAGCACTGCACCCGGCTGGTTGATTTGCCGAGAGGAAAACAATGAACCCAACTGGCTTGGCTTGCCAGGAGGAAAATACTGAACCCGTCTGGTTGGTTTGCCGGGAGGAAAGCACGTGGCCCAACTAGTTGGC
This sequence comes from Diospyros lotus, assembly GCF_014633365.1. NCBI lineage: Eukaryota > Viridiplantae > Streptophyta > Magnoliopsida > Ericales > Ebenaceae > Diospyros > Diospyros lotus. The sequence continues at coordinate 4,062,026 of NC_068340.1, forward strand.
TTGCCAGGAGGAAAGCACTACACCCGGTTGGCTAGTTTGCCGGGAGGAAAACATTGAACTCGACTGGCTGGCTTGCTGGGAGGAAAGCACTGCTAGCTGGCTTGCCGGGAGGAAAGCACGGCACCCGGCTGGCTAGCTTGCCTAGAGGAAAATATTGAACCCGGCTGGCTAGCTTGCTGGGATGAACAAACACAGTTCGGGAAGTGTGTGTGCAAGGTCCTTCCGGGTGGAAAGTGTGTGAAGTAGGTGTTGCAAACAAGAGTAGGTAGTGAGCAATGAATGAGATGAGGTTTTACTAAATTTGAAAAAAGTCTTCTCTGCCAAATGATCTGGTATTTATAGGCGCAATTGCCGAGAAATTCAGATGGGCTACATGTCGCACTAGAGCGTCAACAAGTGTTGGGCGAGTACGGGCAGAGTTCACCATGTTACTGGGTTCCAGGTGGAAATGCCTCCCACCAGGAAGAAATGTCGCCTGGCCGGATTCTGGGTGGATATGCCTTCCACCTGAAAGAAAGGCTTCGTTGTCGGTTTCCGGGCGGAAGGCGGGTGGAAATGCCTTCCACCTGGAAGAAACATTACAGGTGCCACAACAGAAACATTACAGGACTACAACTATTGTTCATAACTGTGCATTGGATGAGCTCAAGAAGTAATACACAAAAAAAAAAATTACAATAATAATAATTAAAAAACACCAAGTTTACAGAGAAACGAACAGAAAAATCCAATGGGGATGCAAAACAAAAGCAGCGAAGGGCAGAGGGCTGGCCACTACGTGGCAAGGCAGCGCTTGTTACAACTCCCTCAACGCTTCTACTCCGCCATGCCATGTTCAATGCTCAAAATGAAGCATGAGAACAGAAGCCCTTGAGGGAGAGGTAGGAATCACTGCCTTGAAGAAGAAGAAGAAGAAGACGACGACGAAGAAGAAGAATAAGAAGTTTAGGTGCTGCTTTGACTTGATGATCGTTCAGAATGGGGCTCAAATGCATACTTATAATAGTAGAGTTTATGGTGAGTGGGAGTGGGACCCCCTTTTCTATGGATAACCCACCTTTTAATCTAAACAAAAAGCAAAGAAAAAGATTGGTCCCGCCTGGAAGACATTAGTAGCCGGTCAACCATAGTGCATAAGGAATATATATTTATATATATGTAAGTATGTATTGTACACAAGCAGCAGTCGAGGCAGGTAATGGCATCTCAAGCCTATGCTATATATGCATTTAGCCAGCCCCCCTTGCAAGAAGAACAATTCCTGCCTGTTTGTACCAACTTGGAACTGGAATTGGAATTTGGAACTGTATCCCCCTATCCAATCGTAATATTCGCGTTATCTTCATAAATTCAACTCTTGTCGTGGCCTTTGTGGATTGTGGGGGGTTGTTCACGTACAAACTGTAGCTGTTGACGATTCCCTTAAATTACCTACTTTATTTGGATTTGCCGCATCTCACCTCTAACCTTTGTTCCCATGTATCTTGAAATTTTGTAGAGTACTGCAAAATTATATTGGGCACAAATAAATGTTGTTATATTGTCCATAAAACTTGATGATAAACATTACAGCGAATCACGCTTACATATCTTGCTTCTTAAGGTCACTTGTACAAGATCATTTAATTAGAACAAGAACATTGTCCATGCAAGCTAACAAGCTAGAGCTTTGATCAAAAACAAACTCATATCATGTAGTAATATCAAACCTCCAAGAACAAATGAAAAGCAGGACACGCTAAACAGCCAAGAAACCCAGAATAGCTTACGACTGCACTCACATTTTGCAAATGAGAACAAGCTTACAAATGCAGCTGCTTCACATGATATGTTTAGAATCGCTATGAATATGCAAGTACAAAATTTGATCCATACCCATCAAATCATCATCCGTAGATGGGTATTTCATTCTCAACCAGTTTCAGCCATCTTCATCAAATCCGTTCACTCATAGTTTGCCCTATTAGTTACCTTTACAGGAGCCAACTCCATCCATTTCTAGTATCCCGGTGTTTGATGGTGACTTAAGGAGTTAAACAATCCGCAAAACCCACCAGCACCCAGGTAATAACCACACATATTCTCAACTTATACTCGATTCATTCATACTTCTACTCATCAATAGACAAATAATGATCTAAAAGGATGAGATTGGAAAGACAGGCATACAGACATACAAACATAACGGGATGGTAAAAGGTAGAACTCTTTTCATTGCCGCTTCACATTGCTTACACAGAGGGAGAAGAAAAAAACTAACGACCAAAGAACCAAGCTAATATAGCACAAAAGGGCTTAGAGAAAATCACCAGGAATGCCAAGCTAAAATGAAAGGCCAACATAATCAAAAGGGCCAACATCCTCTATGCCAAGCTCCAGTGAACATTACAGCGAATATCCTACTCTACCTGCTCCATTCAAAGTCTGCACCAGACCTGTGATTAATATCTTCTGCCCTTATGGAACCGGCAAAGGTGTGCCAGCCTAATAGATATGGCACAACAAACTGCAGAGAAAAACAAGTGATGAATGGGACAATAGTCTTCTGAATGGATAAATGGAAATCAAACAATGATATATTAGGCAAAAAAATTTCTATATAACACAAGAACATATTTCTTCTGTTGTAATGAACACGTCCAGGAGATGGGCACGGACTGTTCTAAACCCCGTTTCTTTTGAAAACCTCAACTACCTCTTTGTTTGTATGAGCACTGAGGTTCTTTATTAACCAAAAAGTTAATAGCATGGCTAAAATAGCTCACTGCTGAAGTTATTTGAGCACACTTTCTTTACGCATGTGAAATACATGACTAAAAATGAGGGGAGCTAAGGTTTTTTAATGAGCAGGAAAAATGGTAGCAAGACTAAAATCCTCACAACTGATATTATTTGGATATATTTTCTTAAAGTAAATTGAACAGATGCAAATTAACTGATTCCAACAACTTACAATAGAAAAACAAAATTCCGGATATGATAAAAATATGGATGAGCGTAGTACTACAAATTGCTGCAATGAACTAGAGAGACTCCCCTAATTTACACAGAAATGGAAAATTGAGTTTGCACCAAGTAACAGGTCCCTGGCTTAGACGCTTATGGAGATGAACAAGAAACAACATTTTTATATGAAATAATTTTTCTTATACAAAACCTATAATACCTTGTTCTTCCCATGCTACTTAAGTCTCATAATCAGAAAGTTCTACCACATCCAGTATCGTTGCAACCGGCCAAAAATTAAAAATTACAAATAATTATAAAAAGAAAAAGTAGTCAAAGAAGTTTCATACATTGAAGGCTGAGGTTAGAACCGTGTACTCTGCTTTTGTAATCGGGATATAAATGCTGTCGTCCACATTTGTCAGCTTGTTTTGAACACCTTAAATAGATCCCAGAGAAACAAAAAAAAAAGGATCAAATGTTAGAACAGAAGAAAGTACATTCTTTCCAAAATCACTGCCAAACTTTTGAGATAAATGAAGCTTACTGAGATTGAAAAAGTGACCAGAGCCATCGGGAAGAGGTTCTACCTTCAAGACCTTCCTCACTTTACCTTCATCACTACAAAATTAAAAAACAATATATTGACATTACAAGTCCATTACAGTTAACAGAATTGCATGAACAATAGCCTATCTATGGCAACAACAATGACTTCCCAGTAACATCAAAATGCATACTTGTTAGGAAACAAATTGACAGGGCCATATTCTACAATGAGTGTTGAAAATAATGGTTTTGCTAGTCCAACAACAGCTAATGGATAGATGCAACTACAATAATAACAACAATCACAAGCCTTAATCCCACTACGTGGGCCAGCCACATGAATTCTAGACTTCCAACCATCTCCATGGCCCGTTAATAGATCGATGCAACTACAAAGCAAAAAGAGGTATTTAAAGGAATAGAGATGGTAACCTAGCTGAATCTGGGGAGATTCCCAAACCTAAAGGAAAAGGTGAGGCAGCAGGAATTCGCCGGAGTATGAGGGAAAGAAGAGGCTGGCAAGGTTGATGGATGAACAAAAATATTGCTGAAGCTAGAGAAAGAGAGTATGTGAGGTAGCATGGCAATTTTGCAATTAAGAAGGGAAGAGGGAGGCAGCCATGTAATCCCTGAGTTTGTTACAGCATGTGGGTAGTTAATGGCACAATTTCCCAAATTAGTCCATACAGGATGCATAAATAAGAGTCTGAAACTTTGCACTGGGAAAGAAGATTCAATATAAATATTCTCTTCCTCTCATTTATGTTGATTGTTCTCCTTATTTTGCTTGTGGTAATCACTTCCCTGAAGTGAATTCTATCAATTGGTGCTCTCACTGAGAGAAATTACCACCTGCTTCACCATCATTGTATCCACAGTCGAAGGAACCTGTGCAAAGATTGCTGAGTCCAACAAGCAGATGGAGATGATCACTGAGAAGATAAATACCCAATGCGCTGAGATGAGAGCAGGGATCTTAGCCAAGGTCCAGAATCGGCAGGAACAAACTGACCATCACCTAATGTAGCTGCAGATGCAAGTTCAGGACAGGTTTGTGATAGGCCTCCGGTGCAGCCGACCTATTAGAGACGCTTCAAGAACCAAGGGCAGAATAGTAACACAGCTGAGCTTGCATAACAGCCAGCATGTGCACCAAGGGTAGAATAAGAATATAGCTGGCTTGCATAACAACCAGCATGTGCATAACCGGATTCGGCTATAGAGAGCAGGAAAGGGAAAGCAACAACCTATAAATAGGAGGAAAAGGAGAAGAGAGAAATAGGAAGAAATTGAGTATTAAATCAAGGAGAGTTTTGGGCCTCACGAATGCCTTGTTTTCTTTCGTTCAATTTTATTTCATTACACTTGTAGTTTCTGATCCATACTCAATCAGTGTTTCATCTTTATACAATCGGTGATTCAATCAAAATTTCAGTAATCCTACCATTTTTATCAAAGCCCAATGATTCTAATGGTGAATCTAATGGATCGAATCGTGGAATCGGAGGTGAAAATGGAGGGTATGCAAAAAGGAGTCAAAGCCATGAGAGGGGAGGTGCAGACGATGGAGAAGAATGTTGGGATCATGCTGGACCAGTTCACATACATGAGACGTAGATGGGAGGAACAAGAACGGGAGAAGAAGAACAAAGGGAAAGTGATGAAGCGACCTTCAAAATTCACCCAGAATTCCAAGGTGTCACCGGGAATTAGAGTGAGCAGGGAGTTTGAGGATGGATCGAGAGGAAATTGGTGGCTGGAAGCTCGTGGTAGAAGGCTAGAGATGTCAATCTTTGAGGGGTAGAATCCTAATGATTGGATTTTCTAAGCCTAGCGGTATTTTTCCGTAAATCAACTGTCGAAGGAGGAGAAAGTTGAGACGGTTGCTTTGTGTTTCGAAGCCACACGTGATTCCAGTGGGAGACATGACGAAAAGGGGTCCAGAGCTAGGACGAACTCAAACAGGGGATCTGAAGCAAATTTCGCTCCACCCAAGAAGGAATGTTGGAGGAGCGTTTCTTGGCTCTTCAGCAAGAAGAGTCCGTTAGAGATTACCGCCTACTGTTTGAGACATTGGTCGTGCCAATTGCAGAAGTCTCAGATACATTTCTAGAAGGCCATTTCATCAACAGTCTCAAACCTGAGATACGGGCCCAAACCCGAGTACTACAGCCCCGAGGGTTGGAGTAGATCATGACAATGGCCCAACACATTGAAGATAAGAATGCAGCACTCCAAAATTGTTTTGTCTTACCCGGCCCAGCTAAGGGTAAGTATTCCCACTTCTCTTCTTCAAACCCAACCCGACTCTCCACAATTCTGGCTATGAGCCTAAATTTCTCCCCTAGAACCACGTCTCCACCGGGACCCAGGCCTCCGGCCACCAAAGGCATAGGAAATCCACCCTTTAAGTGGCTTAGTGAAGCCAAATGGAGAGCCAAGCGCAAGAAGGGCCTATGTTTTCGCTACAATGAGAGGTATTCTATAGGTCACGAGTGTAAAAACAAAGAACTCCAGGCAATGATGATCTATGATGAAGAGGTAAGAGAAGCGAGGGTTGAGGAGGAAACATTTGAGGCTGAAGAAAGGGAATTGATGCGAGGAGGTGAGGTCATTGAACTCTCAATGAACTCCGTCATTGGATTGACTACGCCACAAACAATGAAGCTTAAAGGGCATATAGAAGGGCATCCAGTAGTGGTTCTTATTGACGGAGGGGCAACACACAATTTCATAGCAACCGAGTTGGTGCAACAATTGGGTTTACCAAGGACGGAAATGGCAGGATATGGGGTGATAATGGGGACAGGAATGGCAGTGCAAGGGGCAGGTATTTGCAAAGGGGTGAAGCTTACCATCCAAAATCTGCAAGTTGTGGAAGAGTTCCTACCACTTGAATTGGGTAGTTCTGATGTAATACTTGGAATGAAGTGGCTAGCAACTGTGGGAAAGATGAATGTAGACTGGAAGACATTAACTATGAAATTTCAAGTGGGAGGGATGGCCATAACATTACAGGAAGACCCCAGCCTAAGCAAGACCTTGGTCTCCTTGAAGGCTATGATGAAGGCCTTTAAGGAAAATAGAGAGGGGATGCTATTGGAATTACTTAGGGACAATGGCTGTAGAATTCAATGAGTTCCAGGTTAAAACTTCGTTGTTCCTTAGGGAGGTGTTGGCTTAATTTGAGGGGGTGTTTGCAAATCCAGAGGGGCTGCCTCCTTCCAAAGAAAGGGACCACGCAATCAACTTGCTACCAGGCACTGCTCCGGTCAATGTTCAACCTTATAGTTACCCTTACCTTCAAAAAAATGGAATTGAGAAAATGGTATGTGAAATGTTAGCAGCAAAGATTACACAACCAAGCTACAGCCCTTTCTCTAGTCCAGTGTTACTCGTTAAGAAGGATGGGGGGTGGCGTTTCTGTGTGGACTATAGGGCTTTGAACAAGGTGACATTCCCCGACAAATTCCCAATTCCAGTAATTGAGGAACTACTAGATGAGTTACATGGGGCCACAGTTTTCTCCAAACTTAATCTAAAATCGGGTTATCATCATATTCGTGTCAAAGTAGAAGATGTCCCAAAAATATCTTTCAGGACGCATGAGGGCCACTACGAATTTCTCGTCATGCCCTTCGGGTTAACGAACACACCAACCACTTTCCAATCACTGATGAATAACATATTCAGAGAGCAATTGAGGCGCTTTGTGTTGGTATTTTTTGATAACATCCTGGTTTTCAGCAAAGATTTTAAGCAACATGCACGACATTTGCGTTGTGTTTTGAAAGTATTGGCAGAAAATCAGTTGTTCGCTAACAAGAAGTGTTTATTTGAGCAGTTGGAAGTTGAATATTTGGGCCACATCATATCCCAGCAAGGTGTATCCACAGATCGCAACAAAGTGCAAGCAATGTTAGATTGGCCAACCCCTACAACGTTAAAGGAGTTGAAAGGGTTTTTAGGGCTTACAGGGTATTATAGAAAATTTGTAAAGGACTATTGTAAATGGGCATGGCCCCTCACGGAGAGACTACGGAAGAATAATTTTTCTTGGGACAATGCAGCAGAGCAAAGCAAGCCTTTCAACATCCTAAGGCTACAATGGTGTCTCTACCAATTTTAGTTTCACCTGACTTTGGCAAGCCATTTCTGGTGGAATCAGATGCGTCGAGGAAATGTATGGGAGCAGTATTAATGCAGGTAGACCTATTGCATATTTTAGCCATGCTTTTAATCGGTTGGGAAGGAGAAAATCTGTTTATGAAAGAGAGCTAATGGCCATTGTATTTGTAGTACAAAAATGGAGACATTACCTTTTGGGTAGGAAATTTGTGGTTCGAACCGATCAAAAGAGTCTCAAATTTCTAATGGAGTAGCGGCTAGTGAGCCCTGAATATCAGAGATGGATGTTGAAATTAATGGGGTTTCAATTTGAGATACAATACTGCCCGGGATTGGAAAATAAAACAGTAGATGGCCTTTCCAGAATCAGCAACTCCGCAACCCTGTTAGCCATAACGGTTCCTATAGTGATCCAACTTGATCAATTGGCCCACGAAGTAGAAACAAATGAAAAGCTGCAACAGGTTGTTAGGGACCTCCAGCGGGACCTTCCCCCGACCCAACTTTCAAATGCAGAACAACCAGCTCGTTTACAGAGGGCGATTACTCTTATCAAAGGGTTCTTCCCTCATTCCTCTACTACTTCATGATGGCCACGATGGGAATGTGGGAGGGCACTCGGGATTTTTGAAAACCTATAAAAGGGTTGCACCTAATGTCTACTGGCCTGGAATGAAACGTGACATCTACCAATATGTGAGTGTAGAAAAAGAAGTATTTTTTGAATATAGGATATTCTTTGTATATCCCTATTTCCTTTTTTGTTATTTTCCTTTTGTATTATTCTCTTCCTCTATAAAGAGAAAAAGGAAATCATTGTATAATTCTAAGAAATAAAGAATTATATTTTCTCAATCTTGTTTAGATGGTATCAGAGCAGGAATTAGGATTAAATCACAGCCGTTTAACTGTGAAACCCTAATTTCCTCCATTCCTCTGCTATACCCTAAAAGTGTCGTCGTCCTTCACTAGCCATCCTCCGGCTGCCGCCGCCCTTACATCGACCGCCGCCTCTGAGATCTGGCCATCCCAACCGCTGCTGCATCTTCAATCGTCGTTGTTCTCTAGTGGGTTCCCACCTCTGGAATGGTCGTGATCTCCTAGCCTCTCACAAAGGTCGGCTTTCATCAATCGCACCTATCGCTGTCCTTGGTTGCGAAGGTCGGCGTTGCATCGCACTCCAGAGCCGCCCCTATCCGTCGTTCGTGCTGCTTCTCCATCACGCATCGGACGTTTGCACCTGTTGCTATCGCGAAGGTCGGCTCTGCATCGCACACCAGAGCCACCCCTATCCTTCGTTCTTGTTGCTTCGTTCGTGCTGTTTGAGCTGCTGTTCGTACTGGACCTTTATTGTTCAGATTGGGCAACTGGGTACCCAGATCCAAGTATGTAAATCCGTGGGTCTCTACTGGGGTGTCCAGATTTGTACAAATCCAGATCCAGCTACTAGTGGGCCCTTGCTTCTGCTGCCCCTGATCCGTTTAGTCAACCATCATGACTGGCTCTACATCTTCAGTCACTCCGACCCAGCAATTGCAGTCTTCTCAAGACCAATTCCGCGTTCCCCGAAACTCCTTCGACTCACATCCGGTACAGATTACGACCATTCGTCTCAATGGTACCAATTTCCTGCGTTGGTCGCAATCTGTTCGTATGTACATTCAAGGTCGGGGAAAGATTGGCTATTTGATTGGCGCCACATTAGCCCTAGACAATAAAGACCCGCTGTATGACATTTGGGATGCCGAGAATTCAATGGTGATGACGTGGCTTGTTAACTCCATGGAGGAAGAGATAAATTCGAACTATATGTGCTTCTCTACAGCAAAAGAACTATGGGATGAAGTCACTGCCATGTATTCCGATTTAGGGAATCAATCCCAAATCTACGAGCTCAACTTGAAACTTGGTGAGATTCGACAAGGTAGTGATACTGTCAACATATATTTTAATTCTTTAAAGCGCATTTGGCAGGACTTGGATCTCTTCAATACATATGAGTAGAAAAACACAGAAGATTGCAAATATTATCAGAAAATGGTTGATGCTAACCGGGTATTTAAGTTTCTCGCTGGACTCAATGTTGAGTATGATGAAGTCCGAGGGAGGATCATCGGTAGAAATCCACTCCTATCTCTTAGTGAAGCCTTCTCTGAAGTTTGGCGTGAAGAAAGCCGCAGACTGGTTATGTTGGGCAAGAAAAAGAGTGGAGAAAGTGGGCTATCTGAAAATATGGCGCTTGTGACTGCTGATGCTAATGCTGGTGAACGGCATATTGCGAGTCAACGAAAGGCGGAAGAAAAACCTCGTGTTTGGTGTGATCATTGCAATAAACCACGCCATACTCGGAAGACCTGTCGGGTGCTTCATGGTAAGCCAGCCAATTGGAAGTCTAGATCGAAGCAATCCCAACCTATTGCTCATGAAGCTAATGCAGGACCATTCAACAAAGAGCAACTTGATCAACTTCTGCGACTATTAAAGCCTAGTCTGTCCCCTGGTGCACCCAATTGTTCTTTGGCCTATTCAAGTAGAAACTCTTTTGCCCTATCTAGCTCTTTTCAATCTGTTCCATGGATCATTGATTCAGAAGCATCTGATCATATGACTGGTTTATCACATCTCAACTCATATATTCCTTATTTTGGTAGTGAAAAAATAAGAATAGCCGATGGTAGTCTTTCACCTATTGCAGGTAAAGGTCTCATTAAACTTTCTGACAATATTGATCTTCAATCAATACTCCATGTTCCTAAACTTGCCTGCAATCTTCTTTTTGTTAGTAAACTCTCCAAAGATTCTAACTATCGTATTATCTTTTTTTATTCCTATTGCATTTTTCAAGCCCAAAACTCGGGGAAGACGATTGGCAGTGTTAGAGAAATAAACGGGCTCTACTATTTGGATGGGGATGTCTTGCGTAATAAAAAAGCTCACGGGCTAAGTGGTATTAGTTCTACTTCTGTTTCTAATCTAATAATGCAATGGCATCTTAGGTTAGGCCATCTCAGTTTTCCTTACTTGAAACACTTATTTCCTACGTTGTTTAAAGGAATGGATCCTTCTATGTTTCAATGCGAGAGTTGTCATTTATCCAAAGATCATCGTGTTAAATTTCTTTCAAAACCCTATTGTCCTTCAAAACCATTCTATTTAATACATGGTGATGTTTGGGGCCCTTCTAAAGTCTCCACTTTCTCTGACAAAAAGTGGTTTGTTACTTTTATTGATGATCATACTCGAGTTTGTTGAGTTTACTTACTTGCAAAGAAATTCGATGTGCCTAGAACTTTCAAGGATTTTTTCCATCTAATTGAAGCTCAATTTAACACAAAAATCTGTATTCTTCGATCTGATAATGGCACTGAATATTTTAATGAATCTTTGGGGATTTTTTTAAAAGAAAAATGAATTTTACATCAATCCACTTGCCGTGAAACTCCCCAACAAAATAGTATTGTTGAACGGAAAAATCGACATATACTCGAGGTTGCCAGGGCCATCATGTTTTCTATGAATGTCCCTAAATACCTCTGGGGTGATGCAATTTTAACCGTTTCCTATCTCATCAATCGTATGCCCACTCGTGTTCTACAGTTTCAAACCCCCTTACACTCTTTAAAACAACTCTTCCCTCTCTGTCGTATATATTCTGAGTTAGCTTTAAAAGTTTTTGGATGCACTTGCTTTGTTTATGTTCCTCAAATATTTCGTTCCAAATTGGATCCCACAGCTAAAAAATATCTTTCTGGGCCATGCACCAAATAAAAAATGGTACAAATGCTTTAATCATGTTACCAAAAAAACTTATATTAGTATGGATGTGTCTTTCCTTGAAACTCAACCCTACTTTCCAAAAAATCATCTTCAGGGGGAGCATATTGAGAAAGAAGATAATTTTTTGAATTCTAATGTTGAGGAGGATAATTACTTAAAACTCTATGATCCTCGTCCTACCATGATTGGTGCTCCCCTCCACTCTGATAAACAACTCAAGGATATAAATGTTCCAAATATTGTGGAACGGGGTGTGTCTGGTTCACAGATGCCTAGCGTGATGGGATTGGAACCAGGGGGAGAATTACCACAAACGGATCAAAATATTCCAAAACCGGAACTTCAATTTTATACTAGAAGACAAATCTGAAGAATACTATCAATCTGAATATTCCTATAACAATTGAACAATCGATGTCTTCGAGTGATGGGCTTTCCGATAGTTCTTCTTCTTCTCATGGTAACTCTAAACTCACTCCTCCAGATTATTCTTCATTTGATTTGTCTGATCTTGATGTCCCTATTGCTACTAGGAAAGGAGTGAGATCTTGTACGAAACACCGAATTGCTAAATACCTGTCATATCAAAAATTGTCCAATCATCATAAGGCCTTTCTTTCAAATATTTCTAACCTGTATGTCTCAAGAACAATTCAGGATGCCTTTGGTGACCCAGATTGGAAGTTAGCAGTCCAGGAGGAAATGAGTGCTCTTAGAAAGAATGGAACTTGGGAGATTGTGAACAAACCAGAAGACAAGACAACAATAGGTTGTAAGTGGGTATTTACTATAAAATGTAAGGCAGATGAGAGCATTGAAAGATACAAAGCAAGGTTGGTTGCTAAGGGTTTCACCCAAACATATGGCATCGACTATTAAGAAACATTTGCTCCAGTAACTAAAATAAACTCCATTCGAGTTCTCTCCCTTGCAGTGAATCTTGATTGGCCACTCCACCAATTTAATGTTAACAATGCCTTCCTAAATGGTGATTTAGAAAAAGAAGTGTTTATGGATCTTCCACCAGGGTTTGAAAAGAGCCTTGGTACAAACAAGGTATGTCGTTTAAAAAAATCATTGTATGGTCTAAAACAGTCTCCGAGAACGTAGTTTAAAAGATTTGGAAAGGCGGTGAAAAGCTATGGTTACATTCAGAGCCAAGTAAACCACACACTATTCTTCAAGCATGCCAACGACGGTAAGAAAGCAATCTTAATTGTCTATGTGGATAATATAATAATGACTGATGATAACAAGGGAGAGATTGAAAAGCTTAAGAGGAGATTAGCTCACGAGTTCGAGATAAGGACTTGGGTCCTCTAAAGTACTTTCTTGGGATGGAATTTGCAAGATCTAAGGAGGGGATCTTTGTCAACCAATGTAAGTATATTCTGAATTTACTCGGTGAAACAGGCATGCTTGGGTGTAAGGTTGCTAAAACTCCCATTGAACCCAACTTAAAACTTCAACCTGTCGAGGCCAGGAATGTAATAGAAAGGGAGAAATATCAAAGACTTGTGGGTAGACTTATCTATTTATCCCATACTCGACCAGACATAACCTTTGTTGTAAGTGTTGTAAGTCAATTTATGCACTCACCTGGTTCACAACATTTTGAAGCTGCCTACAGAATTCTGCGGTACCTAAAGGAAACCCCTAGGAAAGGTCTACTTTTTAGAAAACGTGGACATCTTCGTGTAGAGGCTTATACAGATGTGGACTGGACAGGCAGTATAACTGACCAAAGATCTACATCAGGGTACTGCACTTTTGTGGGAGGCAATCTTGTTACTCGGAGGAGTAAGAAATAAAATGTGGTGGCCAGAAGCAGTGCTAAAACTGAATTTCGTGCGGTTGCTCATGGTATTTGTGAGGTCATGTGGATAAAGAGGCTTCTATCAGACTTGAGAGTCTCCACTTCCCTTCCAGCTAAAGTTTACTGCGATAATAAAGTTGCAATCTCTATTGCTCATAATCCAGTTCTCCATGACAGGACAAAGCATGTAGAGGTGGATAAACACTTTATTAAGGAAAAAATTGATAATGGAGTAATTTGTATGCCCTACATTCCAACAGTTGACCAAGTGGCTGACATTCTTACAAAAGGAGTACATAGAACTCAGTTTGAGAAACTTGTGAGCAAGCTTGCCATGGAAGATATCTTCAAACCAGCTTGAGGGGGAGTATAGAAATAGAAGTATTTTTTGAATATAGGATATTCTTTGTATATCTTAGATTCTATGTATATTCCTATTTCCTTTTTTGTTATTTTCCTTTTGTATTATTCTTTTCCTCTATAAAGAGAAAAGGGAAATCATTGTATAATTCTAAGAAATAGAGAATTATATTTTCTCAATCTTGTTTAGAGTGAGTAATTGTGGTGTTTGTTAACAAAACAAGTACTTGACCCTAACTCCAGGAGGAATTTTACAGCCCCTTCCTATCCCAAATCAAATTTGGGATGACATTGCCATGGATTTCATCGAAGGCTTACCAAGGTCAGGCAATATAGACTCAATCTTGGTGGTGGTGGATAGACTCGGTAAATATGGATATTTTATTCGGCTTAAACATCCTTTATAAGCAGGAGGGGTGGTAGGGTTTTTATCAAAGAAGTTGTGAGGCTTCACGGCATGCCTCGCTCCATTGTCTCGGATAGAGACAAGATCTTCATGAGCAGATTTTGGGAGGAAATGTTTTGCCTCCAAGGCAAGAGACTCAACCACAGCACTGCGTACCACCCGCAAACGGATGGCCAAACAGAGGTTCTTAATAGAACCTTGGAAACATACCTACGTTGTTTTGCTTCCTCCAAACCTAAAGCATGGTATATGCGACTGCCTTGGGCTAAATTGTGGTACAACACTTCATACCACACAACTTCGAGGCTAACTCCATTCCAAGCAATATATGGGAAAGAACCACTAGTGTTATTGAGGTTTGAAAGGGGATCTACTCCTGTTTCTGCAATTGAACAATAGTTAATTTAAAGAGATCAAATCCTGGAAGAACTTAAAACACAACTACTAAGGGCCCAAGCGATCATAAAGAAGGGGGCAAACATGAAAAGAAGAGATATGGAGTTCGAGGTTGGGGACTTAGTCTATTTGAAGTTAAGGGCTTATCGCAAAAAGACATTGGCTTCTCGTTCGAACGAGAAATTGTCTCCTAGTCTCCTAGATTCTACGAACCATTTGCAATTGAACAGAGGAGCCCTACAGCATTGCAATATCCACCCTCGTTTTCCATGTGTCGCAGCCACGTGAGGCAAGAGGGGCATTGAAAGTCAGTGTGGAAATTCCCAGCCAACTTAGTGCAGACCTGGTGATGCTAGTTCAACCAGAGGCAATGTTGGGTGTTCACCCAAGAACGAGTAATAACCTGCAAGGTTTGGATGTTTTAATTCAATAGAGTGGGTTACCACGGTTGGAAGCGACTTAGGAGCCCTATAGCATGGTAATACCCCAAGAGCCCAAGGTTAGATCTAAGAAGAGACTCTAGAGAAGCTAGAGTATATATCGAGGATAGTAAGGAAGGAAACAACACCAGTTGAATATTTTTTGGGCTAAATGTAGATAAAGAACTCCCAGATTAAGCGTGTTTGAACTAGGGTAGCTCAAGGATGGGTGACTCCTGGAAAGTTCAAGTAGGCCCATCAGGGTAAATTGATTTGGTCCTTCTTATCGCTCAATGCTTGATGTTATAGGTGGTATCAGAGCTAACCCTTGGAAAAGGCGATTCGATAAGGGCAAGGAGTGGCGCCAGGGTGTGAGAGCCTGAACAAGGAGCGGCTCCTGGCAGACTTCTAGGATGGCAACCCCAAAAGGAGAGAAGATCTGGGATCATTTGTAAGGTCATATGACAAAGACGTCATGTGCTCAAGGGGGGAGAATGTAATACCCCGAGAGCCTAAGATCTGGTCTAAGAAGGGACTCTAGAGAAGCTAGTATATATATCGAGGATAGTAAAGAATGAAACAACACCAATTGGATACCTTTTGGACTGAATGTGGATAAAGAACTCTCGGATTAAGCTAAGCGTGTTTGAGCTATGGTAGCTCAAGGATAAGTGACCCCTGGGAAGTTCACGTAAGCCCATCAGGTAAGTTGATTTGATCCTTCCTATTGCTCAATGCGGGATGTTATATGATTAAACAGCAATTCCCCACTTTTCACCATGAGGATAAGGTGAAAGTTGGGGAGGGGAGTAATGATAGGCCTCCGATGCAACGGACCTATCAGAAAGCTTCAAGAACCAAGGGCAAAATAGTAACACAGCTGAGTTTGCATAACATCCAGCATGTGCACCAAGGGTAGAATAGGAATATAGCTGGCTTGCATAACAACCAGCATGTGCATAACCGGATTTGGTTATAGAGGGCAGGAAAGGGAAAGCAACAACCTATAAACAGGAGGAAAAGGAGAAGAGAGAAATAGGCAGAAACTAAGTATTAAATCAAGGAGAGTTTTGGGCCTTTCAAACACCCTGTTTTCTTTCGTTCAATTTTATTTCATTACACATGTAGTTTATGATCCATACTCAATCAATGTTTCATCTTTATACAATTGGTGATTCAATCAAAATTTTGGTAATCCTACCAACCAATTTGCTCTCCTCTTTGCCCAATTCACTCAATCCCACTCAAATTCACCACAAACTCCTCCAAAGAGGCCTAATCTGAATCATGTCAATTCTGATAGAAAAATGCTATTGGTACACCTTTGTGTACACCTTGAGCTACATAAAGATGTACCAATGACAAAAAAGCCCCCCATGAGGCGCATAGAAGCGCATGTGAGGCGCAAGGTATTTTGGTCATAATACCCCCTTATGTAGCCCAAGATGTACAAAATGGATGTACATCTAGCATGATTCATTTTGATAATGGCGATCATTCTCCAGCAAGCGGAAGTAATGATCTGCATCAGATACCGCCATTAAACTCTGTGAGTCCCCAACAATAAGACTGATTCAGAATCTGGGTCAAGCAGTAATTCCTCACCTAGGACTCACTAGAACAATTAGCATGGATGTCCCATGGTTTGATGGACAAGATCCAACCAATTGACTATTTAGATTAAGAAGATTTTCACCTACTATGCCATTCCAAAGAATAAGAAGTTGGATCTCATTTCATTCCACCCAGATGGTCCAGCTGCTGGCTGGTATCAGTGGATGCAACTGAGTGACCAATTGGCTGACCGGGAGAAATTTGAAGTTGTTGTTCTACACAGATCCTGGCCATATGAACATGAAGATCTGAGAGGGCAGCTGGCCAAGCCAGTGCAGACTCAGTAGGTAATGGAATATCAGGCACAATTTGAAGCTTTATCAGCTAAGGTAACTGGTCTTCCTCATGATTTTTTACAGAGTTGTTTTATTCTTGGGTTGAGGCCTGAGACACAAGTAGAGGTTGTAGCTAATAGACTAACCACTCTCCCAAGCATTTGGTCTAAGTTGCATGAGGCTAAACTAAAGGTCCTTAAGAGCCTGAACCGTTGCTCAAATTCACACCCCAGCTCATCTATATTAGGACCACCCTCCCAAAACAAGCACAACTTATCTGGGGTTGTCTCTAAACAAACCAGTAGCCATCCACTGCCAATTAAGAGGTTGACTGCAGCTGAGATGAAGGTAAAAAAAGAGAAAAGGGGCTTCACTACAGTTGCGATGAAAAATTCACACCAGGACACAATGCAAAAGTAGATTCCTATTTCTCATGGGGGAGGAACTAGAGGAGGAAGAGGAGAATGAGGAAACTGATATAGAACTGCTGGGGTTAAATAACAACTTGGACCAAGATCAGGCCCTTGAAATCAAATATCAAGCCCTGGAGGGGCAAACTAGTCCTAAGACTATCAAATTGACATGATCTGTACAGCAACAAACCAATCAAATTCTGATGGATAGTGGAAGTACCCACAATTTCCTACAGTACCAATGCTCTCACATTGGGGCTCACTGTTGTGAGATGTTAGACTTTCAAGGTTTTCATTGGTAATGGAGACTATTTGACCTGTCATATAAATGCACACAAGTACTGCTACACATACAGCAAGTGGAGTTTCTTGAATTCTTTGTGCTGCCAGTGAGGGGAGCAGATGTCATATTGGGTATTTAGTGGCTGGAACTACTGGGAGACTCAAAACTACCAAATTCCAGCAGAACAACTCAGATGCACAGCTCCATGGAGAGACAAGCATCACCAAGACACCCTTGGAACCCAGACAATTGCAAGAACTTGACAGGAAAGGAAAAATTTCTGAATTCTACCACCTTAAGGTGGAAGAAGCTGAACCTACAGGGGAGTTCCCAATCTTGGAGGGTGAAGAGTTGCAACAGCTCAATGCAAAATTTGAAGAGATGTTTAAGGAGCCCGAGGGGCGGCCACCACTCAGGAGGATCAACCACACTATTCCTCTTGAACCAATGACCAAACCAGTAAATGTAAAACCCTACAGATATCCTATTTCCAAAAGGCAGAGATTGAAAGGCAAGTCCAGAAAATGCAGGACAAAGGGATCATTCATCCTAACACAAGCCCCTTCTCATCATCTGTGCTGCTTGTCAGAAAGAAGGATGGTACCTGGCTGTTTGGATTACAGGGCTTTAAATGCAGCGGCACAAAAGAATAAATTTCCCATTCCCACTATTGAGGAGTTGTTGGATGGATGAGTTACATGGGGAAACTGTTTTCTCGAAATTAGATCTCAGAGTTGGCTATCACCAAATTAGAGTGACAAAAGGAGATACTGGAAAAACTGCTTTACGAACTCACCAGGGGCACTATGAGTTCTTGGTAATGCCTTTTGGGCTCACCAATGCACCATCCACCTTTCAGGCCCTTATGAACGAGATCTGCAAGCCTACTTGAGGAGGCTTGTGGCTGTTTTCTCTAATGATCTACTCATCTACAGCTGCACTCTTGAGGAGCATTACCAGCACTTGGCCCTATGTTATGTTAAGCAAATGTGTTTTCTATCAAAGAAATATTGAATACCTAGGCAGCTAGGCCATATAGTGTATAAGAAGGGAGAGGAGGGTGATCCTGGAAAGATTGAAGCAATGCAAAAATGGCCTACTCCCAGAAACTTGAAGCAACTGAGGGGATTCCTAGGCCTCACAGGGTATTACAGAAAATTTATCAAGGGTTATGCCACCCTTGCAGCTCCTCTTACCGATCTATTTAAAAACAAAACAAAAAAAAAGAGAATGGAAATGGGATATGAAAGCAAATCAGGCATTTCACACATTAAAGGGGTGTGTGTGTGTGTGTCACAAGCCCCCCGTGTGCTAGGTCTCCCTAATTTCAGCAAGCCCTTTGTTTTGGAGACATATGCCTCAAATGTGGGGATAGGAGTTGTGCTAGTACAGGAACAGCATTCTTTAGCTTACTTCAGTAAAAAAACCACCTCCATGACTGTTGTTGGCCTCTACCTATTATGTGAAAGAGTTATATGCCATTGTGCAGGCAGTGCGCAAGGGGACACAATACTTACTAGACAACTCTTTTACAATATGTACAGACCTCAAAAGCCTCAAGGAGCTGATGCAACAAGTGATACAGACTCCTGAACAACATGTAGCAAGCTTTGTGGCTATGATTACAATATTGTGTACAAATTTGGAAGAACTAAATTAGTTGTTGATGCCTTGTCTAGGAAGGAGATTCCGGAGCAAAATGAGGAAGGTACTATGGCCACTCAAACCCTGATGATGGCTATTACCAGACCTGTCAGTGATTTGTTATCACAGCTACAGGAAGAAAATAAGGCCAACCAGGAGCTCTTGGCAATACATAGCAGATTGCAGCAAGGAGAATTACCTTCAGAGCATTATCAGGTCAATGGAAGGTGGTTGTGCTATAAGGGAAGAAGAGTATTGAGTTCCCCCATTCCAATAAGGAAGGCATTCTGCAAGAATTCCATGAGTCTCCCTTAGGAGGTCATGCAGGAGTCACTAGAACTCTCAAACAAGCGGCAGCTGCCTTCTATTGGCCCAATCCGAAAGGAGACATACGGGGTTATGTCAAGGAGTGTACTATTTGCCAACAGATGAAGTATCCAACTGATACAACAGGAGGTCTCCTGCACCCACTGCCAGTTCCAAAACAAGTTTTTGAAGATCTTAGCATGGATCACATTGTTGGTCTACCAAAGGCTCAAGGGTGTTGCACCATCCTAGTGGTAGAGGACACTGGACAAGTTGACAAAATTTGCCCATTTTGGCCCTTTACACCAACACTAAACCGCTCTACAATATAGTTCAGCTTATCACCCACAGTTGGATGGGTGAACTGAGCTGGTCAACAGGATACAAGAGACTTATCTAAGGTCCTGTGTTCAGGTTATACCTGGAGAATGGGCGCAGTTACTACCATGGTATGAGTTATGGTATAATACCTCATACCATTCCTCCATTACGATGACCCCCTTCCAAGCTCTATTTGGAAGGGAACTGCCCAAGGTGCCTGATTATTTGGGGAATGAAATGTAGTGGAAGCGGCAGAGCAGTTGCTGATTCAGAGGACAGACCTATTGAAGGTATTAAAGAGCAACCTTCTTAAGGCACAGCAGCAGATGAAATCTCAGGCATGATAAACACAAGCAGGACATTCAATTGGAATGGGTTGAGCTGCAACCTTACAGGCAGCACTTTTTGTCTCATGGGGGACATCATAAACTCAGTCCCTGTTAATATGGACCCTATCATGTGCTACATAACATTGGGGTTGTAGCATACAAACTCCTACCGCCTGGCTCAAGAATCCATCCAGTTGTCCACCTCTCTATCGAAACCCTTCAGGGGGTCCCAACAGCCTACTGAGATCACTCCCATACCTGAAGGCTGAAGCAAATAATGGCAATGAACCAGAGATACTGCCCTTAGCAATCCTCAATACTCCGAGTTATTTGCCATAAAGGCAACGACAGAAGACAAATAATGGTAAAGTGGGAAGGATTGCCACTAGAAGAAGCTACCTAGGAAGATTATCAACAGTTTCAAGCCCTCCATCCCAACTTGAAACTTGAGGTCAAGTTTATTTCTGAAGGGAAAGGTGATGATAGTAACCTAGCAGAATCTAGGGAGATTCCCAAACCTAAAAGAAAAGGTGAGGCAGCAGGAATTCGCAGGAGTAAGAGGGAAAGAAGAGGCCAACAAAGTTGATGGATGAAACGAAAATATTGGCAAAGCCAGAGAAAGAGAGTATGTGAGGTAGCATGGCAATTTTGCAATTAAGAAGGAAAGAAAAGGGCAGCCATGTAGTCCCCAAGTTTGTTACAGCATGTTGGTAGTTAGTAGCAGAATTTCCCAAATCAGCCCCTACAAGATGTATAAATAAGAGTCCACAAGATTGAATATAACCATTCACTTCCTCTCATTTCTCTCAATTCTTCTCCTTATTTGCCCTAGGTTGATCACTTCCCTAAAGTGAATTCTATCAAACAGCCTCCAACAATATTTTACCACAAACATGATAATGTTCAATTGTACTTAATGGAGGCAGTTATTATGTGTATAGGGTCTACCAAAAGCCAGGGGGGAAAAAGGTAATACCAGTTCCACTGAAATAAAATCTAATAATTCAAATCACCAAAATATATGAAAATATAAATTACTTAAGAGTCCAGATTTGGAAGCCTTTGAGGAAATCAGTATGAAAACTGACACACTATATCTGCTACAAACAAGAGATTAAGCTAATAGCCTAATATAGAAGCAAAATCGCAATACTTCAGCATCTAATATATATTCCCATTTAACAGATAAACCCTTCCTGCAGTATTCCAATTGTACCTCGACTTGTAATTAACAAGTTGAAAAAATATAAGCATTTCACTTTTGTATTCTAATCAGCAGTAATGGCACATGCAAAGTTAATAAGTTGGGTAAGAATATGACAGACAAGTAATATGATTACCTTACTAAAAAATCAGAAGTCCATGACAAGTTTGAAACGAGTAATAGGTTTTCACCATGCAAACTTTAACCAAGAAAAATAGTTACCTTTTTCCTTTGAAAGGATCATGAAAGAAGTCACATGACTCACGTGCTCCAAGGCTAATTAGAGTTCCGATTTCAGTAACTGACAAAGAGAATACCTGAACAATACAAAGGAAACATCTTTAAGCGTGAAAATACATTCTAAAGATTAGAACATAAGCTGCATTGCAGATTCATTAATCTGATCTTTAGATTCCTCCAAGAAGTGACATGTAATGACTTTAAACACCATTACAAAATAAATGTTTTTGTTTTTGCATACCCTCCCCAGAAGCCCTTCAGAAAGACAAGATAAAACAATTCATTTGAGTTACATGCCAACTTAATTCAACTTCTTGGGACAATGGCTCAAAAGATACTTGAAGCCTTCAGATTCCAAACAGAGTGAGTGGTGAAACCTAAGGTTTCAAAGTACTTAAATGCCAAACAAATGAACAATGTTAAACCACATGCTTTATTGCTTAGATAATGTCTCCTCGTCATGTATACAAAGTGCATGAAAGAATATTGAAGCAGAGGTTACCTGCTTCCTGCTCCAATCATATTGACGAATACCAGCTGCAGGAGCAAACTGAAGCAACACGTAACCTTCCCGGGCCAGCTTGAACGCTCCAGACTGTTGATAAACCCAGCCATCATGAGCACGAGAGAAGCAACAAAAAATCAAGTCGCCATACAGTTTTGCAACACAAATTCTAGGCTTGGAACTAGGATTTCCGGAGAAGGGAAGATAAAATTGCTCAAGCTAACAAAAATCATTTATTTTCTTCTCAGTTTCTAGTAGTAAAAAATATACATACATATATATATATAGATGAACAAAGCTCCAATAACAGATATCATTTATCCTTATCGTTTCCTTCCCTTTTATTTTCCCTCTGCAAATTCAAGTTCCAAACAGAGAGTTAACAATCAGCATACGAATCCAGAACCGTGTCCAAACCTCAACGCGAAACGTACCTCTAAAGGCACGAACTCAGGCGGCCGAGGCTCCACCGTGAGAGCGGCCTTTCCTTTGTAAATCGAGTGACCCACGAAAACCCTAGGCGGCACACCCCCACCTGCACAGAGAGCGAACAGAAAACAAGTTAAGCCCAGCTCAGCCCCTTGTTTGGAACACGGGAAAATTAACAGAAATGAAAATAAATCCTCGAGAATTACCCGAAGAGAAAGAAGCAGACCTCTGCTGTTCTGGCGTTTGAGGTTGGGATTCGAAATGGTCGTAGTGGCGGCATTTCAAGGAGAGGCTTTGGGTTCGGGTTCTGGGCCTATAAGGGTTTAAGCGAGTGGCGGTCAAGGAGGTGCCGGAGGAGAGAGAGTGGGTGATGGAGCAGGGTTTTGGGTTTTGGATGGCCAGGCCTGAAGACGGAGGAGGAGGTAGAGAGAGGTTCAGCATTCTCTTCAATGATTTTCCAAACGAAGATCAGACTGTCTGAGAGCGGCCAATTTTTGGAACTCAAAAGCTTTCGCTCGCCCAAGGGCCTTCTCATTTTCGATTGTCATTTAAATTCAAATGAAATTAAATTTAATGATTTTTGGGTTTCATGTGCTCATTCGACAAACACCCTGAATTTCTATTTAATGTTAGATATGTTAAAGAGGGGTTTAGTAACTTTAAATCTGTTTCAATTCAACTCCATTGGTATTAGTTTAGAGCCTAAAGTCAATTTAAATTTTTTTAGGTATTTTATACTAATTTATTTTAGACAATTTAATTAATTAAATCAAAATACCCAATTAAATCAAAATCAAAACATGAAAATTAAAAAAATATATATAGTCGAAATTTGTTGCTAGTGATATTTCCAATCAATCATTCACAACCCTCCCATTGACAATGGGTTTTAGAATGAAGCAATCTGGATAAATGTAAAATTTATTGATAATAAATTTTGAAACTCAATATGAAATAATGAAATGAAAGGAAACGAGAAGAAAACAAAATGGTGAAAATGAAGAACAATAAGAGGAATCAAATAAAATGAAGACAAACGAGTGAGAAAGACAAATAAGATGAAGAAAATAAAAGGAAGAAGAAAAAGGGAGAAAAATCTCATTGATTGCTTTGTTATTATACCGAAACAAATTTTTCTTCATCCTTTTGTTTTGTTGTTTAAAAACTCATTAGTAACGAATTTTAAAACTTGTTGCTATATGGGTTTTACAACTTGTCATCGAATAATTTAAAAAAAAAAACTTTATCAATAAATTTTGTGATGCGTGCAACAATTATGCAACCCAACAAGACTTTGTCAAATCTGTTTAGGTATTTTAATGGGTTATATATTCTAATCTTTTCTATCTCCATGAAGTCATATGCAGATCTATATAAAATATATTTTGAATTTAAATAAATTGGGTTAGGTAATAAGAATTATCTTATTCCCTCTATTTGTCTTATTTTCTCTATGAATTATGTGCTTATAAATTCTAAACTAAAATTCTCTCATTATTTGGTATCAAAGCATGATTCAAACTATGTCCACTTGTGACAAATCAATGCTAAATTTCATAATGAAGTTTATGAAATATTGGCCTGATGTGAGTCAAGTATCGACCGCATTCATGTTATTTTGCAAACGGTGTTAATCAAGCTTAAAGCTTTCCAACACTCATCAAGCCCAATCACTTGTCAATTCGAAACCAACTTCTTTGCAGCTGAAGGTTCTCAACCAAACAACAACCGTGACTGCCCCCATCAACACCTCAAATTGTTATTCTCAAAATTTAACGGTGAATACTCAACTGATGGGGTTTATAAGGCAAAGCAATATTTTGATTTCCAAAATATTGGACTTGCCCCTTATAAGTTTGGATAGCCTATTTTCATTTATAATGACTCTAATATGATATTCGCTTAGATGTAAAAATCAAACAATCTATGATCTTAAATGAAACAATAGGAGTCTCTTAGCTAATCATAAAATAAAACAACTTCAAAAGATTCAGAGACAACCACTTCACACACAACCAAAATTAAGATCCAATAGCTTCGCTGGAGTTTTGGGTCTTTCACGCATGCTTAAAGACCAGCACTGGCACCATTAATAATGCTAGTCATTTCAAATGAATTGCAAACCAATAAATTCAATATTGTTGGAAAAATGGCACATGTTTTTACTATGATGATAAATTCATTATTGAACATCAATATTAGTAATCTTAAATTTTCATGCTTAAAGACGCACACATCTTCATTATTACGGACAAAGATAATTTGAGTGGGGAAAGGAAATGATACGTGTAATAACCATGCAAACTACCAAGAATTGGTCAAGTTTGTTTAGTTAAGACTTTGTCAATTAAGACTTTATCAAGTATATTTAGTTGTTTTAGTGGGTGTTTAGTTGCTTTGGTGGATTAGATATTCTCTTATTTTATAGTTTGGCAGAGTCATATACATGTGTATATAAAAGATTTCATGAATTTATATTGATCAGTTTGGTTAATAGAAATTATTTAATTCCCTCTATTTGTCATAATTTTTATATAGATTATGTATTTATAAATTTTAAACCCAAATTCTTCTATAATTTTGATGATGGGTTCATTTTAAAACTCATCATAGATCATTGCTTTGCAAATTTTTTAATTTAAAATTTGTATTTGAACTTAATTCATCTATTTTGATTCAATTAAAGTTTAATTTAATAAAATTAGTAATAAATGCGTGACTTTACTTAAAAACTAAATTTATAAACTATTTTATTGAGGCGGCTCGTCAAATGACCCAAATCACAAATAGTCTGAGTATATTTCATTTGAATAAAATCATACAAAATTAATTTTATAAATTTTAAAATAAATTATTTATTATTTGTGAACTTTTCATTTTATAATAGAAATTATAAAAGTGTGTTTGAGAGTATAAAATTTCATAAAAAAATATCATATTCAAGAAATTAAATTATATATTTATTGTTTAACACATTGTATTTTTCATAAAATTAAATTATATGATATAACTATTAAAACATATTTTAACCTATTTTTTTATAAAATATTTCATTTAGAGGAGATAATTTTTATTTTTTATACAAATTAAAAAATATCTTATTTTTCAACTAAAAGCGGGGCCTGCCTTTCGAAGAGCAGCTCAGCGTGCCCCGTGGAGAAACCGGTTATGACCGAAGTAGATCTAACACCGCCATTCAAAGAAAGAACGACGCCGTTTTCTCAAGTCTAACTCTGAAATGAGACCAACCTCTTCCTCCTCCTCCTCCTCCTGCTAACTGGAAAAACTCGACTTGAGTTAGGTCAAGCAGCTAGGGTTGGGTGATCAAGCGGGCGATGGCGATGCAAACCGGCATAGGCTTCTCCAAGATCCTGATCTTGGTCGGAGCAGGTTCGGTCTCCCCCACAAACACCCAACAATCAATTCAATCCAACGTATCTGATCAATTCATCGTCGAGCTCTTGATGTCGATCTGGTTGATTACACTCGCCACTGAAATCTCTCTCTCCCTCTCTCTGTACAGGGTACACCAGCACGGTCCTGTTCCAGAACGGTAAACTGTCCGACGTATTGGGCGACATTCAGGTAAAATCAATTCTCATTCATTGCTGAATTTCTGTTCATTTCAAAGCCGGAAGTGTTAGTTTCTTGTGAATTCTTTTTTTTTTTGTTATTTATTTTTTTTATACTGTATTCTGTCTATCGTTGATCTTGTTTTGGATATTGAATAACTTTGGGCTATGTATGTTTGCATGCGTTTATATGAAGTCAATCAGAGATTTAATTACATATGCATGAGGTTGACTATTAGAGTTGGATTGAGGGGATGCATCTGAAATTTAGATGGTTTGGTGCTGCCTTATGAGGCACCTAATTTCTTACTATCTATCTATTGAGTCTAAGGTTTATGTTATCTGGTATTGCTTGTGGAAAAAATGTATCCAGATATGAATTTAAGTCATTTTACTTTAATAACTAATATCAGATGCTCTCATTTGGACCATGTAATAGAGATGTGGCCCTAGTGTATTTTGTGATTTGGGTTAGCGAGCTGATGCTTTCCTTAGTCTAACTGCGTTTTTTACTGGCAGTCCCTGGTGAAAGGATTTGAGAAAAAGGGGAACTCATCATCAGAGGGTGATTCTGATCATTCCGATGCCATTGCTTCTCAGGTGAGTTTGTTCATTTAGGGAAAAAAAAATAAAAAAAGAACAGCTTAACCAAGTATTAGGTGATAATGGGTTCTTGTTTATTGATAGGTACATTTTTTCTTGGAAGCATTTGGTTTCTTGTTATTTCCTTCCTAAAGATAAAATATTTCATTTTACACAGCGATTATAAAGTTCCTTTTGTAACTTGAATACGTATTTAAAAAGTAACGAAATTAAATAAATTTGTTACTTGGATTTATGGAGTGCAAATGAAAGGAAAGGTCAAAGATTGGAAAAGAAAATGAAGGGACTGGAGTTACTATTCTTTTTTTATTATTATTTTGATTGGGTTACAGAACAAGAAGGAATATTCATTGCCAAAACTTTTTTTTTTTTTTTGAATTTCATTATCCATAAAAAAGTATACTAATCAATTTCATCTCTCTCTCTCTTTCCCTCATAAATTTTGGTTCTGAACATAGCATTAAGGGGCTATATATCGTCTCCTTTATGGTGTATTTCCCATCTTTCTTATAAAAGTTTAAGAGAAGCAATAGCAAGGGAAGGATGGGTTTTTGCTTTTTATTCCCCTTCTTTCTGTTTTTTGGTTGGGGGGTTCTCACACTCACAATGGATTATATTGTGTCAACTATTCTTTAGAATAAAATAATTTTGTAATTTGCCTCTTTTCTGGAAGATTCAAGTCAGTTACTTATTCAACAATTTTAACTCCTGAAGCTTGCTTATCCAAACAAAAGCATATGTTGGATAATATTTGTATGAACTTTTGTTGAGGCATAACTCAGTTCATATCCCTCATGCCTGAATCTGGATGTTCCCTGCTCTCAAGTAGGATTAAATGGCAGACCTGTAGTATTCTCACCTGGATTATGCCTCTGTTTCACATTAACATTTAGAAACATGAAGAACCTCTTATTAATTGTTTGAAGAAGAAACTAGTTTCTTTTATTTTATAGGGGGAATCCTGAACTAATGTTCAAGAAAGATATAAGTCATGTTTCTTCACTGAATGTGTTTCTGGGATTGCTCTTTTCTTTGCTTTTTTTATCTTATAGGTGCGCCGGTTAGCAATGGAGGTCCGCCAATTAGCCTCAGCAAGACAGATTACTGTTCTGAATGGGAATTCTGGCCAAATTGGTATTCTTCTGCTTGAACTTTTCATAAGAATATCCTACTTTGATTTGTATTATATAGCTGTTGTAACCTTTATCTCAGATCAATCATTCATTTAGGTATCCATTAAGTTACTAAAAGTGCTTATGATGCTATGTGAATGTTGGCACTGTCCATTATGGCCATTGCCATTCAATGGAGCACTTTCTAATTGATATTATATCTCTAGGTGACATAACATCTCTTATAGTGCCGGCTGCTGCATTGGGAGCATTAGGTTATGGATACATGTGGTGGAAGGTTGGTTTAAGGATGACCCTTTATTTACATCAATTGCTCTTTATCAGTTGTTTTTCCTCTACTTTGCCCTTTTGCTTCCAAAATTTTTTATTTGATTGTTATTAAGTATGCAAATTTATTTGAATTTACAATTTTCTAATTCTGCATTTAATTTGTAAGACTAACTTTTCCTCTTCCCTTATTGTTATTTATTCATTTTCAGGGTTTTTCATTCTCAGACCTTATGTATGTTACAAAGCGTAACATGGCAAATGCTGTTTCAAACTTGACAAAACATTTGGAGCATGTGTCTGAGGCTCTTGCTGTAAGTTACAGGGTTCATTATCTTCGTTTTTAATGTATTTTTTGGTGCATAATCATAAAACAAAATCAGTTTGTTTGATCAATTTTCAGCACAGGCCTTCATCCCACTAGTTGGCTGCAACATGAATCCTAACTTTGTAATCTTTGTCTAGAATTCATGTTAAAAGATCAATGATTTTTATGATGGCTATAGGCTACTTAACTCTCCTCCTTTATCCGACATTGGGACTGGCTGTAATAAGAAGGAATACCTTCAACACTAGAAGTGTTGATGGATTATCCTAGTGTGTTCTCATGCACTTTCTCCCATTTGCTGAGCCAAAACACAGTTGTAAATCCTGTTTTTTCATTATAAGTGGCGATAGTTTAAAAAGATGGACTGTCCTGACTTGTTTGACTGCCCAAATCAATAATCAATCATAAGAGCTCACTGACCCATGAGGAGTTACTCCTTGCACTGTCAGCAGTAACAGCCTATTTAAGAAAAACTGCTAGCATCATTGATAACCAGTGCCTTGTTTTGACAGTCAAAAGTTTAAAGGGAATGAATGTCCTTTGTAATTATAAAATGGCTCAATTTTGGGCTGTGATTGACAGGTCCAAATCAGTTTACTGTTTGATCCATTTCACTCTCTGCACCTCAACCTCAATTTTGGCTGTGATTGACAGGTTCAAATCAGTTTATTGCTTGATCCAGTGGCTCAATTTTGGGCTGTGATTGTTGGGTCGAAATCAGTTTACTGTTTGATTCATTTCACTCTCCCAACTTGATGCCATGACTAAATTTGGTTGCCTTCCTCTTACAACCATCCCCCCCCCCCTCCCCCCCCCCTAAAAAAAAAAAGCAAAAAAAAAAAAAAAACGGAATGTTGAGTTTTTTCTATCCTATTTACAACAACAATATTAGAATCCATTGCTGCACCTTTTTGTCTCTGGTGCTAGACTGTTGTTGTTGTTGTGTCTGCTGAAGAACTTCATAGAATTGGCTTGCCTGGTTTTTGTAGAACCAGCTCCTGTTACAAAGGAGACACGTGGGAGCCTGCTCATTGGAAGTTAAACATCATTGTAAACAGATAATATATTGTTGAAGCCAGCTTGATTGGGCAGCCAAAGGAGTTTGCTGATGTTGGGAAATGGAGATGTAAAACAGATTTATAGAATAACAAAGTTTGACTTTTTGGCACCACTTTAACCATACTTTATAGATAGGTTAGTTAGTGCCTAGTGGTACACAATTTATGACATATGACTATTATAGCTTAGTTAGTGCCTATTGGCACACAATATATCCATGTATTCCTATGGTACAGGAAGTGGACATACTTGGTACTCAAGAAATCTGTTAGCACAATGAATGTTAGGTGAATTCATGAAATAACTGTTAGAATTTGTATTAGTCTAGCTGTTTAGTTTCGGTAAAGGGCAGGATTCTTAATTGGGGAATGATTGTATTCTTATATTTTATGTGTTCAGAATATAACAGAAATATCTACTTTTAAGTTATTTCCGGATAGGCCTTGTATTCCCTCATTAATGCATTTCAGTCCTTAAGTTGTAACCGCCTCTATCTCTTATAAATAGAGGCGGATAGGTTCTGTTGGGGCTACCTAGAATTCTTTCTATTATATTCGCACACGAGAGTTAGAGAATTGAGAGAGAGCTAATGCTCGGTCCTTGTATTCTTGTGAGAGAGGTTGTTGATTCTTAGCCTAAGTGTGTGCGAGGAAGATATTGGAGAGGAAGTGCTGTATTCTTGTTTCTTCGATAGTGGATTCTGTCGGCATCTTCTGGCAGTCTGGATGTAGGGCAAATTCTTGCCCGAACCAGGATAAGTCTTCTTGTTCATTTACTGTTACTGCTTGTTATTGTGTTCTGTTTTACGTTTCTTTTGTTTCTATCACCATCGGCTAAGGGTTTGGGTGTGAGAGAGTGTCTAATTGTGTGAGGAAGCTGATTCAAGACTCAACAATAACAACACAAAAATAAGCAGAAGAAAAAAAAATGAGATGGTATTGTAGGTAAAACAAAGAAAAATATGTTAATGGTTGGGCATGCACTACTGATTGTATTAAGGATGCTAGGTGACTAGAATAAGAAACTGCTTGGGATATTGATAAGTTTTTTCCTTCTTGATAGCTTTAAAGTTTGGTTTCAGTAGAAGAGCTAGGAACCCATAAAGAGTTATATAAATTTAATTTCATATGAAAAAAACTATGCGTCGTTCCTCTGAATGTTTGTTCAATACAGTAATGAGATTTGAATTGCGACTCCAACGTAAAACTTGGGCATTTTTACTTTGCCTCAAGTTTTTTTTTTAACAACTCTCCATTTTTAAATTCTCACTATAATTCTTTGAAATAGTAGATATGGAGTTCAGTGAGGATGTCTTTGAAAACTTTGGTATTGTTATTTTGAACCACTAGGTTTCTTTTTTGCCATTATCTACAATTTTTTGAAAGAGTATATGTGGAGTTCAGTGAGGAAGTGCAGTTAGTTGTCTAGGAAATCCTATACCAGGCCTTATTGTGTCTGACACAGATGACAAAGTCCCATTTACTAGTTTCCATGGCATGAATGCAAAATGTAACTGTTAAAAGTTTTCATTTCTATTTGTATAATTGCTTTCAATCTTTATCTTCTGTAGAAAACCTTTTTACATTTCATAGAAAATGAGTTTATATCCAACTATTTGATTGTTCACAAAATCCCTATTTTTGATCAGGCAACTAAGAGGCACTTGACTCAGCGCATTGAGAACTTGGATGGAAAACTGGATGAGCAAGTGGGAATATCAAAATTAATTAAGAATGAGGTATACATCCAAAAGCGTTTCTCTTTTTTGTGCAAGTTTGTAGTATTTTTATTCATGACTTTATTAGTATAATGGAGCATATTTTGATTGAAACTATTTCATATTGAGTAAGATTGAAAGAAATAACTTGGAATCTAATTGTGATTTGAATATGATCCAGTAACATCATAAGAGTTTTTTTTGACTTGTGGAACAGGTTACTGATGTTCGCACTGATCTTTCTCAAATTGGCTATGACTTGGACGCACTACAGAGAATGGTTTCTTGCTTGGTGAGCTTTGCCCGTTAAATTTGTAAATTGTCTTCTGTGTGGGGTAGCTCAAGTTAAGGTTTCTGCTGTTTCTTGACTTTTCTATCTTTAACAAACCTGATGAAACTTGAAAGGGCATATTGTTTTACTGTAAGGTATGACTTCTAGCTACCAATTTTATATGAATGAACTATCCAAACCTGTAAGAGGTTGTAATATGTTATAACCAGTATTGTCTAGGATTCTATTCCTTCTTGTCTACCCATGTACTGGATATGACTATTGTGTGTAATTTGGAGGAAAGAAGCTTGCCTTTGATTTCATAGTGGAGAAATTGCATGGCCAGTGGCATGGATGGAAGATTAAATTTCCCCCTTTTTTTACTAAATTTCATTTGATTTAATGCCTCTTGGATGAGAAGAATACATTAACATACTATACTCTGGTATAAATAAATGTCCTTATGTGGGGTTTGTACTCTTACCCATCATCTGATACATATCCCGAAATCATTAGTTTACAAATTTAAGGAGGTCCTACATCTCTTCGCCCTTGCATAGACCAAACTCACACTTTTAATATAATGTTAACCTAAGAAAATATCCATGATTAGAAATATATTTTCTATTTAGTGTAACAAGGTTGCGCACTTGGATAACAATGAGAGAACAGCTAATAGCTGATACCGTGTGTGGGATTAGATCCTTGAAATAGTGCATAATTGGCATGGTTTGACTGAATAGTTTGATGGCTGAAATCAGGGTGGTGGGACGGCAATTGCTAAATTGAGAAGCTGCATGTGGCTGGTTGTCACCACCCTAGGGGCACTACTGTAATTGAACTACTGTTGTTTTATTTGTAATTCTGTTGAAGAGCAGCCAGCCTATGCCTATAAAAGGCTACTTGTAAAAGGATGGGGATTCACGTGAATGGTAACTGAATCTTTTCCCTCCAAACTTTCTGTTCTCTCTCTCTCTCCCTCTTTTCTTACTGTTCTCCCCCTCTTTCAGTCTAACTCTCCCTCTCATTCTCTCTAATTCTCAAATTCTACCCTAAATAGCCTCAGTCGGATCTTAGAATCTGACAAGAGGTATCATAGGCAGTGGTCCTCGGCCATTGGATTGTGATCGGGGTGCAAAATAAGGCGCCGATTAGAGACATTTGAGCGATCTTGAAACCACAGTGATCGCTATCAGATCTGTTGGTTGCTGGTCCACAGCAATCGGTTACAGTGAATTCTGTCGATCGGATTGGATTGGGAAATTGTTGAGTCGTGGCTGCTGTCAGTCCCGATCAGTGATCAATTGCAGATTAGAGGAGATAGTAGTTGCAGATTGGACAGGCAATTTAGTACAAACCAGAGGAAGTGAATTAGTTGCAGCACAGAGGAGATAACTCCATTGCAGATCAGAGCGAGGTGGTCCTCGGCCATTAGATGGAGATTAAGGCGTTGGTGAGAAGCAGATCTGAGTGATCGGAGCCCACAGCAATCACGATCAGATTGTGGAATTGTCGATCACGGTAATTCAGTTGACTCTGATCTGCACTGAATTGCGAAGATGGTGGAAGGATAGAATGAAGCAGCTGGAGGCCAGATTGTTAAAATTGGGAGCACTGGAACACTAATTTTAGGCCCAATATAACACACACACACACACTTCTTGATTCACGCCACAAATAGAAAATAAGATAGAAACAGAATTGAAATAGAGACAGAACATGCCAAACCACAAGAACACTAGCGATTATCCTGGTTTAGATCGCAAATGTGGTCCTACATCCAGCTTTCGGTCAGAGAGCAATCAACTAAGGGCCTATTCTCTTTTTTGTTTTCAGATCGTTTTTAGTTTTTAATTTTTTAAAATAGTGAAAACATGTTTGTTTTCATATTTTTAAAAACGCATTTTTGAAAACAAAGAAATTTTTTATAAAGAAAACTCAAAATAACAAAAAAATGTTTTGAGTATTTTAAGCCAAAACATGCTAAAAAATCCCAAAACGTGGAAAACGAACAGCAGCTCTCTCTCTCTCTCTTTGTTGTGCACTCACCGCCTACTCCATCTCCTTGTCCTCTCCATTCTCCAGGCAGCCAACCACCGCCCCTACCATCGACAACCAAGGCCTTTCGGTCATCACGTCTATGTCACTATCGCCGCTCAATAACCACCGCTGAGGCTCGACCATCGCCTTCTTCACCACTACGCTTGGCCACTGTGAAGCGCGACAACCACTGCGTCTCTGCCTCCTTTGGATTTTCGACAACTGCCTCTTTATCTTCTCTGCCCTTACTGTCTAGATCGGTTCTCTCTCTGTTCATTCTCGCCGTATATATATATATATATTCGCGGGGGTGTGTGGCCCGGAAATTAAAAGTTAGATATACAAAGATCTAGCCATCAGATCTAACCCATTTTGGGGTATGTTGGTCACTATGGTGAGGTGAAGCCAATGGTTGGTCCTGATAGTTGGAATCACCGGTCGATGGTGGGTGAAAATCTGGAAATTAATTTTCAGATCCAGCGATCTGACCTTTGGAAATTAAATATTTGTTGTTTGTATTTTATTTTTGTAACAGAAAAAAATGAAGAATTAATTGGAGAAAAAAGGTTATCTCGGCTTCATTGATAGACTTTGATTAATACAAGATTAGTAGATAGGAATCCTACCTATTGTACAAGTCTAACTTATCTAAATTACAAAACATAATTAGTTTAAACTTATAGATAATCTATTTACAGAAACAGAAAACAAAATATGCTAAATAAAAGGAGAGACATTCGGTCTTATCTTCAGCTTTGAGAATTCCGAAACTTTAGGAGCATTATCTCGGTTTTTTTTACTTGAGGATAAATCTTCTCTGAATTTAGCTTAATTATCCACACTCCCCCTCAAGCTTGAGCTGAAAAATGTTGTTCAAACCAAGCTTGGAGCTCATTCCATAAAAAATTCTTCTCGGTAGAGCTTTAGTTAATATATTAGCAACTTGATTTGTAGTGGGAGTATATACCAACTGAAACATCCCTTCTTCCAACTTCTCTTTAATAAAATGCCGGTCTATTTCAACATGTTTTGTCCGATCATGATGGACCGGGTTCTTTTCAATGCTGATTGCAGATTGATTGTCACATAGAACTTGAACTGGTTTAGGGATAGCCACTTGAAGTTGTTGAAATAATCTCCTCAACCATATTCCTTCACAAAACCCTTGAGCTATAACTTGAAATTCAGCCTCTGTACTACTTTTTGCGACCACGGACTATTTTTTGCTACGCCAAGTTACTAAATTCCCCCAAACAAAAGAACAATAGCCAGATGTTGACCTCCTATCACGAACAAAACCAGCCCAATCAACATCACTATACACTTCTATTCCTCAATTATTTGTTTTTCGAAACATCGAGCCTTTGCTCGGAGTCAATTTTAGAAACTTTAAGATGCGATAGACAGCATTCATATGTACTTCTCTAGGATCATTCATAAATTGGCTAACACAACTTACTGAGAAGCTTATATCAGGCCACTTGTGGGATAAGTATATTAACTTTCCCACCAATCTTTGATACCTTTCAACTGGTGCACTTTCCTTGCTAAGATCTAACTTTGTAGTTGGATCCATAGGTGAATCAGCCGGTTTGCAACCCAACATTCCAGTTTCTTTTAGAAAGTCTAGAGTATACTTTCTTTTGATCTTGCAACCTCCATACCCAAGAAGTACCTTAGATTTCTGAGATCCTTGATTTCAAATTCCTTTGCAAGCATGCCCTTGAGATTATTTATTTCCAGCTGGTTATCTCCTGTAACAATAATATCATCCACATATACTATAAAGAATGGATAATTTACCTTCCATGGTATGCTTGATAAACAGTGTATGATCAGCTTGACTTTGATTGTGCCCTTGTTGTTTGACTACCTTTGTAAATCTCTCAAACCTAGCTCTAGGTGATTGTTTGAATCTGTAGAGGGATCGTTCAAGTTTGCATACCTTATTTCTCGTATGATTGGTTTCAAAGCCATGATGAATTTCCATGTAGACTTCTTCTTCTAGAGTTCCATTTAAAAATGCATTCTTCACGTCTAGTTGGTGAAGAGGCCAATCTAAATTTGTAGCTATAGACAATAGGATTCGGATGGTATTTAATTTTGCCACTGGAGCAAATGTCTCTTAGTAATCAATACCATAGGATTTAGTGAACCCTTTGCTACTAGCCGAGCTTTGAATCGGTCAATCTGCCCATCTTTCTTATACTTTACTGTAAAAATCCACTTGCAGCCAACAAGTTGTTTTCCAGGAGGTAGATAGGTTATCTCCCATCTTCCATTTTTCTCCAAGGCATTCATTTCATCAAGAACAACTTGTTTCCACTGTGGCTGTTGGAAGGCTTTTGTAACTGTGTTTGGCACCTGCACCTTATTCAAATTTGATAAAAACACACAAAACTTTGATGACAGGTCCTTGTAGGATATATAGTTGTGTATTGGGTGCTGAGTGCAAGATCTTACGCCCTTCCGTAAGGCAATAGGCCAATCAGTCTCATCGGTGGCTGCACTATCTAAACTGTCCCCAAGATGATTACAACTGTTAATGTCACTGTCACTTAGAGAGGAATTGCTGCTAGTATCTTGGTCAGGCCGATTGTAGGATTGGTGCTCTTTTTCTTGTTGGGACTTCCTGCAAGAGTAGACCTGAAATTCTTTGGTGGTAGGAGGCTGAGGACTAAGGAAACTTGCAGGAGGGTGGTCATGGGTAGATTGAGGTTGTTGATGGTTAGGCTCTGGATGTATGGGTGTAGTAGATTGCAAAGTTTGCTGCTGCATAGACTGTTGCTGCATAGGAATAGGGAGCTGCATAGGAAGAGTTTTCCAAAACTGATATTCTTGAGAATTATAGGAATGGTTCTCCCCCTGAATATCAGTTTTGGGATAATAAGGTTGATGTTCAAAAAAGGTTACATCCATGGAGTTAAAAATTTGTTTATGCTCGGGAGAGTAGCACTTGTAACTTTTTTGATGAGGAGAATAGCCAATGAAGATGCATTTAAGAGATTTAGGGTCAAGTTTTCTTTGGAATTGCTGGTGTACATGCACAAAAACAGTACATCCAAAGATTTTAGGAGGGATATGAGATAGCAGCCGAGTGTGAGGGTAGGATTTGAGAAGGATTTGGCTCGGTGTATGATGGTTTAGAGTTTAAGAGGGTAACTGGTGAATGAGATAAGTGGCTGTGAATCACCCCAAAAATGTTTAGGGACATTTGTAGAAAATAGCAAAGAACGAGCCACTTCTAAGATATGCCTATTTTTCCTTTCGGCTACACCGTTTTGTTGGGGTGTATCCACACAAGAACTTTGATGTATAATGCCATTGTTTGAAAGATAGGAACCAAGGATTGAAAAAAAATATTCCTTGGCATTATCGGTTCCGAGGATTTGAATTTTGGTATTAACTTGTCTTTCCACCATAGAATGAAACAATTGAAAAATGGAACCAATTTCTAATTTTTCTTTCATGAGAATTACCCATGTAAGTCGGGTATGGTCATCAATAAATGAAGCAAACCAACGAGAACTAGTTATGTTTTTAACTCGAGAAGGTCCCCATACATCACTATGGATCATAGAAAAAGGGTGTGAAGGAGAATAACTTTGACTAGGATAATTATTTCTTACATGCTTAGAGTATTGACAAATTTCACAATGTATTTGCTGTGAATCTTGACTCTTAAACAATGCTGGGAATAATTTCCTAAGGTAAACAAAGTTTGGATGTCCTAATTTATAATGCCATAACATAATTGCATCATTATGAGTGGTGGAGGAATTGGAGAAACAAACTGAAGGAATGACCGAACAGGTGTTGGACTGAACTAGGTTATCTTCGGAGTTGGTCTTAGCAAGGAGATAGAGCCCCAATCCTTCTTCAGGACTGTCAATCATCTTCCCTGAAGTCTGCTCTTGAAATTCACATACATTCTTTGAGAATTTGGCAATACAATCTAAATAAGATGTTAGTTTACTGATAGACAATAGATTGCAATCTAGATTAGGTACTAAGAGAACCGATTTTAGCACAATATCCTTGGAGATAGTAACAGTTTCGGTTCCCCACAACTTTTGATAGAGAGCCATCAGCCACTCTAACAGTCCAGTTCTTGTCACATGGCTGGAAATTGGATAACAAACTGATTTGTCCCGTCATATCATATGATCTGAGGCCCCTGAATCAATCACCTAAACAGTAGATAAATCTCTTTTAGTGACAAACACATGTAAGAAAATACCTTTATGGGCTATGGATCCTGATGTTATGGTTGAGGACTGATTAAGTTGAGTCTTCTCAAACATGGACTTCAACCACTCCATTTGTTCCTTGCTGAATGGTGTTGGTGCTGCAACTGTAGTGGTCTCTTCTATGGACACTAGGTTGCCCTTACTCCTTCTTTCATGAGTTGGCTTCCAATCATCAGGTTTTCCATGTATCTCCCAACAAGTATCCTTGATGTGTCCTGTTTTGTGGCGTGATCAAACCATGATTGTCCCTTCCTTGGTTTGAAATTCTGTGATGAAGTGTCTCTGGTTACTAAGGCTAAGTGTTCCAGATTTGATGTTGTTGGCTAAAGCATGATTTTCAGTTGGCTTTCTTCCCTTCGAACCTTGGAAAAAGCCTCTCGGATACTAAGGAGAGGTTTTGTACTGAGTATCCTTCCTCTAACACCATCTAGATTCTTATTCAAGCCCATTAAGAACTTATACAGCCTCTTTTGTTCAACAATCTTCTTGTATTTTGTAGAATCTTCTGTGCACTTCCATTCAATGTTATCAAAGTTATCTAGTTACAGCCAATATTTATTCAAAGAATTGAAATATTGAGTCACATGTGATTCACCTTGTTTGAGATCTTCAAGCAATCTTTCAATCTCAAACAGTTTAGAGGTGTTTTTAACATGTGAGTAAGCCTCCCTAGCAGCCTCCCAAATCTCTTGGGTTGTATCATATAACATCAAATTTTCTCTTATATCATTGACCATAGAATTAATGAGCGAAGACATTACCATGTTATTCTCGGCTTGCCAACTCCGATATGTAGAATCTTCCT
Source organism: Diospyros lotus (assembly GCF_014633365.1). Classification (NCBI taxonomy): domain Eukaryota; kingdom Viridiplantae; phylum Streptophyta; class Magnoliopsida; order Ericales; family Ebenaceae; genus Diospyros; species Diospyros lotus. The sequence continues at coordinate 4,100,431 of NC_068340.1, forward strand.
CTACTGGTTTGGTTGTTGCCCCGGTCAAGTAATCATCCTTTCCTTTCCCTCATATGAACATCAAGACGGATACAGACCATTGTAGGTAATTTTGCCCATTCAATTTATGTCCAGTAATAGTGAACATACTATTGTCGATGGGGCCTTGATTGTTGGTGGATAAAGGGACGATTTCGGATGGTTGAGTACTCTTGTCGTCCATGTTGATAAGTAGGAGAGAGATGAACTGGAAATTGAGGACATGCTTTGGAAGAAAAACAGAAGGAGGATTATCGGGAGATTTGGAAGGGAAAACCGGAATGAGGACTATCGGGAGATTCTTTGGCCAAAGGGTAGCTCTGATACCATGAAGAATTAATTGGAGAAAAAAGGTTATCTCGGCTTCATTGATAGACTTGATTTATACAAGATTAGGAGATAGGAATCCTACCTATTGTACAAGTCTAACTTATCTAAATTACAAAACATAATTAGTTTAAACTTATAGATAATCTATTTACAGAAACAGAAAACAAAATAAGCTAAATAAAAGGAGAGACATTTGGCCTTATCTTCAGATTTGAGAATTCCGAAACTTTAGGAGCATTATCTCGGTTTTTTTTACTTGAGGATAAATCTTCTCTGAATTTAGCTTAATTATCCACAAAAAATATTGCAAGATTCACCAACTTTAAAATGTATATATTACTTAATAATATACTAGCATTAAACTGTTCCAGTTTACTAAATAATTAAATTCATTAAATAAAATATTATAAAATAATTTTTCTCAAAATTTCAAAGTACACTCGTTTTTCAGTTTTTTGTTTTGAGAAATAGTTTTTTAGAATAATAAAAAGAATGTGATTTCAATAATCTCAAAATAGACACTCAAAACACAAAACTGAAAATGAATTTAAAACTCAAATCTAAAAATTGAAACACGAATATAACGCCACCTAAGATTCTTGATGAAATCAGTACAAGACTTTTGACACTCGCACAAGGCCTTCCCACTTGATACATGAGAACTCTCATTATGAGATTACAAGTCTATCTTCTCTAGCTTTCTCTCACGATACAACCTTGCGCACAACAATGAAATGATCGATCATATGGGTCTTCGGCAGTTTACCCCACGCTTCTTATTTATAGACACAAGGGCATGAGTTACAAGGGAGGATATAATCGGGACATTTCCCTAACTACCTCTTACTTAATACAATATACAGTTAGCCTAATTTACCTAACTGTCACTGCCGCACATATAATCCTCAAATAGGAAGTCCGAGTCCTTCTAATCTTTCCAGCCACTCAATGCAAAACTAACAATTCTCCACCATTTTGCTTGAGTTGCTGCCTGGAACGTGATCTCATCAATCTGCTCGTCATCTGGACCTGCATAAAACTGATCATTTACATAATATAACCTGCAAGTGTCTTAAATAATGGTGTAACTTAGACATAGGAACTGCCTTTGTCAATATATCACTGCAAATCTTTGGGGACAAGAAATCTCTTGGGAGGGTGGGGGGGGGGGGGGGGGGATGAATTGTCACAACCCTAGGGTCACTATTGTAATTAAGCTACTATTGTTTTGTTTGTAAATCTGTTAGGCGCCATTGCTGCTACTATTTTAGATTGTAACTTCAGTTACACCAACTGAAGAGCAGCCAACCTATGCCTATAAAAGGCTACTTGTAAGAGGATGGGGATTCATGTGAATGATAACTGAATCTTTCCCTCCAAACTTTCTCTTCTCTCTCTCTCGCCCTCTCCCTCTCCCTCTGTTCTCCCTCTTTTCTTGCTGTTCTCCCCCTCTTTCAGTCTAACTCTCCCTTCCATTCTCTCTAATTCTCAAATTCTACCCTTAATAGCCTCTGTCAGATCTTAGGATCTGACACTGGTGTGGATTAGTCTTCCTGAGAGGATGTTGCTTTGGAGCTTCATTTTTGACATAAGAACTGGTGTTGCTCCAGGAGCTTTCAACTTCTTTCCTTGCTAGGATTTCTGGAGACTTGAAGACAGATACTTTTTTACTGACTAAATTGGAAGAGTTTGCTTTGAATTGTGAACATAAAAAGAGGCTGTCCCCTCTGCACAAAGCTTCCTGTTTGCAAGGGTCGGGGGAGGGATATATTTTTATGCAGCCTTTCCCATACTTTTTTGCAGAGACTGTTTTCACAACTCAAAACCCATTACCTTCATTATTAAACAACCCCCCCGTGGGGAAAAAAAAAAAAAAAATCATGATCTTCCAATTACAAAAAAGCAACCATACTGTTGCTACCAAGGCTTACACTCAAATTGTGAACCTAATTGTTGCTAATAATATGCTGACTCCATTGTTGGTGGCAGGAGTCTCTCTACTTGAAACCTGTAATATGGATCCATTGTCCTCACTAATCTATTGAATAAAGAGGAAAGTACATGGCAGTTATTTTTGGGTTTTGCATGGATGATTTTGTCTAGAAGATGAAGAAGACATTAGAACCTGTTAGAAGAATGAGTGCGACTGGAATTTTCTAAGTTAGAGAGTAGTTAACTTAGATGTTTATTATAAGGGATATTTTAGTCTTTGTGTAGGCTAAATAATAGGCCTTGTAATTAACGCCCCCTATGGTCTATAAATAGGAGGCGAGGGCTAGGCAGTCAGACGTAACAAACTTCATTCATTTCTGTCTCTGAATACAAGTGAGATTGCCAAGAGGAGAGAAAAGGCTTTGAGAGAAGGTTAGTTTTTGTAATCTCTTGTGTGTAGGCAGTGAATTTGTGTGATAGAGAGTTGAGAGTTCTTGTAATCTGTTTTCACCAGTTTCGAGTGGAATTGCTCTCGGGATTTGCAGCTAGATGTAGGACTGATCCTTGATCAGTTTGAACCAGGATATATCTTGCACCTACTGATTTGGTTCGGTTGTATTTTCTTTGTTCTTTCTTTGTTTAATTCTGTTCTTGCATTTCCAGTTTATATTTTCTGTTGAGGATGATTTTCGGGTGAGGAGTGTTGAGAGATTTGGCAAACTAGAAGTATTGAATTGAGTTTCTAAGAGCTCCTAATCCTAACAGTTATTAATTAAAATAGGTTGAATCACTCAGTAGAACATGTTAATGTGAAAGTTTTCTTGCGTGTTATTTAGAAGTTATTTCTTCTTCAACCCTTCAATTATTTCTGTTGACTAATTCACTTTTCGTTTATTGTTATTTATTTATTTATATTTTTGCTTGTAGGATGGAAAGATAGGCTCACTGGAGGACAAACAGGTAAAAATTGCATCCATACTTAGAATTCAAATTGGAGAGGCAGCGAGGCTACAGTTACATTGATCTGAATAGATATGATAATGTGATGTCCTTTAAAATGTTAAAACATGCGTAGTATGGCAAAACAAGTTTGGTTTTAGATGATCTAGGAAAGGTTTCTACTTGTCATTGATTGAAGAGTAATGGGGATAATTATTAGTGCAATACCTACTAAGTGCTTTCCTGATCTTGTATAGTACATCACTGTTGGCATGAATACTTGTGCACATAAGGTTTTATTTCTATTATTACTATTTTTGTGTGTGTTGGGGGTGGGGGGGATAAGTTAGTATATTGAAGGTTTATGTTTTGGAAGTCTATTATTCCATAACTTCTCCACATTCTCACTGGTTATTAGTCTGCTTTACCAATCCAAATTTCCTCCTTAAGAAAAGGAATAGTTCTGTTTAGACATTGGTGTTTCACTTCTCCCATAGAAGTACTATAAGAGCCACTAAAGAAAATATTGTTGGTATTGGCTTTTGGGGCATCATAAGTTCATAACCTTAATGTCTAGAGTAATATGGTAGATTAGACCATAAACCACCTGAAAGCAAACTCAAAAAATGCTTATGTATATCATCTTGCTTGAATGATTTTCCATTGCACTGGTTTAATTTTATTCCCCCCTTCCCCCTTCTTTTATATGCTTGGGTATATTCTGACACAATTGTGGCAACAGGATTTTGCAAATATGGGTGTATTATATCTGGTCAACTTTGTTGATGGAAAAAAGATGAAAATGCCAGAATCTTTTCAGGTTTGCCAATTACTTGTGCAACTTTTGAATTTACGTGGACCTTTTAGTTTGAATTGCCTGTTTGTAGAATCTTCTTGTTTGTTGTTTGCTTTATCCAGTGGCACTTTTTGATTACTACCATCCTAACTGTCATTCCTGCATCACTAAATAGAGTAGGACTTCTTTTGTAGCATGGTCAAGTCTATCTGCTTAACACTAGGAATATTTTACTTCAAAGTCCATTAAAATGTGCATGGGCATTCATATTAACTAAGTTAGGGTCAGTGGCATGAGTGACATTCATAATGTCAATCGACTTTTAAAAGTTACATTGACAATACAAATCCCTAGAAAAGAACAGTGTGACAACTTTATGTGTAATGCCCTCCACTTTCTAACAAGGAAATGATGAAATGAGGTTCCAACACCATGTTCATATAAAAATGTTTCATGACATAGCATGAGTGAAGATAATTGATATTTTAATGTTCCATCAGACAGTTGATATTGTGAAACAAACTCGTACAACGTGGAAACACGACATTTTACGCTATTTACATGTTTTATATTTTCTGCAGGAACAACTAAAGCTTTCAGGGAAATCCCGTAGTTATCTTACCTCATCTGAAACAAGTCTCAAGGTTTCTTCTTTTCTGTTTGAGAACTCTTTATTTGTTTGTTTAATCAGACAGAATTTATTTATTTCACATTGAAAGGTCACCATTGATATTACCACTGTTAGATGATAACATTGCAAAGTAATATTATCATCTAACATCTAGTGAAAAGAAAAATATTATCATTGATCTAACAGAATAATGTTTCATTAGCTGGTACATTGGTTGTAAATTGAAGAGCATTCTTATTTTTGAACTAATATCATGTTTTATTAACACGGGCATTTTTCTTTGCAAACATAATCTTGACATGAACGTGGGCATGAGTTTATGGTGCAGGTATTGGTCAAGCTGTAGTCATCAAATTTTCATGCTTGAGGATAGTGAGACCTGATTAGACTCCATACTTCTTAATGGATCATTTCATTTCTCCTGGGTAAATTGGTTTGGAGAAATATCAAATACCATATCATAGATCCATAGAGAAATCTGCTACTTGACCATGTTGGTGCTCATACTGGGCATGTCAAACATGTCACCCATTCCCTGATCCAACACACCAGTGTTTCCATGTAACACAGGCAAAGTTTACTCTTTTCTTATTCTTTTAGTTGGTGTGGTGGGTCTGACATATTAGTGTCCATCAAAGCAGTATTTATTTTGTGGAAGCTGCTTATTTCTGATCTACTAAGGTCAAACTTAACTACTGAAGATCCTTACGTCTATACTGATATTCTCCAGGGTGTTCCACTTGATTTTCTGTTCCACCAATACACTTCTTTCTTTGTTTCTTCGTTTCCAAACACTCCCCCCCACCAAAAAAAAAAAAAAAAGAGAAAGAAAGCCCAGAGCAGTATTTGCGCAACTGCTTGTTTCTGTTCTGCTGTAGATCAAAACTTAACTAGGTGAAGATCCTTGCATCCATACTGATATTCTCCAGAGAGTTCCACTTAATTTGCTGTTCCACTGCTAAAACTTCTTTATTTCTTTGTCCCCCCCCCAAAAAAAACACACACACACGCAAAAACAACACACACACAAAACAGTGTGAACAGATCATTCTTTTCTAAAATCAAAGTGTTTTTTATATGATTGTGATACCTACAGGAGCATGCATGATGATGCTGGGCTGTGAAAATCCAGAAAAGCTGAAAACATGTGCATCACTTTGTTTAACTAGTGCAACCTTACTTTTCTGCAGGGTCTGAAGGAGATAGCAGATTCATTAGTTTCAGGAAATGCTGGTAGGTCAATAACAGATGGTACTGTGCAAGACGGCTTGGATGAGTTGGATGGCAGGCCAAGGAGTCTCATAAGGTATATTTTATCTGGGCTTCTATGTTTCTTTTGCCAGCTGCCTAAATCATGCTGCATCTTGATTTTCCATAAATGATCTAGAGAAATGTAGTTAGGGTGCAATTAAGCAACATGCTTCTGTCCAATCTGATGCATTTGAAATCTTATGTCTAAATGAGAGTGAGTGTTGCAGCGTACACCAATTGTTGTCAATACTTACCAGTCAATCAACTAGATTCCTTATTGGTACAATATGATACCAGGTCTCTTTCTGGATATATCAGTATAATAAATTAATCGTATTTATTATAAAAATGAGAATGAATGTTGCAGTGTCAAGAGTATATGCTAACTCCAAAATATACAATTTAACATAACAATCTAACAGCATTCCAAATTAACATAGATACAATCTGTACTTTCCTGTATTGTAGAGAAATAATATTATACAAATAATAATAACATTTATACATATGAAGGATTATATGATTAGTAATATAACGTTTATACATATAACATAAATAAAAAATGTAAGACCGTATGTTCTGTCTAGTACCCCATTGTATTTGTATCAGTATCTGGGAACGGCATTCTTGTTTCAGGATCCAGTTAATCCATTGTATTTGTATCAGTATCTGGGAACGGCATTCTTGTTTCAGGATCCAGTTAATAGGACTTCATCCCTAGTGCCTGTTGCAAGCATTCCCGCAGTCGAACGTAGGGAAGCAGTTTCATCCCTATTGCAGGGATTGGCTGATTGGTACTAACCCGTATCTTCGTTGGAATAAAACCACAGTTCTTTTGTACCTATGCGGCGGACTTAGGGACCTGAGTCCTATTATACGTGTTTGTTTCCTTGCACTTAAACATAAAGTAGCTGCCCTGATTGCCCTATGCGCCCACATGATGTTGCCCATTAGAGTTCACAACTCAGATCTAGGTTCAAACTTGAGCATTTTAGTAGTGCTCTTTGCATCGTGGACTTTCCCTGGTGACAATTAAACATATGCTATTTATTTGCAGGACGGCCTCAGCCAAGTGCTGATTCAAACATTTTGTTAAGACCTCAAGGAGGAGCTGTTCTTTTCAGTAGCCCATGAATGAAGATTATGTATGGTCAATAAAAAGCGGCGGTGTGCTGTCCGTGTGTATCATATATATTCATTTCACGGTTAAATTTAATGTAAAACATGGGGGGGGGGGGGGGGGGGGGGGTTTCTTGGTTTGTCTAGATGAAATCCTTTATGCATCTACTTGTGTTTATCTCTTGTGCTCAATTTTAATGTAGATATTTAGCACTCTATCTCCATCTTCCACACATGAGGATCGATCTTTACTATTGTTAGTTTGGCTCTGCCCCTTTATTTTTATATTTTTGGTGTTTATTTTAAAAGGGGTAAGCACAATGCCAAGTGATCCATTTGGGTGGGGGGAAGAGTCTGGACTCGAGACTTTTCTTTGAACAATCACCGCTCAATGTAACGAAGTTGCTACTCAAGTGGTATTTCTTCTCTCTCGTTTTCTTTCTTTTTGTTTTTAAATTTAATGTGTCAGAATTTAATTAGAATTGAAAGTTTGTTACAATTAAACCTTCAGATGCACAAAAGAATATAAAATATTTACGTGAAAAATTTAAATTAAAAAAAAATCACGGGTAGGGAATAGAATATTACTATGGTAAAAATTAATACAATAATTTTAAAATATTTGGTATAAAAAAACATAACATTTATCTATAAATATATATAATATTAATTTATATATATATGTTTATGTTCTAATTAGAAGATAGTTATAAAGATATATTTTTAATTATAAATAAATTTGAATTTTGACTCACAATTATCACATAATGTTACTACTAAACTTTGGTCCCAGCTAGAAGGATGGACTGTGAGTAACAGCTAGCAACTTTTGGGATTAATAAAAAAAACACGAGCAGTTCCAAAGGCAATGCAAGTATAATTGAACTTCAAACGAAGCTGTTTGTGATGCTCTGGTGCATGTAGAGTGAACATAAAAATAACCCCAAATCAATGGGGGTTATGTTCACCCTCGTTAAAGAAGGTGAACGAGGGTGAACAAAATCGCACTCCCTAACAAATAGACTTGGGGGCCTGTTTAGGATTGAGTTTGTCGGTTGCAAGCAAACACAGTAAGTTGTGTTGTTTAGTAATATAATGGCCTGTTTGTTGCAACTTAATTAAAGAAATTATAGTTTCTAATTTCTTAAATTATAGTTTCTAAAACTTAGAATAAGATGTGAACTTGTTTGTTACAACTTCTCAGAAGTTGTAGTTAAACAGTTGCGGTGTTTGATACCATAAGTTATAAAATAATTTATTTTTGTATAATTGTTCATAATATCCTTAATAGTTATAGAATGATAATTTAAAAATTAATTAGTGTATAAGTTTAAAGTGTAATAAAAAAATTAATTAGTGTATAGAGAGAGGGAGATGGCGAGAGAGAAGAAGAGATTTGAAAATGGAGATGACGGTGAAGAAGAGAGACCCTTGATTGCGTGGATAGAAGAGTAATTATTTATTAAAAATAAGATAAAATTGTCACAAAAATGTAACTGTTTAATCAGAAGTTGTAGAAGCTGGGGTACCCCAGCTTTAAAAAAGCTAGCTTCTACCCCTTTTAAAAACTAATAGAAGTTATAAACTAAAATTTTACAAGTTAAAATAAACACTACATACTTACTTTTTTGAAGTTAAAAGCTAAAAGTTACAGTTTTTAAGCTACAACAAATAGCCCCAATTACTTAATTCAGTTAAGATGGGTTTGTTTCAAGTAAAATGTCATATTTCTTATTTACTCATTTTAAAGTTGGGTTTGTTCATAATTAATTATATTATACGCACACCACGTCTAATCATTTAATAATTCAACATAACTCACCTCAAGTCTATTTTCAAGAGCCAAACGGGTTGACAGCAATCTCTAACATATATGTGTGTGCGTGTGTTGTCTTGTCTTCTGTTGGGCTAAATCTGCAAGCGGTTAATGAGTTTATTATCAGGGGACATGGTTGTGCATCAGCAGAGACAGGAGCCTGGTTCGTTTACACGTCCAGAACTCTGGTCAGTGTTTCTACCAGTCACGGCCATTAATTAAGCAGCGAAGAAATCACAATTGCAAAGTCACTAGTCAGAAGACCAATTTAAAAAGAAAAATGCTATTGGTACATTATTGTGTACGCTCTAAGTTACACGTATCAATGCCTAAAATGACTTCAAGGTGGTGAGGTGCGAAGCCGAAAGATATTTATATAATTTATGTGCTTTTTATATCATTTAAAAAAATATTATTTCACAGCGCAGCCTGCAGCCTGCTGCCGATCTATCTATTATAAGATCCCATCTCCTGAGCCTCCAATCTGGGCCACTTGCCACTTTTGGAAGAAGAGCTCGCAGCAAATGGAACCGCACCCACACCCGCACCCACATTAATATTGCTGTAAAACATCCCTCCATACTCATCACCACTGCAGCCCACCTGTGGCTGGTTTTTCCTGTCGTTCTTCAGGCCGGTTTCCTCTTCGGTGGTGGCATTCGAGTTCTTCTTCACCAGTTCCCTGAACATGGAGGAGCGGAGGAGGAGGCCGAGTGCAGTTGGGGAAGGCGAATTGTTGCATGGGCTTATCGGCAGCTTCGTCTGTAGAAATTCTTCTTGCTCCAGAGCAGCCTTCCCCAAGTCCCTGATACTTAATGGACTTGCTCGGAAAGAGAATTCCTGTACTTCCTCATTGGAAATGGAGCTGGGAGGCGTATTTGCATGGTGAGCCTCCATACTTGACAGTCGACTTGGATGATGATGAGCCGCGGCTGCTGGCCTCAGCCATCTTATGTATGTGCTTAAGTCGAAGTTGGTTACTGCATTGATCCCTCTGTATTCGATCGCTGCAATGTCGTAAGCTCGCGCAGCCTCTTCCTGGGTACCTGCATGCCGAAAGGGTTTCCCATACGTTTCTCCAACTCGATTAGTAGTGGAGTTAGTTATACGAATTTTAACTAGTCAATCATTTTACTTGCAACAAGAACAAAGAGGGTTGAAGAAGAACAAAGAGGGTTGAAACTCACTGTAAGTGCCAAGGTAGAGATACTTGTTTCCAAACACCCTCCCTATTCGAGCTTCCCATCGGCCATTGTGATGGTGCCTACAGATGATCCAGAATCGAAGTCTCCCCTCAGTGTTCACTGTTTATCGATTTAGAAGAAAGAAAGAACAGATGACAGAAAAATTAAGCTGGAAACTCTTGGTTTAGGGTTTACCTGGCAACTCCTCTGTACTTGGATACACCTCTTGCGAAACCACTGCTTCTCCTGTGATAAACAGAAAGGAATTTTGCTTAGTTTAATTGGATTCAAAAGTGAAAGCTTTTACAGTTGAATTAATTTTAACTAGTTAAAGGTACCTTCTCAAGGAGGCCAAGTATTCCTCCTTAGTCATATTCTGCATCATCTCTATCTCTTTCTCGTAATCACATACCTAATTAAAAGAGTAGACCAGAAAGAAGATGAATGACATTGTTAGATTTTTCAGCCATTAGCCGGCCTGAAAGTATTGAAAGAACTGCTATATATACAGTAATTCATGGATATAGTAGTAAGCACACCGGGAAATTTGTGAAGGTTGAAGGACCCCAGTACTTGATTGCAGCCAAATCATATGCTCTTGCTGCCGATTCTTCTTCGTCATAAGCCCCTGTTGAGTTAACCCAACAAAACAAAATGGTTTCACTTCAAGCATTATTCCAACTAATTATAAACTACTGTTGTTTATGTATAATATGAGTTGGCAATATCTCTCAAGAGCCCACCTAGATAAACTGCTCCATGACAAGTTTCCAACCATGATATCCAAAGTGCAGTCACATGAAAAAACAATGAGCAAATCAGCAATCGACCATAATAGATCTCATACAAGCTACAGATACATATTCAGAGGTTCTAGCTATGTGCCTTGCTTTCCCTTCTTCCTCTGTGTCGCATTCCAGGTCCCTTTATCCCACAGATGAGCTTCATATCGTCCAGTCCATCTATGCCTGGAAATCCAATTTTACCCAGTTAGATTCAAGTCTCCAAACTTCCAAAGAGTGAAAGAAAAAATAAAAACGAGCCTTTTAGTCATATTTGAGAAAATGTACTGCATCATTTCATATTTCATCAAACCTGCTGACTCCTCGAAACCTCGAACTCCTCTTCACAGTAGTGGTAGTAGTCGACTGATCAACTGGCAATGGCTGTGGCTGCAGTTGCTGCGCTCGATCGACGCAGCCAATCCCCACCGCAGAGGGCTCTCTTCGCCGCCTCTTACCAGATCTTGCCATGGGGGCATTACCTTCCGTGCCATCCAACTGCTGCCTCACCGGGGTTGGCTCAGACTTCACGGTGGTTATCATCTCCATTTCTCTCTCTATCCTCTTCCAAAGTAGCCGACAGCAAAAGGCCAGTTGGTTGGTTTCTTACTGCCAAGAAACTCCAATGCAAGCGGTACTTATGGGGGCCAGATGTCTTGTTCTTTTGCTTGTTTTGTTTTTGCCACCCTGACATTTCCCTCAGGCATTGACAAGGCCTTCGATGGTTTTGAAGTGGTCTAATTAACAGTCTCATACTTCAGCATGTACAGTGAATAATGTTACTTAATGTAATGAACTGACTGGATTAAGTTGAAGGATTAAAGGGATTAAAGCAGAATTAAGCCGCCATCCATCAATAGAGACAGTGTAATCCATTCCAGACAATTAATTTCCAATTCCCATATCTTTTGTCAACCTGGCATAAACTTAATTATCCCCGGATCCGACAAAGCATGAGAATGATCCAACACCCCATTCCAAGTACATTATCAAAGGTGACAAACTAAACCCTGGATTATTCGAAGATGACAATCTAAACGTCCCGAGTGAGACAAATAACTTGGCTTATCCATGATCATTGGCTCGAAAAATGCTCCCGGGTTTTGTTTTCTGGAATAAGGATGCTGTCGCGAACATATAATACGCGACAACTGTTCCTAATGATATATCCTAGGAGCTACCGTAGAGTTAATTACATAAGATTAATGCTAAAAGCAAGTGTCGTGGGCGACGGGCGACGAAAGATGTTTTTGTTGCCATGTGTTTCTGCAGAAAATGGAATTTGTTTTCTCGCAGGGAGTTTGATTAGTGAAGATGTTACCAATGGAATCAATCAGCTGTTGTAATGTTATTTGATGAGTTATCCATTCATCTACTCATATGTATACTCACAGCCTTTATCTGTGTGATTCATGTAATTAATAATTAGTTCTTGCTGCAAAGTAAACATTGTACTATTAATTTTGCTCTCAAGATATATTAATCTGTCTTGTATGTTAAAAATCGACTCGGACTTGCTAGTCTAACTAAAATAGGTTAGTTTAGTCTGATATGATAAAAGTTCAGTAAAAAACTAAAAAAATTTAAAAGTCCATAATAACATTTTGAGAAAAAAATATGTAATTTTACCTTAATCGGGAAAAGGAGTCCCGCAATACGCAAACTAAATAACTTAGACATTTAAAAATCTCTGTGAGAGTTATACGAAAATAATAGATATTATCTATAAAGAAATTTAATTCTAATAAAGACTTGGAATATCATGAGAAATGTTATTTATAAGAATTTTAATGAATTCCAAAATGTTATACATTATTTATAAGAATTTTAATTTTAGAAAATTTTGAAAAGTTCCATAATCTTCTATAAATAAATAAGCTCTCGTTCTATAAAATGTATATATCTGATATTGGTTTCAATATGGTCTTCAAGTTTTTAATGTCTGACTTAAGTATCGAAATGTTTGCGTGGAAATTTCCAAGTGTAGGGATGGATATTACAGTGTTGGCTGACAAAATTGATAATATATATATTATATTTATTTTAAATATATATTTTGCCCCCAATCTTTCTTTTCTCCCCCTCTCCCGACCCTCACCCTCGTTGAATCTAAAAAAGCCACCCCACCCAACTAAATTAAATATTATATTCACTTTAAATGTCTCCCACTAAACTTTCTCCTCCATACTCTAATAAAATTAGAAATTATAAAAATTATATTTATTATAAATTTTATCAACACTAATCTCTCTCCTCCCTCGTCTCCTCCATGGTTCCACTTTTCGATCAAAAATCTGAAACCCAAACTTTTTTTTCCAATCTCTCTCATTTTTATTTTCTCTCAATAATAAATCTATAAATCATAGATTTTATAAAATCTAACTGTCTAGATCTTAGATCTAATCGTATTTTTATCGTGAAAATAGTCCTGATCTATAAAAAGTTAAGTCTTTTAGAATTTTTAGCAATTATTTTTACTTTTCAGTACATATCCATGATATATATATACACACACATGATTTGAATTTAGCAAAAAGTTTAAACTTAGGATTATGGAGATTCGAGTGTATCGGGTGGTTGATTCTGATCGTTGATTTCAGAATATGAAGACTGAACGAGAGTATCTATGATTTTGTTAAGACCTAAATGTAAGTACAATATTTTTGCTTTTGAAACTAAATAATTTTTTGGGAAACATGTGTTTGAGTTTATATAAAAATATTATAATAATGTTTGATATAATATTTTGACGTCATATTGTAATATTTTTTTTTATCAATATAGATAATTATTGTATAACTTTAAGTTTTACATTTTTTGGCATCGTTGTTCGCCTCTACTTAAGTATCCTAGCTCCGTCTCTAATCCAAGTGGCTTGATGATGATATTTGCACTCGATAAATTTATTATTGTATTCGAGCGACAACACTATTAAATTGAGCGATTCATTCATGAACCAATGGATATTTTTGTAATCTTACGAGTCAAGGAAAACATTCCAAGAGTAGGTTGGGTGAAAATATAATTTCTTAAAAATTTGGGTCTAGGAGAAATTACCTTGAAATTTTTATGAGTGCTACGAAATTTCTTAAGAAAAAATTTAGGTATGAGTAAGATTTTTTATTATGATGGGTCTTAGTGAATTCATAAAAAGTTGAAAATGAGCTTCATCTAATTTTGATTTTGAGTGGTTTGAGAAATTGGAGAAAATAGGAAAATAGAAGGAAAGGATCGACGGGTAGATAAGAAGGATAGGAAGAAATTGAAAAAAAAAAAATTGAGAGAAAAATAGTGACATTTAGTGGTAATTAATAGGGGGTTGTGAGAAAATGCATATTACTAGTTAAACTAAGATGACACACAAAATCAGCAACACCAATGGTTGTTTTGATAATAGGAAAATAAGAAGAAAAAAAAGAAAGACGAGGGAAAAAAAGAATAACGAAAAAGGAAAAAAGAATTTGAAGTTAATACAATCACCCAATAATAAAGAAGAACCCAATAACAAAAGAGGCGATTAGGGAAGGGACAAGAAATTGGTTATGTGTAATTGACACGACAAGCAAGGAGCATGTGACGGCAAGTGGGACGCCACGCACTAGAGGAAAAAAAAAAAAAAGGAAATAAGAAGAATTAAGAAAATATAGAAAAATATTTTAAAGAATGTCGAGTACTCGAAAAACATTCAAGGTTCCGAAAAATACCTTTTGGTGCATTGCCATAAACAAAAAGTTGAAAGCTAATGTTGATATAAAAGTTTTTTTTATTTTTATTTTTTTTAAATAATTAAAATATAAGATTTGAGAAATTTATTTACATAAATAACATAAAAATACATGATTATATAACATTATATTAAATAATATGCAATAAAATGTGAGAAATGCTCTTCCCGTGCTAGTAACTACTTTTATATAGTTCATGTCCATATGCAACTTAGATTAATTTTGATGTTATCAAATTCTTATAAATATTTATTCATATCATAAATTTCACATAAAAATGCTTAAAATATATAATTCATCTTCAAATATTTTAATTAAAAACACTTTTATTGGTTGATGAAAAATATACATATTTTATAACATTTTATCACGTAAAATTGTGTTGAAATTAAAAACAAAGTATATTTACTACACCCTTAAGACAATAGTAAGATATCAATAAACTTGCACGTTGGTGATGACAGTTTGGTGTTGTAGATTTGTGAGTTGTAAATTTTTTGATTCAATGGATCATTTATTTATAATGCATAAGAATACGACCGTGTTGGAATATTCCAATAGAATATAGTCGTTGAAATATGACCATTGTTAGAATATAGTCATTAGAATATGATATTTATTAAATTTTTTAATAGAATATAACTATTATAATATGACCGTTGTTGTAATATTCAATTGAAATATAACCATTTGAATATGGCCATTGTTGAAATTTTAATTTTAACATATTAAAATTTTAAATTTTGAATTATGAAAATATTTTAAATAATTTTTGTTAAATAATCATTTATAAAAAATATTAGTAAATTTATTTACAAATTTAATACTGTCATATTTATTACTAAATTATCAAATAACTAATAAATTTTATAATAATAAAAATTATAAGTGAGGTAAAATAAATAGAATTGAAATTTATTAATAAATAAGTGGGATATGGAGTTAAATAGATAGAAGAACAGTGAGTATAATTGGAGTACGCACAGTTTTCTAAATAAAATTGGAATAAAAAATGAATTATTTATAATATAATAAGGAGTGAGATAAAGAATGTGGTTGAAGATGACAAGTATTTTTCGGTGCATTGTGTGGTCATAAGCAAACACTTGAAAACTAATGTTGATATAAAGATTTCCTTTAGTTTTTCTTTAAAAATAATTAAAATGTGAGATATGAGAAATTTATTTACTTAAATGACATAAAAATGTGTAATTGCATAATATTATATTAAATAATATAAAATAAAATATGAAAAATACTCTTGCCCTTGCTAGTTACTACTTTTATATAGTTCGTGTCGATATGCAACTTGGATTAGTTTTGATGTTATCAAATTCGTGTAAATATTTATTCATATCATAAATTTCACGTAAAAATGTTTAAAATATATAATTCATCTACAAATATTTTAGTTTATGAAAAATGTGAGTATTTTATAATATTTTATCACGTAAAATTGTGTTGAAATAAAAAACAAAGTGCATTTACCACCTTTGAGACAATAGTAAAATGTCAATAAACTCTCACATAAAAATTATTTTTAAAACAATAATTTTAAAACTTTAAATATAAGTAGGAGGATCAGGGGTGAGCAGAAGTTCGGTAAACTGAACTAATTGAACCGAACTGACAAATTCGATCGGTTTGGTTCGATTTTTCTAAAAAAAAATTCGGTTCAATTATATTTTTTTTCCTAAAAATTAGTTATTCGGTTTAGTTATTTATAAAAAAATAACCGAATAATCAAACTTGCCCACCCTTCCTCCCCGCTCGTGGGCGCCCGAACCAAAAGTAACCCATGACCCGTGTAGTGAGAAGTTCGTGACCCACCCAACCACCCTTTCTTTGTTTGCATTACGACTTGTTCATTTGTATTTTCTTTATTTCCACAAACGGATATGTATTATCTCTTGTGTATTTCTGTATTGTAAATGGGTTTGCATTTTTCTATTCTTCTTCACTATAAATGGATTTGTATTCTCTCTTGTGTATATTCATTCGTTTGCACAAGCGTTGTTCCTCTATTGTTGTAAATCAATTTGTTTCTATATCAATTTCTGATTTTGCACAATCGATTTTCGGTTCGATTAACTCAGTTTAAATTTTGGTTAGTTCAGTTTCAATTAGTTTGGATAGTTAGGATTGATTGGTCGATTCGATTCGATTATTATATATGATTCGGCTACTATTTTTTGATCGATTCGATTATAAAAGAGTATACACGGATGATGAGAGGGAGATGATATTTCCACCACAATAATTAAGGGAAGCACCTACCTCCCGTACAGGTACAGCAGCTCATTCGAAATGAGCTTCCCGCTGCATTTACTATTTAACCCCATCAACAACTTGACGGTGTGTGTCATCCTATGGAAATAATACCAAAATTGGAGCCCTTCTTGGCAATTCACAGCAGCTTTCAAAAGAATATTAAAAAAGCATATTCCCCCCCCCCCCCCCCCCCCCCCCCCCCGCACACCCTTTGTGATTATTATTATTATTATATATTGAGGAAAAAATAGAAAATGGAAATGGAAAATATGTGGTTAAATTCTTAAGATTGACCATTTCAAGAAGAACCTCCTCCGGATCATCCATCTGTGGCTGTGGCCAGCAGTCCATCATGCGATTTCAAATGATCCAACGGCCAGAAGTTGTCTAGACATGATCGACGGCCCAGATCCGATCCAGCTAAAATGGCCGAAGCCAAAACGGTGAAAAAGTTCGTCTAGGGTTTTCTCGGGATTTAATTTATTTCTTTATTATTATTTCATTAAACGCGCAACTGCTTCCCGTTTGTTGCTGATTCTCGCTGTCCTTTCCAGCTCGGCAACACAGAACCTCATTCTTGACCTTCATTTCTCTCTCTAGAACTCTCTTCTCTCT
The DNA here is from genome assembly GCF_014633365.1 of Diospyros lotus. Classification (NCBI taxonomy): domain Eukaryota; kingdom Viridiplantae; phylum Streptophyta; class Magnoliopsida; order Ericales; family Ebenaceae; genus Diospyros; species Diospyros lotus. Next base: position 4,117,840 of record NC_068340.1, read on the forward strand.
CTCTCTGTGCATCAAGATGGTGAAAGGTCCGGGGCTCTACTCCGATATCGGCAAGAAAGCCAGAGGTCTTCAATCGCGCTTTTCACTTCTCCTATTTTTGGTGTTCCTTTTGCTTTTGTCTCTTGTTTTAGTTTTAGCTTTTGTGAGATACGTGACGTGGATTCATGTTTTTAGGTGTAAATGTGTATGTAATATGTGCATACGGATGTGAACCTATTTTTGTTGTTTCTGTTTCAGATCTTCTGTACAGGGATTACCAGAGCGACCATAAGTTCACCGTCACGACCTATACATCCACCGGAGTCGTGAGTTTTTCTCTTTATCTGTTCTTGTGTTTCTGTTTATGTATTCTGTGCGCATATATCGTGAAGGATTAATCCGGTCGGTGAAGATAGGGTTTCGACTTTTTGTGCTATTTTAGTCCTGTTTGGTTGCCCAGAAATTGGAGGAAAAGAAATAAAATTTGGATGTTTGAATCTCGTGTTTTATTATAGATAGATGTCTCAACTAAATGGAAAAAACTCTCAAACTGCGTGGGTAATTTGACGTCACTGGCACAAATTGTACTCCTACCGGAACAGTGAGTTTCTCCTTCTTCGTATTGTGTTTGTGGTTAAATGTTTTGCATGTATGTGAGGGGGATCGATTAAGCAAGCGTGTTTGAAAGTAGGAATTTGATTTCTTTCTGTCATTTTACTCTGTTTTTCCATTGAGAAAATTTGCGGGTGGGGAGTTTAAGATTTGGTGGCTTAATTTCGTGCTTTCTTTTAGTTACACTTTTTTAATTAATAGAAGACTGGTTTGAACTGTTAAGGATAAATTTTATGGTCTTATGTATCTAGATGACAAGGGAATTAATAAAAATTGTGGATTTCATTTGCCAATGTTACACAAGAATGATACGATTATAAATCAGGGGGATTATTTGTGAAAATTCCAAAGAAACATCTATAAATGTTTATTGGACGAGAAGCCAGCTTTTATCATGTTCTTCATTAGTAGAAATATATTATTGCAGTGAGGAAAGTTTAAGCAATTCATCCACTAAAGCAGGGATTTGCTCGTTGTCTCTCTTGGAGGGCCTCAAGCAAGGTCCACTAGCATCATTACGAACTTGATATAATTTCATGTAGTTTTCATTCAAATAAAGTATCTTACTTTTATTCATTAAGATAATTGGTTCAGTAAAGAGAAGTTTGCAGGGAGGATAGTGGGAAGGGAGATAGAACACTCACGCACACACACATAGGAGAGGGGTATTGTCATGACCCCAAGGATCCCCAAGGATCCCAAGGATATAATAGTAATTATGTATTATGTGTTGTAGTAGGTTGTACATTATTGTTATACTTTGCTGTTGTAATGATTGTACTTTGCTGTTGTAGCCTATAAATAGGATAGATTAGGTAGAGAATGGCATAGATGAATGATAATTGAATCTCAGATTTCTCTCTCAAGTCTGATCTCTCTTGTCTCCCTCTGATTTTCTCTCTTGGTTTTGTTCTGACTGCATTTCTCCCTCAATTCTTGCTATATTTCCCTCCCTTTCAGTCTAATTCTCCCTCCAAATTATCTGTATTCTCGGTTTCTACCTAAAATACCCTAGCTTAAACTCTTAAGATCATGACAAATGGTATTAGAGCTAGTTGATTCTTGGCTGTGATTCTTGCAATTCTTAGCGGTTAATTCTGATGATTCCCTGCGGATTGATCTAGGCAGCGAAGCAAGGCTAGGCCTCCCAATGATCTAGGAGCAGAGCACTTCTCGGCTTGGATCTGCTGATGCTATGATTTTGACGGTTTTTGACTGTGACTGTGAAGATTCTCAGCTCGGAATTGAAGGTGAAGTGGAGCCAGTTGACCACAACTGTTGATAGGCGATTCCTTGTGGTAATTTTGATCTGACTTTGTAGACTCTTGTTCTGTGACCTTTGACTTATCCTACCCATTTTCGGCTTGAATTTGAAGACAGCTTAGAGCCAGCGGTTATCGGCCACTGCATGGTGATTTAGACGAGACCTACAGGTTGATTTTAGGCTGAGATTTCTAGCAATTCAGAGTGGCAGAGTCTATCAATTTGATAGGCGAATTTGAACTGTTGAGATGGAGAATGGATTCCAGGAGAAAGTTGATAACCTCAACCATAAGTTGGACAAACTTTTGATTTTGATTTCAAAGAGATTTCAGGTCAGAATTCCAACAGATTGTTTTTTAAAATCAACTCCAGAATCAATTCTAGCTGAAGCTGGAGTCCCTACCTGTTATCTCTGGTTTGCAGCAA